>NC_083401.1:124328037-124632412 GCF_020745735.1 Hemiscyllium ocellatum
GTGAGGGGGGATGTCATGGCGTGGGGGAGGGAGGTCATGGCGTGGGGGAGGGAGGTCATGGCGTGGGAGGGAGGTCAGGGGGCGTGGGAGGGAGGTCAGGGGGTGGGGGAGGGCAAGATCTGGGCATGGGGGGAAGGGAAGATCTGGGCGTGGGAGAGGTGAAGATCTGGGCGTAGGGGGGGAGGTCAGGGCGTGGGGGGAGGTCAGGGCGTAGGGGGAGGTCATGGCGTGGGGGGAGGTCAGGGGGTGGCGTGGGAGGGGCTATCTTTGGCGCTCTCTGTTAACCGAGCACACTCTCCCCTTCCCCTCATACGGCTCCTCCGCATGCTCCTCCTTGTCCTTATCCTCCCGGCCTGGCCCTGTCCTGTCCTTCCACCCTCCATCGCTCTCCTATTGTTTCTCTGAGTGTTTACTCGCGGAGGGGGAACAACACTCGCCAACCGCCAGCATCCTCGCGCCTCCGGGCATGCGCCGTGAGCCGCTGAGGCTCCGGACGTGACGTGTGCCTGTGCCTGTGCCCGTGTCCCATCATGCCCCGCGGGTTTGGAGGGGGTGGGGCTGGCGGCGGGTGGCGGAGCGCGCGGCCGCGGTTGCTGAGTGACGTCGCTCGGGATGGCGGCTCTGGCGCCGGGAGACCCGAAGCTCGTTTCCATGATTGTCAACCACCTGAAGAGCCAGGGCCTCTTCGACCAGTTCCGCCGCGACTGCCTGGCCGACGTCGACACCAAGGTCAGGCGCTGCGAGGAGCGGGGCTTGTTGTTTTTTTATTATTCATTCCGCGGCCTGGAGTCCTCGAGCTCGCTGCTCCCGGTGGCTCCGGCCTGGAACCCGCCGCCACACACACCCCCCCCCGCCCCCCTCTCCCCGGCCCCGGCCCCGGCCCCGCTCAGCTCCGGAGAGGAAACAGACCCGCAGCTGCAGCATCGACAGCCGCTCCCGGAAACCTGCCTCTGCGTGAGCAGCCCTGGGTCATACAGCACCACTCGAGTCCCCATGGGATGGTTCACCCCGGAGTTAGCCGGGGCTGTGACTGGAGTGGTGCTGGGAAAGCACAGCAGGTCAGGCAGTGTCCGAGCAGCAGGGTGCTGGGAAAGCACAACAGGTCAGGCAGTATCCGAGGAGCAGGGTGGTGGGAAAACACAGCAGGTCAGGCAGTGTCCGAGCAGCAGGGTGCTGGGAAAGCACAACAGGTCAGGCAGTGTCCGAGCAGCAGGGTGCTGGGAAAGCACAACAGGTCAGGCAGTGTCCGAGCAGCAGGGTGCTGGGAAAGCACAACAGGTCAGGCAGCATCCCAGCAGCAGGGTACTGGGAAAGCACAACAGGTCAGGAAGTATCCGAGGAGCAGGGTGGTGGGAAAACACAGCAGGTCAGGCAGCGTCTGAGCAGCAGGGTACTGGGAAAGCACAGCAGGTCAGGCAGCGTCCGAGCAGCAGGGTGGTGGGAAAGCACAGCAGGTCAGGCAGCGTCTGAGCAGCAGGGTGGTGGGAAAGCACAACAGGTCAGGCAGTGTCCGAGCAGCAGGGTGCTGGGAAAGCACAGCAGGTCAGGCATTGTCCGAGGAGCAGGATGCTGGGAAAGCACAGCAGGTCAGGCAGTGTCCGAGCAGCAGAGTGGTGGGAAAGCACAGCAGGTCAGGCAGTGTCTGAGCAGCAGGGTCCTGGGAAAGCACAGCAGGTCAGGCAGTGTCCGAGCAGCAGGGTGGTGGGAAAGCACAGCAGGTCAGGCAGTGTCCGAGCAGCAGGGTGCTGGGAAAGCACAACAGGTCAGGCAGTGTCCGAGCAGCAGGGTGCTGGGAAAGCACAACAGGTCAGGCAGCATCCCAGCAGCAGGGTACTGGGAAAGCACAACAGGTCAGGAAGTATCCGAGGAGCAGGGTGGTGGGAAAACACAGCAGGTCAGGCAGCGTCTGAGCAGCAGGGTACTGGGAAAGCACAGCAGGTCAGGCAGCGTCCGAGCAGCAGGGTGGTGGGAAAGCACAGCAGGTCAGGCAGCGTCTGAGCAGCAGGGTGGTGGGAAAGCACAACAGGTCAGGCAGTGTCCGAGCAGCAGGGTGCTGGGAAAGCACAGCAGGTCAGGCATTGTCCGAGGAGCAGGATGCTGGGAAAGCACAGCAGGTCAGGCAGTGTCCGAGCAGCAGAGTGGTGGGAAAGCACAGCAGGTCAGGCAGTGTCTGAGCAGCAGGGTCCTGGGAAAGCACAGCAGGTCAGGCAGTGTCCGAGCAGCAGGGTGGTGGGAAAGCACAGCAGGTCAGGCAGTGTCCGAGCAGCAGGGTGGTGGGAAAGCACAACAGGTCAGGCAGTGTCCGAGCAGCAGGGTGCTGGGAAAGCACAACAGGTCAGGCAGCATCCCAGCAGCAGGGTACTGGGAAAGCACAGCAGGTCAGGCAGCGTCCGAGCAGCAGGGTACTGGGAAAGCACAGCAGGTCAGGCAGCGTCTGAGCAGCAGGGTACTGGGAAAGCACAGCAGTTCAGGCAGTGTCCGAGCAGCAGGGTACTGGGAAAGCACAGCAGGTCAGGAAGCGTCCGAGCGGCAGGGTACTGGGAAAGCACAACAGGTCAGGCAGTGTCCGAGCAGCAGGGTGGTGGGAAAGCACAGCAGGTCAGGCAGTATCCGAGGAGCAGGGTGGTGGGAAAGCACAGCAGGTCAGGCAGCGTCCGAGCAGCAGGGTGGTGGGAAAGCACAGCAGGTCAGGCAGCGTCTGAGCAGCAGGGTGGCGGGAAAGCACAACAGGTCAGGCAGTGTCCGAGCAGCAGGGTGCTGGGAAAGCACAGCAGGTCAGGCATTGTCCGAGGAGCAGGATGCTGGGAAAGCACAGCAGGTCAGGCAGTGTCCGAGCAGCAGAGTGGTGGGAAAGCACAGCAGGTCAGGCAGTGTCTGAGCAGCAGGTTCCTGGGAAAGCACAGCAGGTCAGGCAGTGTCCGAGGAGCAGGATGCTGGAAAAGCACAAAAGGTCAGGCAGTGTCCGAGCAGCAGGGTGGTGAGAAAAGCACAACAGGTCAGGCAGTGTCCGAGCAGCAGGGTGGTGGGAAAGCATGGCAGGTCAGGCAGCGTCCGAGGAGCATGGTGGTGGGAAAGCACAGCAGGTCAGGCAGCGTCCAAGGAGCAGGGTGGTGGGAAAGCACAACAGGTCAGGCAGCGTCCGAGCAGCAGGGTGCTGGGAAAGCACGGCAGGTCAGGCAGCGTCTGAGCAGCAGGGTGGTGGGAAAGCACAGCAGGTCAGGGCAGCGTCCGAGCAGCAGGGTGGTGGGAAAGCACAACAGGTCAGGCAGCGTCCGAGCAGCAGGGTACTGGGAAAGCACCACAGGTCAGTCAGTGTCCGAGCTGCAGGGTGGTGGGAAAGCACAGCAGGTCAGGCAGTGTCCGAGCAGCAGGGTGGTGGGGAAGCACAGCAGGTCAGGAAGCGTCTGAGCAGCAGAGTGGTGGGAATGCACAGCAGGTCAGGCAGTGTCCCAGCAGCAGGGTGCTGCCTGACCTGCTGCGCTTTCCCACCACCCTGCTCCTCAGATGCTGCCTGACCTGCTGTGCTTTTCCCAGCACCAGTCCACTCAAGACTGTGATCTCCCCTGTCCTGACGTTCGCCTGGGCTGTGGAAATGTCAGTCACTGTAGATGTTGGAGGGACCGGAGCCAGGCCGGATAGATGCTCTGGGCATCCAGATCAACTGCCATGTAACTGAATGGTGAGAGCAGACTCCAGGGGCTGAATGGGGATAGCTCTATCCCTAACAATGCCCGTGCCACTCCCACTGAGTTGAGAGGGCATGATTGGCGACCAGTTTTTAGAAAAGGAGGGGGTGGTGGGTGGGACAGGTAACGTCCAGAAGTCATCACCGAGAATTTTGGCCCCTCAGTGTACAGTGTAATGAAGGTCGAGGTAAACAAGATGTCGATAGTAGTAAACTGTCATCAGAAGCCTCCTAGAGAAATACAAGTTTAGATGTTACTTGTAGGCTTGTTGTTGACTACTGTGTCGGCTCTCTCAGGGAGCATCGCACCCAAGTACCATTCCCCTGCCCTGTATCCCTGCATGTTGTTCCTTTTTAATTGCTGTATAGTTCTTGATTGGATGTGTCAGTTGAGATAGTGCACAGTAGTCTGTGCCAATTGTTGCTTGAAAGGGTTTTTCCTCATCACTTTTGCTTTTTTGAATTAGTTTAAGTCTGTGCCCCCTCATTTATGATTCTTTTGGAGGTGGGAACATTTTCTCACTGCTTGCTCTGCTCATACACTTCATGATTTTGAAGACTTAAGGAATAAAACTCCTATAGTATAGAAGCAGACCACTTGGCCCATTTGAGACCAAATGTCCAAATGCATCCATCCTGACGCACTCCCTAACCTGTCGCTGCTCACTGAATTTCCCCTGGCTAATCTTCTAGCCTGCATATCCCAGGATACTACAGACAATTTAGCATGGCCAATCCACCTGAACTGCACATCTTTGGACTAAGGGAAAAAAACAGAGCACCCAGAGGAAACCCATAGGGAGGATGTGCAACTCCATATACTTGCCCACGGGTAGAATTGTACCCAAGTCCCTGGTACTGTGAGGCAGCAGTGCTAATCACTGAGTCATCAAGCTGTCAAATCAAGTCTCCTCTGTTTTCTCTTCAAGGAAATCTCCTTCAATTTGTCTTCGTGACTGAAATTATTCTTATAAACCTCTTCCATACTCTTTCCAATGTATTCATGCCCTTTCTAAAGCTTGGCACCCATAGCTAGACGCAATACTACAAATGAGCCAGAGCAAGTAATTTATTTAAGCTTCATAACATAACCTGCTTGCTTTTGTACACTATGTCCAGCAATAAAGCTCGGGATATTGTGTGCTTTATCTCGACTTATCCTACTGCCTTCAATGGCACGTGCTCATATATACCCACTGTGTGTATGAGCAAGAGCAAATGTCACTGACCCTATTTAAAACCACACTCTTTTACGCCATAACCTTAGGGCTACCATATTCTAGTGATGAGGTAAATTCTGTGGTATTCTATTGGGGTGCAACTGTCACAATTGTTGCCATAAACTGAGGACAGACTTTTGAGGACTGTTTAAAGATTATAGACTTTCAATGGTTTTAACTGACTTTTTTTGGGTTTTCTGCACCAAGTTTGAATTGCCCACACTGCACAACCTCCCCTCCAGCAATGCTTGTTTTTCCCCACTTCCAGTTAAAGCAGCCCCCACCCCAACACGCCTCACATTTTTTGGGACAGTACTCACTCTTATCCATATCCTTGACTTAGAGATTGCTCGTGTTCTAACACCGTTCACACTCTATCACTGCACCCCTGGCACTGCTCACTCTTCTCCTGTACCCTCTGATTGCTCACTCGCTTATTGCTGGCCCTGCCCACATGCCGAGTGTTGCCCCATCCGCATGTCTAGCACTGTTTTCTTCCCAGCTTTGTGACCGGGACTTGGCTTAAATCTCCCAAACCTGCTACTTGTCAGAGCTCATCCACCTACCCACCAGCAGTTATATAATGCTTGAATTGACCACTGTTATGGTAGGGATTGAACATCTATCCCCTAAGCATTAACCTAGGCCTTTAGTTTTACAACCCTTTGACGTTACTGCAATGCCACCTTCTCCTCTTTAAATTAAAACTGATATGGACCCAAATCCTCCCATCTCTGGCTCTTTAAAGATGTGCTGTTATTTGAGAGATGCATTTGCATAGGCCCTGCAGCACATGTGCACCATAATTCCCCAGGAACTTTAAACTTCTGATTTGCTGACTTTCACTTTCTGGAACTTCCACCTGTGTCTTTGATTGTGGACCAAAAAGGCAGGCGTTACTTCAGAATTACTGCACAGACAATACCTGCCATAATTGAATGTAACTCTGTTGTGCCAACACCTTGCGTCATCCACCAGACAACCAAACACCTTATCCTCTGACTTAGCACTCACTTGCTGGAAGTTCTCAACCTTGTAAAAGTACCTAAATACAGCAGCTACTGTCGTGAAGAGGAGACTTGTCTTCCCTCCTATCTCTTCCTGTGTCTGCTGATGTTCTCCAGGGATAGATACTGCCATGTTGATGCTTAAATTGCGATTGGAAGATACAGCTGGAATATTGAATGTTGGTGAATGACACTGCAGGGATCAGTCAGCCCTAAGGTGTTCATTGGGAACAGGACTGACGGTGAGTGAGTGCTGAGATTCTCCTGCCTTGTGATGGGCTTTTATCCTGGAGCTATCGATGTGAAGTGGCTGAGGAATGGAGTGGTGGTCCTCAGTGTTGAATGCAATGACATGCTCCCCAACTGCTTTGAGACTTATCAGGTGATGGAGACAGTCAAACTAAGTACAGATGATAGAGAGAGCTACTCCTGTCACATTTAGCATACCAGTTTCATGCAGGAGCTCGAAGTACCCTGGAAACGAATGTCACTTGGAGGCATTAAATTGGGAATGATGATCGGAGCAGCAGCCATTTCACTCACTCCTCTTGGGATCTTCATTGGAATTGGTTTCTGAAGGAAGAGACAGAGTAATCAGCCTTACAGAAACGAGCAGGTTCAGTCAGAGAGCACAGAGGCTAACAGACGATCAAAGGTTATCAGAGACCAGAAGAGACAAATGGAGATCAGCAGAGAACATCAGATATGATTAGAGTAGCAGAGGCTGGTGTTGGTCAGCATTCTTTTCCCATATTCTTCTGAACCCATGACTGGCATTGATGCCAACATGGGAGTGTTTGGTGTAATAGTTCCAGCTTCTCTGTGATCTTCACGTTGAGGCTGGCCCCCCTCTTTGTCCAGAACTAGGTTCAGTTTCATTTGCTAACTTTAAAGATTAACAGTAGTAGTGGAATTGTCCATAAAAAGGAATAGAATAAATAAGGTGCACAGAGCCTATCTCTCATTCAAAAAAAACATAGTCACAGAAATCTTTACGTACAGCATCGATGTTTCCAAGACCTTGGTCTGTATTTGTGTGCCAAGAATAAATTGAAATATTAGCATGTAGAGTTGAGGGTAACTATAAGTTAGAGGATCTGAGCATGATGTATTACTTTGGGAATGAGTTGTTAGCCTTGATAAATAGTTTACTGCTGCAATCTTTATCCTAAGTTTAATCCATTATATGTAACCAAATCTATGCTAAGATGGCAATTGCCACTAGATGGAGTCTGTATGCAAGTAAAAATACTTTGTTCTTGGTTTGATTTGGCTATTCACACTCCTTGAACCGCTGCAGCGGTTCGAATGGAAGGGAATGTGCAGTGCTGTTAGATAAGGAGTTCCAGAATTTTGACCCATTGGAAGTGAAGGAACAGAGATATGGTTCCAAGTCTGGATGATGTGCAAGATGATGGAGGAGAATTTGCACATAGTAGTGTTCCCGTGCATCTACTGTAATTATCCTTCCAGGTGGTAGAGGCTGCAAGTTTGAAAGGTGTTCTCTAAGGAGCCTTGGTGAAATGTTGCAGTGTCTCTTTTTAGATGATATACACAATTAACACTTTATCAGTAGTGGAGGGAGTGAATGATGGTGGTTAGGATACCAATCATGTGGATTGCCTCATCCTTAATGATATCAAACGCTTTGAGTGTTTTTGGAGTTGCACCCGCCCATGGAAGTGGGAAGTATTCCACCACACTCCTGACTTGTGTCATAATGGTGCTGGCAAGCGAGGGGAGATGGGAGGTGAAATCCTCACTGAAGAATTCTAAATTTTGAACTGCTCTTGTAGTCAATGACCTTGTATGATTGTTCCAATTCAGTTTCTGATCAGTGGTAACCTCAGAAGTTTAATAGTGAGGATTCAGGCATTGAATGTCAAGGAGTCTTGATTGGATAGTCCCATATTGAAGATGGAAATTGCTTGATACTATTTGCTATTTAGCAACCCAATTGTGAAGTGTCCAGATTTTGTTGCATTTAGGTACAGATTGCTACAGTGTTTGAAGAATCACAAATGGATCTGAACATTGTGCAATCTTCAGTGAGTAACCCTCTTCTGACCTCATGATGAAGGGGAGGTCATTGAGGAAGCACTTGAAGGTGGTTAAGTCTAGGCTGCAAAGATGTCCTAACTCTGGAATGATTTATATCCAAAAACCACAACCATCTTAATGTAGAAACTAAGAGCAGAAGTAGGCCACTCTGCCCTCAGAGCCTGCTCTACCATTAAGATGATCATGGCTGATTTTGTATCTCAGTGTCATATTCCTGCTATTTCTGCATACTCCTTCATGTCTTTAATACCAAAATATCATCTTTTTTTTCTTGAATATATTATGATCCGGCCTCCACAGCTTCCTGTAATAGTGAATTCCATAGTTTAATCACTCTGAGTGAAAGAATGCTTTTTCATTGCAGTCCTAATTGGCCTATCCCCATATCCCAAGACTAGCCCCTGGTTCTAGATTCTGCAACCAATTAAAGCATCCTTCCTGCATCTCATCTATCAAGCTCTTTCAGAATTGTATACATTTCAATCAGATTCCCCCCTCCCCCCTCCTTCAATCTTCTAAACTCTAGTGAGTGCAGGCTCAGTCAGTAGACAGGCCTGCCATTCCTGATATCAGCTTAGTGAATCTTTGCACTCTCTCCACAGCAAATACATCCTTTCTTATGAAGGAAGACCAAAATTGCACACACAACTCCAAATGCAATCTAACAAGGCTCTGTATAACTGCAATGAGATATCCCCATATCTGAACTCCCATTCTCCTGCAATGAAGGATAACATATCATTTTCCCACCTAACTGTTTAATTGTCTGGGTACAAAGACAAACAGATTCCTTTACAGAGGAACCTCGATTATCCGGCTTTCAATTAATTGAATTTTGAATGATCCGAACAAGCTAGCAAGGTCCCGATGCTTGGCTAACTATGTTATCCGTCCTTCAATTAACCAAATGAAATACTCCAAGTCCTTCGGATAATCAAGGTTCCTCTGTGTACAGCCACGCTTCCCAATGTATCACCATTTCAGCAATATTTTATATCCTCCTTACAATTCTCAATCATACCTAGTTGTTTTATTGTCAGCAAACACTAAAATATTACATTTGGTTCCGACATCATTTATTTATAAAGTTGGGTCCAAGTACTGATCCCTGAAGTATACCATTAGTCACCACCTACTTGGAAGACAATCCATTTATTTTCAGAAATTGCTGGAAGACTTCAGATCTGGCAGCATTTGTGGAAAGAAATCAGAGTTAATGTTTCTGGTCCAGTGACTATTCCTCAGAACTGATGTTTATTCTCATTCTGTTTCTGGTATGTCAACCAATTCTCACTCTTTGTTAGTTTTTTTTAAACTCCGCTTCCATGTGCTTTCATTTTGCCCACTAATCTCTTATGTGAGACCATATCTAAAGCTGTCTTGAAATCTCAATGTAACATTCACTGGTTCTTCCTTATCTATTCAATCATTTACATCCTCAAAAGATAGCTAAGCATGACTTCCTTTCATAAACCTTGACTGACTTTGTCACATTCCATTGACACTTTCCAAGTGTTCTATTATCACATTTTGTAATAGATTTTAGAATTTTCCCCATTTCTGATTTTAGGCTACTTGGTTGACAGTTCTTTGTTTTCTCTCTCCCTCTTTTTTTAAAAGTAGGGGTTACACATGCTGCCAATTGTAGAAACTGCTTCAGAGTACAATGAAATTTAGAAAATGAAGACAGGAAATTGTCAGCGTTTAATCTCATTAATTGCTGCAGCTAACTTCTCACTAGACCTTTTATTTCTCAACATTTCTGGGAAATTATTTGTTCTCTTTTGTGAAGACAGAACCCAATGTATGTGTTCAATTCTTCTGACATTACTTTATTCTCCGTTATAATTTCTCCATTTCTGCATTTGTCTTCACTAATCTATCTTTCTTCACATACTTACTGAAGTTTTTACAACTTTTATGTTCTATAGTTTAATCACTCTGAGTGAAAGAATGCTTTTTCATTGCAGTCCTAATTGGCCTATCCCTATATCCCAAGACTAGCCCCTGGTTCTAGATTCTGCAACCAATTAAAGCATCCTTCCTGCATCTCGTCTATCTACTTTTTAGTGGAAGTTCTTCACATTGAAACACAATGCTTTCAGGCTTGTCTTTTTAACCTCGTTAGTCATCTTAGCTTTGTTTTGCACTATGATCTCAATTGTTAGCCACCTATTTTGTCTCCCTTACACTTTTGCTTTTGCTTTTCTCTCTCTTGCTTCTCTAGAGGAAGCTCTATTCCTTCCCCATGATCAATCTTTTTGTCCGGCTTTGCTGAATTCTGAATTAGTCCTTAAGTTGGCATTTTTATGTGTTTTCTCTTTGGATCTCAAAATGCCCCTCATTTCTTTTGTAAGCCATGGTTGTGTCCTTTCCTGTTTTAACTTTGCACCAGATAAGGATGAATAATTGCATGCATTCCTGAAATATTAACCATTGCCAACCCTTAGTAAGGTTCCACAACAGTTCAATGGCTACACATGTCTCATATCTTTGTAGTTCCCTTTACTTAGATTCAGGACTCTAGTTTTAATTTTAACTTCTTCATTCTCTACCTGAGTGCATAATTCTATTATCTTCTGGTTGCTCTTGCCCAGTGGATTCAACACATAAGATTATTAAATAATACTTTATTGCACAATACCTAGTTGAGGGTGGCCTGCTTTCATCATCTTTCCTTAACATATTGTACAAAACACCATCATCTGTACAAAGGAAATGCTCCTCCGCAGTACTATGTTAATTTGGTTTGTTCAGTCTATGTGTAGAATAAAATATCCATGATTACAATTGTACCCTTATTTCATGGGTCTCTAATCTCCTTTTTAATGCCTTCTCTTACATCTGTTTGTGGCCTATTGACAACACTCACCCACATTTTCTGCCTTTTGAAGTTTCTTCTGTTCACCCATACAAATTCTACATCATGATTTTCTGAGCAAACTCATCCTTGGTTAACAATTCTATACCACCTCCTTTCCCTATTTTCTGCCCATCCTAAATATTGAATATCTTTGAATGTTCAGTTCCCATCCTTGGACACCCTTCAGCTATGTCTGTATAATTGCAACCTTGTCAAAACCATATATATCTATCTGCACTGTTGATTCATCTACTTTTTTGTGGAAGTTCTTCACATTGAAACACAATGCTTTCAAGCTTGTCTTTTTAACCTCGTTAGTCATCTTAGCTTTGTTTTGCACTATGATCTCAATTGTTAGCCACCTATTTTGCTTCTTGCTTTTCTATCTTTTGTTTCTATCTTGTCCGCAGTTCTACATATTCCTGCTCAGTTCCCATCTCATCCCCCAATAGGACTAGCAAACAGCCCCAGAGGGCATTCGTCCCAGAGCAACCCATCCTGTTTGTACTGGAACAAAAATAAATTGCTGGAGAAATTCATCAGGTTTGGCAGTATCTATAGAGAAAAAGCAGAGTCAACATTTTGTGACAAGTGACCCTTCTGCAGTTTTCTAACAATTTCTGTTTTTCTTTCAGATTGCCAGCATCGTCAGGTTTTTGTATTTTGTTTACGGCTTGTACTGGTCCCATCTTTCCGGATCTGGGTCCCAATGTCCCATGAATCTGAATTCCTCTCCATGCACCATATCTTCAATCCCTGATTCATCTGAAATGTTATTTCTGCATTTACTAGCTCGTACACTACTACCTTTGAGGTTCTACTTTTTAAATTTATTTTAAATCTTTTTTTAAACATATTTTTGTTTGCACAGCCACTGGCTATTCACCATCCCGATTGTAAGTTTGCTCACTGAGCTGGAAGATTTGTTTTCAGACATTGCATCACCATGCTACTTAACATAATCAGTGAGCCTCCGGTGAGGTGCTGGTATTCTGTCCTGCTTTCTGTTTGTGTCTTGGTCTGTTAAGGTGGGTGATATCATTTCCAGTTCTTTTTCTCAGAGGTTGGTAAATGGAGTCCAAACTGATGTTTTATTGATGGAGTTCTGGTTTGAATTCCAGGTATCTGGGAATTCCCATGTGTGTCTTTGTTTAGCCTGTCCTCAGATGGATATGTTGTCCCAGTCGAAGTAGTGTCCCTCTTCGTCTGTATGTAAGGATACTAGTGATAGTGGGTCATGTCTTTAGGTGGCTAGTTGGTGTTTGTGCTTCCTGGTTTTTCTGCCTGTCTGTCCGATGTAATGTTTATTATAGTTCTTGCACGGTATTTTGTAGATGACATTCATTTTGCTGGTTGTTGGTACTGGGCCTTTTAGATTCATCAGTAGCTGTTTGTGTGTTGGTAGGTTTATGTGCTACCATGATGACAAGGAGTCGGAGTAAGTTTGGAAGTCATCTCCAAGATGTCTTTGTATGGTAGGGTGGCATGTTGTGTCTTTCTTGTTTGGGTTTGTTGTTTAAGAATCGGTGGAATGTGTTTATCGCATACCCGTTGTTCTTGAATTCGCTGTGTAGGTATTTTCTTCTGCTTTCAGTTCCTGCAGCCTGTTGTGGCCCGTTTAAATGTCATGATGCACCTCAGTTTGTGGGTGTTGGGATGATTGCTTCTGTAGTTAAATATCTGGTTTGTGTGTGTCGCTTTCCTGTCGACGCTGGACTGCAGTTCTCCATTAACTGTTTGTTCCACTGTGGCATCTAAGAAGCGGAGTCTGTCGTTGTTCTCCTCCTCTCTTCTGTGAAATTTACGCCAGTAAGGATGTAGGTTTCCTCTAATGTGTTCCATTTTGTGATAACAAAGGTGTCATCCATGTAGTGGACCCGAAGTTTGGGTTGGATTGTGGGGATGGCTGTTCATTAGAATCTCTGCATTATTCACTATCCCATTAATAATGCCAGAGGCTTCCCTGAGGCATCCTTGATTTTGGCACCAGGAGGCAGTATACCATCCTGAAGACTCTTCAGAATCCCCTATCACTATAGTCCTGCCGGTCTTCTTTCTCCCCTCTGTTATGGCAAAGCCACCCATGGTGGGATGGCTGTGTCTCCTGTTAATATCCCCTCCCATGGTATCAGTATATCATAAATGCAGCTAGGTTTCCATGATGTCCCTTTAGATTGTTTGTTTGCTCAGTCCCTTGAAAAAATACTAGCAACTAGGGACCTATTTCATTCCAAACATTCCCACTACCAACCAAAGTGCTGACCTTATTTTGCTTAAACTTTGTGCTAAGTATACTTCCAATAAGCAGAGAGTTTTTCCCGAATTCCCATTGACTACAGTTTTGTTAGGGATCATCTACCCTCTCAGGAACCTTCCCTTCCCCTCTTGGAATTCAGCTCTTTTGCCTGATATCTGAGATATTGGGGGCCTCTGAAGAAGGCTGAATTGGGTCAGTAAGTTAGCACTTCTTGTAGAGGATGCTCACCCTTGGCTCTTCGACTGATATACTGGGCTCCTCGCTACTGAGAATGGGGATGTCTGTGAGATCTCCTTCACCTTGCTTTGATTAATTATCCATTGCCATTCATGAATAGATGTGGCTATCCTGCAGTACTTGTATCAAATCTATTGGATGTAGAATTGCTTAATTCTCATTTCAACACTGCCTGGCGTGCAAGTTGTCCTATGTTGTGCCCTCACCAGGTTGACACTTTATGATGTCTGCTGCTATTCTTGACATGCTATCCTGCATTTTTCCTTGAAATTGATCATAGTTGACCTGGTAGTTGTGGTACTGTGAAGGGTATGTCAGTCCATGACTAGTTGAATACAGTGCTGTTGATGCCCAGGTTAACATGCTAGTTCTGTCTGAGGTCTCTGCCATTCAGTATGTTAGTGTGACATGGTGAGTAGGTTCCATGTCATGATGGTACGTCATATCCACAAGGACTTTGTGGTTGTCATTCTCATCAATAATACATGGACAATGGATCTGCACAGGTGGATCATGAAGGACAAGATTAAGAACATTTTTCCTCTTGTTGGTTCCCTCACCTGCTGCAAATCCATTTCAACAGTTTAGTTCTATAGGTCTTATTCAGCTCCATCAGCAGTAGCGCTACCAAACCAGGTCTTATTGATAGAAATTGAAGTTAGCTGCTGAGAGAAATTCTGTTCCCTTGCCTGTCTTGCTGTTTCTTTCAAGTAGTGTTCAATGTGGAGGAATACTGATTCAACTGCTGAAATGGTGCCTTTGTCAATGCTGGGTCGTTCTTTCATTCCTCTTATCCATATGTGAATTTTATAATAGTTTGAGAGCTGTTAAAAATAACATTGTTGTTGATCTGGATTCGCACGTAGACCAGATCAGTTGAGGATAACAGTGTTTCTTTCATTTCCTGAACCAGGGGGGTTTTTACAGCAGTTGAAAAGTGTGGTGCTGGAAAAACCCAGCAGGCCGGACAGCATCCGAGGAGCAGGAGAATCGACGTTTCAGGCATAAGCCCTTCTTATGCCCGAAAAGTCGATTCTTCTCTTCAGATGCTGCCTGGCTTGCTGTGTTTTCCAGCACCACATTTTTCAACTCTGGTCTCCAGCATCTGCAGTCCTCACTTTCTCCGGGTTTTTACAGCAGTTGAATGTTTCCATGGAAGAAATAAGACGTGCGTTTAATTCCAGACTTAATAATTTAAATCAAATTTCCCCATCTGCTGTGGTGGAATTTTAACCTACGACCTCAGAGCATTAGCCAGTCTTTTTGAGTTACTTGACAAGTGGCAATACCAGTAGTCACTGCCTTTGCACCCATGAGTATATAGGATGGGAAATGGCCAAAAGCTTCATTAAAGAGGTTATTAAAGAGGAGAAGAAATAATGATGGAATTGTTCAGGAAGTGAATTTCAGATCTTCGGCCTCAGCAGCTGGAATGTGGCCCCAATAATGACTGTTTGAAATTGGGATTGTGCAAGAGACCAGAATTAGAATGTAAAATTCTGATTTGTAGAATTGTCGGTGGTTAAAAGATATAAGGAGGGATTAAAAACTTGGAGCGATTTAAAAACAAGGGTGAAAATTTTGAAACAGATATTGCTTAGCTAAGAACCCATGTAAGCTAGTGAGACAGAAATGATGAGTGGTAGTTAGGATATCTGTACCAGAAGCAACATTGTGAGAACAGGTTGTTGGAATCACTGCTCACAATTCTCTGCAAATGCATTCGAGTTGCAACATCTTTTAAATGGTTGATTGCACAGGAAATGGCTAGAATTAGCCTTTCCTGGTGAGTTTAGTTCACATCTGGCACACAAGTACATACAATACATTCAGATTGTTACACAGGCAACACAATATTTCTGTGAATTGGTGCACCTCAGAAAACAGCTTTTGTATAATAACATTTAATTGCACATCATGTCTTCCAAAGTTACTGTACCATTGATACATGAACAATAGTTAGACTTATTGTCTTGACAGGAAAATCTGGCTGAATATTTCTACATCTGAAAGTAACACATTAAAACAAGACACATCATGCCTAAGAGGCTTGTACCAATCTCACATAATAATAGTACCATAACCCCATACTGCATTGCTGTTTTGAATACGAAATCTTCACCAGCATTGTGCACTGAGAATTCCTTTCTGTGTTGAATATTTTTGGAGTGATAGTGCACACAGTTGATATTTTGGCAATAATCTTAATCCAAATATGTGCAAAGTGGAGTTGTTTTAGTGGGGGTGTCACTTTTCCTGTTTGTGTCAAATATGAAGTTTTACTTATTTTTATGTAGCTAAGTCATTCTCTGCTTAAAATTCAGAGAAATTAGCAATCCATAGATTTTTGTGCAGATGGGCTAGCATAGGGAAAATATTAAAGGAAATAATATTCTTGTTTTCTTGCTCTTCAGATAAAAGTTTTAATGACTATTCCTTGCAAAATTATCAAGTAAATAACTTCAAGCGTTTTATAATATTAATGGCATAGAAGTTACAGCAAACTTTCTGAAAATGGCATCAATGGGACCAGGAGTGTACCGTTTGATCAAATATTCCAGTTGATCAAGAGATCCACATAATGTAAATGCGCACACTAAGTAATAGAAACACAATGCAGGGTGTACACACATCACTGCAATACTTTATTTACAGCATAAATCATTTAAATAATAATGCAACTTTCCCTTAAATAAAAATTGCTGACAGAGAGCCTTCTCACGAGCACCCTCAACTGACTATTCAGACATTGCGGACATCGCATTAATACAGTAAACTTGCGTTATTTGAAGTGTATAACTTTTACCAGTTGATAGAGAGTGCTGGTTAAAAGTAAGTTTGCTGTACCGTACGTATAATTACATAAAATAGTAATGAGTCTATTGGTGCATTTTTGAAAACCCAGGGATGTAACATTGCCTGATTTTGCATTACCTCTTAAAAGATATTTGTCAGGTTAGTTTATCATGATTTAAGTTTTTGATATGACTGTTGTTTGCTGAGTCTGATTGCCCTTTCACAACTATTATCATCTTTATCACAAAATAGCTTTGTCGTGTGTAGTTTCCAGAATTGTTCTATCTCTATTTCACACATGGGGACAGTATTTGCTATTTGCCAGTCCTACGTGCATATGAGATTTCCTGATGAAGGGCTTATGCCCGAAACGTCGAATTTCCTGTTCCTTGGATGTTGCCTGACCTGCTGCGCTTTTCCAGCAACACATTTTCAGCTCTGATACTCCAGCATCTGCAGACCTCACTTTCTCCTGGAAGTGGAGTGGGCCGTTTCACCTGATGAGCCTGCTATACCTTCACTAAATTCATGGCTTCAGTTCTACTTTCCTGTCTAGTCCTGATCGTTTTTGTAAATCAAAAAGTAATCTAACCCAGTTTTTAGTATATTCAGTGGCCCAGCCTCAACTGCTTGCTGTGTAGAGAGTTTCAAAGATTAATGCCTTTTAAGAGAAGAAATTTTTCTTCCATCCTGTCCTGAATGAGATACTTTATTTTGAAACCAATTTTCCCCTAATTCTAGATTACAAAGGGAAACATTTAGCATTTATCCTTTCAAACCCCATAATCTCTTGTGTTGCAGTAAGATAACCTTTAATTTTTCTAAATTTCACTGAGTATAGGCCTAACCTATTCAACCTTTCCTATTCCCTCTCCACGTGAGTGTATCGTCTCTCGAACATTGAGTATATTTTGTGGAGTAACGTCTTATGTTTTTGCTATGTTAAATGTGTTTAGAATGTGTTTACTGCATCTAATCTTTCTCTGTTAATCTATTTTAAATCTTCAAAGAATTCTAACTAGTTTGTCAAACTCAATTTCCATTTCATGAAAATACGTTGGGTCTGCTTGATTGTATTATGATTTTCTAAATACTGCATAATCCTACATCCCTAATGATTCCAACATTTCCTAATGTCAAATATCAGGAAAGCTGACTTTTCAATTCTGTCTCCCTCCTTGAATAATGATGCTGCACTTCTGTTTTCCAGTCCATTGGCACCTGTAGAAACATGGGAATTTAGAAGATTATAACCAGTGCATCTCTGCAGTCACTTCTTTTAAGGTTCTTGGAAGCAGACCATCAGGCCTGGGGTGGAGTGGGGTGGGGTTGGGCCTTGTCAGCCTTTAGTTGATTTGATTTCTTATAATAGTCTTTTTTTTTGCTTTTGGCCTGAATGTTAGTAGATCAAGGGTAAGAGAGTTTAATCCTTATGTGGAAACTAATTTTGTTTCAGGAGAGCAATTAACTGATATCTACAATTCAATTTCTAAAATTTTAGATCTTAAGCAGGCTTTTAATAACTGGCTGAACAGTTTGTTTAGTTAGTTAAAGAAGTGGTTGAAAATTCTTTCTCTAATTGGGTGAGATGGAAATTTTTATGCTGGCAGCATACAAAACTAGTGGTAGAGCCCTTACCTATGGGTTGGAAAGCCAGGTTCAAGTCCCACATCAGAATGTTGTGGCCTCAGTTGTGTCATAACATATCCAAATGGGTTGATTATTAAGACTTCTTTTGAAAAATCCTAAATTGGTTGTCAGCATAACTCTTCAAACACTCAGAATTAACCCACAACTGTTGTTTAGTTTCAGAACCAGATCAATGACGGACACTGTGATACAAGTTTTGTAATCACGGGTCAGTTGTTCATGGTCTTACCTTGCTTGTTGAGAACAACTGAAAAGAGATGCTGTTTGATATGATCCGCCTTTGGGACTGACCCATCACTGAAACTCAGATACAGCATTCTTGATTTGTGTTGCACTGGATTTAGGTTCTTCATGGCAGTACCTCTACCAATCAGAGCCCACTTGCCAAATGGTGCACTCTCTTTTATAATATAAGTGTTGGTTTTCCGCGGTATTTTTGTGAATTGTCTTGATTGAGTGCAAAACGAATACCTTTGTTAAGATGTATTTTTTCAGCTGTACTCAGTTATATAATTCAAGAAAATGATTAAGTAGATAATTAGAATGCATTAGAGATAGCCGGACAGGTGATGTCATAGTTGCAACCTATCTGAGCTCCTAGATAACAGTTTGATCAAGGGTGGTAACTGTTTCACGTTGAAACAGCTTCAGCTCAGAGTTTAAGTTGGAGGCTGAACTACAAACTCAGTAACTTATCATGGTAGGAGAATGTTATCGGAGTTAATTGAACTAAGAAACAGTCACATATCTTAGAATTGAACCTTCTGATTTGGTAAACTTTCAGAGAGACGGCGTTACTGTGAGTGAGGCAGATAACAGGACCAGAGTGTGGTTTCCAATTCATGGGATACTGGCAGAACTCTGAAAGTAGGATATGTGTTATTTGTACATTGTTCACCTGAGCAATACTGGGGCTGTTGTTTTGACAAGCCACGTAACCAGAGAAGTAAAGGCAAATCCGTGGTTGCGAATGGGTTCTGTTTTGAAGTTTATCTCCAGTCGATTTCTACATGAGATGGAATACAGTGTAGGGCAATGTAAAGTGGCTGAAAATGTGTTGCTGGAAAAGTGCAGCAGGCCAGGCAGCATCCAAGGAGCAGGAGAATTGACGTTTCGGGCATGAGCCCTTCTTCAGGAATGTAAAGTGGCTGTTCATTATCTTCGTATGTCAGGTCTTTAAAGTTGCACATTTGGATGGATTCGCATTCATAAGTCCAAGTGTTTGTAAGACAGGGACCCTTGTATAGAGGATTTTAAATTAATCAATGAGGCCAAATAATCAGATTTTGTGGTATATTAAAGAGCGTAGATGAGACAGAAAGGAAAGGATTTAACGTGAAAAGTGACAACTGGAAGATAGAAAGTATAAATCTAAAAGTAAATCATAGATAAAGCTAGAGGTTGCTGAAAGCATAAAGGGATAGCACTAAATACTCAGTGTCTGAACGCACCAAGCATTCGAAACAAAACATGCACTGGGAGCATAAATAGGAATATTTATGATTTGGTAGCAATAACAGACACTTGACTGCAGGATGACATGGATGACCTTGAAGGTTGAATATTGAAGAAGACAGGAACTTAGGAAAAGGAGGAGTGGCTAATGATAGTATCAGCCAAATATTCAGGATGTCCTAATTCAGGAAACCAGGAAGTGAAAACAGTTTGGGTAGAAATGATAAAGGCAAGGAGTCACTTGTGCGACCACATGGCCCTATCAATAATCATACATTAGAGTGGAGCATAAAGGAAGAAATAAGGGAGATTAACAGGAAGAAGGATGATAAGCATGAGGTCTTTCTTAGATCTACATGTACAGAACAACCTTAGTTATCCGAACATTGATTATCTGAATTTTGGATTATCCAAACAAGATGTTAAGGTCCCATAAATGCTTCCTTTGTTTACGATCAGATCAATTATCCAAATAATCAGTTATCCAAACAGTTATCCATCTCGTTTGGATAATAGAGGTGGTTCTGTAGTCAAGATCTTCATTTCTGGAAAAGTCAGATAAGCCAGGGTGCCTAAGTGAGTTTAGCAAATGTTTTTGTGATAGTTTTCTTTGGAACACTGTATTCTGAGTTAACCTGAATAATCTACGCTAAGCTTGGTTATTGTGCAACAGGAGAGCATTAATTAATGATCTGAAAGTGAGGATGCCCCTCTGTGGCCTAATGTGATGGAATTTTATTTTCAGTTTGAGGGAATTTGAGAGGCTGGGAGGCTGTCTATTTAAAGACGTAATAAAGGAAATAAAAAGTAGACCAGGCTATACTGAATGTGAAATTATGTTAAAGATAGATAGGTAGAAATGTATTGCCAGACTGTTAAGGAGTTGTCGCCAAATAGACAAAGGTGTATTTCAAAGAAAACGAGAAATTTCAGGGAATGGGGTCACTGTGTAAAAATAAGGGACACTTATTTAAAACTGAGTTGAGGCAAAATTTTTACTTACGACGGTCATGACTCATTTGAAATCCTTTCCTGAAAAAGTAATGAAATCAACCTGAATATTTTGAAAGCAGAAGTGGAGAGCTAATTAGTCAGCAAGAGGTGAATAGTTAGAAGATGGGCAGGATTTGAGGTTATAATCAGATCAGGACCAAACAAGGTAAACACAGGAAGAATCCTCTTGATGATTAGGGAGACCAGAACCAGGGGTTCTAATGGCAGAAGGGAGAGCATTTAGGACTGAGATGAGGAATTTCCTCACTCAGAATGGCAAGCCTGTGGAATTCTGTTTGAAGCCAAAATATTGAATGTTTTCAAGAAGGAGTTGGATACAGTTCTTGGGACTAAAGGAATCAAAGGTTACAAGTAGAAACTAGGACCAGGGTTTTGTGTTGGATAATCATTCACGATCATACTGAATGGCTTGAAAGGCTAAAGGGCTTACTTTTGCTCCTATTTTTAATGACAGTATGTTTCCATTCTTCCTGAGATGTTTTTATATACCTTGTATTGTGAAAACCCGTACAAAAGATTTGTTCGTGTCTGCCTTGTTTCCCACTATTAGTTCTTGCGTTTCATCCTCTAAAGTTCTCTTCCTTCCTATATATTTGTAGAAGCTCTTTTGTCTGTACTTTTGCTTATATTCTCATTTTGATTTCTCTTTTTTACGTCATTCTTTACAACTCTTAAATTTTTGAAACTTCTGTCTTATTCTTCATAGTTATAGCCCCCTTTTCTGTGAAACTGTTAATTGGGTGCATCTTCTGCACTGCCTCTGCTGTTCCAAAATGTGTTGTGTCTGCCATTATTGCTTGCCAAACCTGCCCTTTTTGTAACCACCTATCTGCAATTCTTTCTATGTCATGGTCCTCTTTACAAATCACTTCATTTATCATTTTTATTGTGGCTACTATGCACATTGCTGTATCAATGGTATAATTTTTAAAAATAATTTTCAGCTTTTAGTTTTTATGTTCTTTTACACTTCATAATGTTATCTGATTTCTGGCCATTTGTGTTATTTTTATTCCTTCCTTTAGACTGTCCTTGAGTATCCTTTTATGATTTTTATTGAGAGTTTCTGTTATTTTAGGCAATCATTAGATTTCTCTCTTTCTGTGCTTTCCACCCCGTCTCCCTCCTCCTATGACTATAACTTCAACTTATTTGATCTATTTCAACATTGTCTTGCATTGTTTTAAAGTCTGCTCTACTGTTGCTCTCTAAAGCAAACCGAAAGGCATGTATGCAATGTAGTAAGTTGTTTTTCTTTGTTTTTAGCCTGCATATCAGAATTTACGGCAGCGAGTGGATAACTTTGTGTCCAACCATCTTGCAAGCCACACGTGGAGCCCTCATCTGAACAAGAATCAGCTAAGGAACAGTCTTAGACAGATGGTCCTACAGTAGGTGTCAGAATACAGAAAATATTCTTTTATTACACATTTTAAAAATAATGATTGTGTAGGATTAGGATTTACTTGAAGTTCTGTTAACATGCCCTTGGATTTTCTTGTGGAAAGTTTGCACTTAGGAACATGTTGATAAGTTGTTGAAATGCTTCAAGAAAAATTCACGAGAAAATCAACATGAAAAGTGATGTACATGACAGGCACAAGCTAGGCTTACATGAATGTTATAGCACAGAATAGTTAATGTTAAAAGTACCATCTTTCAGATGAGATGTTAAATTGAAGCTTATATCCATCACCAAATAATAGACCACATGTACTACTGATAATTAGTGTTTTCATGTTGCTCTGGCCAATACGTCTCCCTCTTCTACGCCACTTGTGGCTTTAGCTGTTTGTTGGACTTTATGTAGTCATTGGTTTGTTTTGAAGCATTTTTGGCACATTCTGTGAAATATATTACAATGGCACGTTAGTGAATTTTTTTGCTTTTGAAATATTAGTTGATGTAAAATATATGGTTTTTAAGGTGAGAGAAGAAACAAGATGAGGAAAGTTTGCAGATACACTTAAAACAGTAGTAATTATACAACTGGAAGTTCTACCTCTGCAAATGGAAGAGGGTACAGTGAAAGCATAATGTCAAAGTAGATTTTAGTTGGCAAGTATTTTGAATTTGGTACATCAAAGCACAGGACCAATGAAGTTTTGAGGATGGAGTGTTTGGTGAATGAAATTTAATGCAAAATACATTTTATATGAAGAAGATTTAAGTGAGTTAGATTTTGACTGAAGATCTTCAGAGGCAAATGTGGTCAACCTGATGTTTTTGTCATCATTAACTTACTTTTTTGAACATGATTTTAAAAGGGAATCCATTAGTCATCTTAAATTAGCATCAAACTTTTTTAAAAAAAAACTTAATGGCCTTTTCTCAATCCCCTTTCATTTAAATTCTTCTACCAAGTTCCTTTGGCTTTTCTTACTGCCTCTGCATTTGTGGTCTAAATCTTCCAGAAGACCATCTTTTACCATTTACCATTCACATCCCCAGCCCTATTTTTTTCGATGGTACAATTTGCCCATGGCAACATGTCTTCCTGCAGGAAAGGTTTCTGCTATTCTCATTGAAACAGGGTTTACGATCGTGTTTTTGCAACCGATGTTATGGAACAGACTGAACCACCTTAAAATATATTAAGATAGCCTAGACCCCATCTTTTTCTTATTTTTAAAGGCAGGTGTAAGGCATTGTTTGCAATGCAACTCAGTTGGTCGAGCTACCAAGCTTGAAGCAAAACACACTTTATTCTTACACTAAATTAAAATACAAACAAAAGAGAGAAGAATTGGGATACTTAACTCTGTTGTAAAATTTTACAGAATAATAGATTATTTAACTACTGAACAGCAACTGTTCTGATGTAGTAACATTCAGTAAAATAGATTGTCCTACAGGCAATTCTAGCAGCATAAAGAGAACCGAAGCTTTTAGCTGTAACAGTTAGAAGAATAACAGCTTCAACATCCAGCTTCAAAGCTCCTGCAACTACTAAAAGTTCAACTAAAATCCTCGTTCTCTGGGCACTTGACCCTACCCCTTCATGCTGTTTCTGTTGTTCCAACTTTCAAAAAAAGAACCCAAGGCCTCACAACCTGTTTACTTTATTGACTTGGAACAGATCACTCAGTAACTGTGTCTCAGCCTCTCTTTATTAAATAAGCAAATCAAATACGTCTCTTAAAGCCATAATATTGTCTCACTGAGTTGATTTATCCCCTTTAAATCTCTGCAGTATTTGACATGTTGACCATGCTATCTGCTCCAAAATGTTTCGTTTTTCTCCAGTTCTTCAGGTTTGCCCATGCAGTTTTTATCTAACGATCTAGAGGTAACCAGTGAATTTCAAGCAATGGCTGCTTTTCATTTCTTGAAGTAGTTTGGTTAATCTCTCATCAGGAGTTGGAATGTGGAATGAGCTAGACAGCTCTTTTTCAGATTGATCCAGCAGGATGGGCAGAATAAACTGTTCTGTAAATTTTCAATACTTCTACCTGTACTCAGCTTTCTCTTAACACCCTTCAACATTTTTAGAGTTATCACTGTCAGATTAACTACTTCAGATGCTGCAAAGATTTTTTTTGAACATTGGAAAGGGTGAACTCGTTTTCCATGGCCTTCACTCCCTCTCCCCCATGTGTTTCTCAACAATTTTGACACTTGTTCAGTCCTGTATTCTATCATGCTAAATTGTCCGTGTTGTTGGGTGAAGGGCTAAATGTAGGAGAATGGGTCTGGGTGGGTTGCGCTTCGGCGGGTCGGTGTGGACTTGTTGGGCCGAAGGGCCTGTTTCCACGCTGTAAGTAATCTACTCTAATCTAATATACTTTGTTTATTTCCATCTCTGCCCTAATTCCTGCCGTAGCTGTTTTTGTTGAAATCCTTGCAGTGCATCCATACTCTACCCCACTCATGCAGCTCCTTACTCTCCACAATTTCTGGTGTATGCAAAAATAAGCTGTGTTTAATCTGTCAAAGTTCTACTTGTGTCTCATCAGTTTCAATGATGTACAGTGACCCTCAATCAGCAGTGCATTTAGTTTCAACTCAAAAGCAGGCATCTGGATGGGTATATGAATACAAAGAGTTCTAGGGGATATATGGGCCAAGTGCTGGCAAATGAGACTAGATTAATTTAGAATGTTTGACCGGCATCTGTTTCCATACTGTATGTCTCTGTCTGTCTGCTGTGGATGATGATGAATGTCAATAAATGTGACTGAATAATTTTGTTTCTGTGTCTGCAGGTGTGTGCATTTCCTGTGTTTATCTTCGCAAATACTTTAACTTGTTCTGGGCATCTTTTAATCTAATTATGGACTCGTACCATTGCAATATTGCTTTCTGCTACATGCCCAGGAGCAATTGGCCCTCTGTCTTTGGCCATTTCTATATTATCTTCTCTAGTTGCTTTAGCTTCCCTCTAGGTGTCAAAGCTTTCAGCTGTAGGGCTTTTTGTTTAAGACATTGCAGAAAATCCTGATGTATTTTTGAAGTGATTTTGCTGGTACTAAACTAGTAATTCATAAAGCAACTATTTTGCATAAAAGTACATTGAAGATGGTAAGGACCTCATCTCTGAGCTAGGAAGTCTGGGTTCAATTTCTACCTGGTCCAATGGTGTTTAGTAACATCTCCAGTGAGGTTGATGAGAAAATATCTAAATGTTTAACTTGCGTTGCTAGTAGCCTCCATTTTTTTTGAAGACATGAATATTATTGTCAATTTGGAAATGTGATTAAAAACATTTATTGATTTATTCAAATTAAAAGCATGAAAACAATGGACACTATACATAATATATTGGATCAGAATATTCTGGGAAATCACTTTTTATAATTTTACAGATCAGGTATGCTAGAAGTTGGTGTCGACAGGATCATTTCTCAAGTCGTGGATCCAAAGATAAATCACATATTCCGGCCTCAAGTTGAGAAAGCCGTACATGAGTTTTTAGCAACTTTGGATCAGAAAGAAGAGCCTACTGCTATGAGTCTTGTGCCGAGCTCTGAGAAATCAGAGCCAACGACCCCAGGTACTACCTGAAAAAGTATGCTGCTTATTGTTTCATACAAAAGGTGGTTTTGAAAGATCTCCATTTGACTTACAGCACTTTTTATCACCTATCATTTTGATGAAATGTTATCTTAAGAATTGAGAATTATGCTTTTCGTGTAAGTTGTTTCAAGAAAATGAAGAAATGAACTAAAATAAACTGCAAATTATAGAGAAAGAAATAAGCGATACATTGTATTTCTGGTGAACAGAAATGATGTCATCCATGCAGTTAAATGTAAACCAACTTTAGAGCAAAATGTTATCTTAGTGATTGAATTATATCTCCAATAATAATGCTTGTGCACAAAATTCCTGTCTGGTTTGCATTATTTTACAAAGATAACATAGTTCAACTGGTTCAATCCAGAGAACCTTTCAGAATCTTGTGAATAAGCATTCCTATAACCAAAGTGTAATTATAGATGATGTTTCCATCTTTGAGTTAAACAGATTAATCTGGACTTTGCAATAAAAATAATGGTGTTGCTATCATTGCTCATTGTTGTTAACAAGTAAATTGAGCATTTCTAGCATGGTTCAATGTGGAAATTATGGAGTTGCTATCTTAAGGTCAGTTCTTGGTCTTTTCAATCGTCATTGAGAGGCTCAGTATTTAAATATGTAGAAAGATGTGAATTTGGAGTACTTATGCTCTACGTAGTCACAAAGCATCCCAGAAAAGGTTATGTGTTGCTGGTTAAAGCGCAGCAGATCAGGCAGCATCCAAGGAATAGAAAATTCGACGTTTCAGGCAAAAGCCCTTCATCAGGAATCCTGATGAAGGATCATTCCTGATGAAGGGCTTTTGCCCGAAACGTTGAATTTCCTGTTCCTTGGATGCTGCCTGACCTGCTGCGCTTTAACCAGCAACACATTTTCAGCTCTGATCTCCAGCATCTGCAGACCTCACTTTTTACTCCATTCAAGTAATGCATGTTTCATGGTGTAATCAGTCTGACTGCTACGAAGATGCTTTACGTGTAATATTGATTGGAAGACTTTGTGGAAAAAGGAATTCATTCCAAGTTCTGTAACATAATCTTGAGGGTAATTGAAAGAATAATAGACATTTGCATTTTTTTTAAGTAAAGCTTCCTAGAAATCTCAAAAGTGGTGAAACCACCTGTTTTGCTTCAGACTCGGTTAAGGTTGGGTTTGAACAGTAACTGGCTTGAAAAGGTTTTTGTTTTACTTGAACCATTTGGAAACTGAGAACAAGGTGGGTTGGCTGAAAGTGGATGGGTTGCTGTTCATCTCTCCTAAGTAAGCTGTGTCTGACAGACGTCAGAGACGCTTGTGCAAATTCAGTGATTTGGCGACACTTGTGAGAACATCAGAGCACCAGACTCCGGAAGATCTTAACAGTTTATCTTTTTTACCTTCAAGATCAACCCTTTAACTATTGTGTTTTTGTTTCAGAAACATTAACTTTACTTTCTGTCCACAGTTACCAGACCTGCTGAATTTCTCCAGCTATTTCAGTTTTTGTTTCAGATCTACAGCATCCGTAGTTCTTTGTTATATTTTGCCAGATAGCTGTTCCTTGCTAAAAAGTTTTTAATGCCCCTTCTATAGGTTCCTTATTGCTGTGAGGCTCAACATCACCGTTGGCAACAGACAGTTTTGTTTTTATGCCACCTAGTTTCATCAACTGTTGTAGCAACAGAGTGAAAAGCACAAGATGAGGCACATCTCTAGTCCTTCACCTTTTCCTGGGACTCTCTTTCCTTGCAAGCACAGAAACATGATGCAACCATAAATGATGGTACCTGGTCATGATAGGCAGGAGAGCAAAAGGATATGATAAATAATTGCTTGGAAAATGCAATAGGTGGTCTCCCTGTATTTAACTGAAGTTTCTGAAGAATACAAGTCTAAGCATTGTATTTCAATTATGCTTTGCTTGCAATGCACAATATTCTGAACAAGTAAAATTATATATATGCTGTGTTAAATATAATTTGATCATTTCCGATACAATTGGATTACAATTAGTGTTTTCAACTTGCAGGTCTTTCGTCTACTGGTCCAAGTACAAGCAAAGCTGATGATGCTCTTTCTATTCTGGACACAATAACCTCACTTAATCAGGAAGCCAGTGCGGCCAGGTCTACAGTAGAAAATGCATCGAATAAGAATGGTGAAAAGAGCTCCAAGAAAAACTTTACTTCAGAATTCAAGTCTCAACAAAGTTTTGATTTGGGAATGGAGAAAGATCGCACTAATGAAGAGTTAGAAAAACTTGCGTTAGAAACCAAAATAGATGATGGAAGGATTTGTTCTAAGTCAGAAGGCTCAAATAACATTTTAATGCCTGTGAAAGATTTTGAGGAAAAAAATGCAACATCTGAGATCATAGAAGAATGTCTTGAAGATATGAATGCAATAAAGGACAAAATTGATAAGGTGGATAAGAAGGATGTTCTAAGAAAGGATGAATATTCTGGATTTTCAAAGGAGGAAAGAAGAGGAAAGGGAAAAGAATATGAATCTATGAAATACATCACTGCGGCTCTAACCATTAAGCAGAAAGCCAAGGAAAACTTAAAGAAAGGTAGTGTGAATTCTTCATTGTAGTTTGCACTAGCAGACAATTTTAAAACTCTGCACATTTTGATTAATGTGCATGCAGTTTTAACAGATAATCAAAAGCATGCTTAAAATACAAGGAGATTAAAATATTGAGCTTTTTTCCTTGAGTATTATATTCGAGACTGAAAATTTTAAAAAGTTCACATTGAATGAATATATACAGAAAAATGAATTTGTCAAAATAATTTGTGAAATTTTGTATTCATCCTTTGGTGGTCTTAAATATGAGTCTTTCCTTTTCAAATGGATACTTACACTGCCAATACCTATCTCAAAATCTATCTTTCCCGTGTACATAATATAGCTTTGCAAGGTGCAGCAAGCAAAATTGATAATTATTGACTAATATATCTACGCTGATTATTTCTAACAGATATTTTTTACAATAATAAAGCATTTCCAAACAGGAAATGTTTAGTTATTTCCATATTAAACTACACAAAGCATTGTGAATAATGTTTGAGATAGAGAGACAAATTTTGAGAGGTTATTTGATGTAGGTATGTTGCAAATAAATTAATAAAACTCCAGCAGTGGCACTAAGTGGATTTTGATGGCATCTGTCAAAGAATACTGAGAAAAGTTGTACTGGGAATGAGCTTTTAGCACATCTTTCAAGCAGCTTTGATATAAGGTGACTGATCGGTTGCCAAAGTGACATGTCTGCTCAGGAGTTCATTCAGGACAGCTGACATGGTTTTGTGAAAGTCAATTTGGGACAAATTTAATGGAGTTCTGTAGGAATTAACAATCTAGTAGTGAAAGAAATGTCGTGGATAAAATGTCTGTGATTTTCGAAGGACGATTGAAGTGTAAAATATGAAGTTTGCTCATTAAAAATTAATCTGCACACTAATAAAGGAAACATGCTCGCCATCTAATAAAGAGTTGGTTAAAAAACAGAAACTAGATCAGCGATTAATGAATATTTTTAACACTGGAGAGATGTAAAGATAATGAAACCTGGCTATCAGCGTTTAACTAATTTTTCTATTTAAGTGATCTAGACCTGGATTTAGGGAGCACAAAATTAATTTGTGCACATTGAAATTTGCTTAATTTTAAAGTGATAAATTGATTAAGAGGTAGGTAAACCCATAGTGAAAATAAATTAATACACATTTTTGAAAATAAAAGGCATGAAAGTCTGCAGAAAAGATTCAATAAAAATATCAATTATGTTTCATTAAACAGAAATTCACTTACAATTCACATTTAAAACTAAATCTTTAATTGGTTTATTTACTTTCTTTGCATATATTCATCACCATCCACCTTTTTTAATACGCCACTCACCGTCTTTCTGATGTGGGAGGGTTTTTTTATACTAGTCTGTTTCTGCTTCTGACATGTTCATCTCAGTTACATGCTTTGCCACATGTCTTTTGTATGATAACTTATCCCATGCTTTTAAATACTCGAACAAGCTACATTCATTGTATTTTTTATAACATCTACTACTGCAAATGATTCTGTTAAATAGTTCGTACTTGACCTGCAGTTTAGAAATTTGTGCTAACTGTCCCCTGAATAACTAATTGCCCTATAATTTTCTGGTTCTAGATTTTGCTCATTATGAGGAGTAATAGCAGGCATTCTGCAATTCTTGATGTCCATTTTGTACACTTAGTTCCTCTAAAATGGAATGGTTGTGTTCTTGTGCAACCTCGCATTATGGAAAAATCACGCTTTAGAAACAGTGCTTAAAGTGTTGTTGATGTAAGCGCGTTACAACTAACACGTGTTTTAAAAGTTTGTGCTTTAGAAACTGTGTCCCCAATTCGTCAAAGACATTACAGAGAATTCATGTTAACAAAACATGCATTATGGTGGAAAGGCCCGTATTCCATAAACTACTTGAAAATTCTAGCTGGAGCCTCCATTATATCTTGGGATGTTAGATGTAAATCCAAGTTCCTGTAATTTGTCTGAATGAACATGAGCCTCCAGTATTAGACGTACACACACCTCTGACAATTCTACAGCATTGTATCACACAACTGTGTAAAAAGCTAGTGTTTCATTTCAGCCATTGCCTCTTGCTGAAACTCACATTGTCTTTTAATTGGCCTACCCATATTGGACATCCTCTGCATATTTAGTTACTTTGTAAGATGAATAGAGTGCGGGAAGCAATGGCCTAGTGGTATTATTGCTGGACTGTTAATCTAGAGGCCCAGATAGTGTATTAGGGACCAGGGTTGGATTCCCACCACAGCAAATGGTGGAATTTGAATTCAGTAAATATTTGGAATTAAAAATCTAATGATGACTCATGAGTCGCATTGCTGATTGTTGGGACAATCCCATCTGGTTTAGGGAAGGAAACTGCCATCCTTACCTGGTCAGGCTTCCATGCAACTCCAAGCCACAGCAATGTGATTGACTCTTGGCTGCCCTCTGGGCAATTTTGGGTGGGCAATAAATGGTGCCTAGCCAGTGACCCCCTCATCCCATGAATGATAAAGAAGTAAAACTATATTTTAATATTTCAGAATCATGACTGGTTGCAATACCAATCTAATACATTGTCTGTATTCCATCACTCCAGAAAGGTCGATTACAGTTTTTAAAAAAATTTAGTTGAGAGAAAGATAAAGTATGGGACAAAAACTGTCCAGTAGAATTTTTTTGGGAATTAGTTTCTAAGAGAAATTTCACATTTTTGGAATTTTAAAGCTAAACTACATTGTCATTTTTCAGAATATTCTTTTGAGGATTCTGATTTTGAAGGCCTTAGCGACATCACTGTAAGTTCAGTACATACCAGTGATCTGTCGTCTTTTGATGTGGATGATGAAGAGGAGGAGGGTGAAATTGCAGCTTCTGACAGCACTGAAGACAACCAAGAACAAAGTTCAGAAGGTACTGCATCTATTTTCAATAACTTGTGTCATTCATCGGATTTATTATGAGCCAAGATGAGCAAAAGATTAAGCTATGAAGTCAGACTGTATAATTTATTTATTTCAGATAATTTATTTCATATTCCGTGTCAGACTCATGAACACTAGCCTCCAAAAGTTAATATTTTAGCTGTAGATCATTCTTCAAAACTGAAAATTAAAATATAAGCAAGGCGTTAAATACTAGTTATTTTAGTCCCAGCTTGTTATTGGGTATCTGTTTTAAGGACTAAGCAAAGCTGAATCAGTTTATATTGAAATAACGTGCGTGTAGTCTCCGTATTTTCTGAGTTTATTATTTGAATATTACATGATGTAACTCCATAAATTTGAAAGTAAAATTGCAAAACTGGTTTAAAAGTCACCTTACTTTGAAAACATGTTAGATCTTATAAGGAACTACTTAATATGTAATATACTTTGTGTCAAAGTAAGTCTTGCTTAGATTCACCACTTGGGTTAAAATAGCAGAAAAGTTTTGCTAATACCAAAAGGAGAGTCATTAAGGAAATTTCGTATCATCAACATTTTATACCGAGAAAGATATGACATTGGGTTTTACATACAGTAGTGTCATCAAATAATGACAGCGCAGAATGACTCCATTTGATCTGTTGGATCTGTGCTGGCTTTCTATAAGTCCAATTTATAATTCCACTCACTGTCCCTCTGCCAGAAATCTGCACTTTTCTCTCTTTCAGATGTTTATCCTGTTCTCTTTTTTGAAAGCCACAGCTGAATTTGTCTCCAACACCTTTTCAAGAAGTGCATTCTATTTCATAACCATACCTTGTACTAAAAAGGCCATTCCTCCTATTGTCTTTGGTTCTTCTGCCAGCCACTTTAAATTTAATGACATCTGGTTCCTGTCCCTTTTGTCAATGGGAATAGTTTCTTTCTACTTTGTCTTTATGGCCCTTCATGATCTTCAACAAATCTATCAAATCTCCACTCCTCTAAAGGTAACCATCCCAAATTTACCCGTTTATTGACATAATTGGAGTTTCTCATCCCTCGAACTATCTTTTCTGCACCTTCTAAAAACATTCGCATCCTTCCCAAAGTCTGGTGCCCAGAAGTGAAAGCAATGCCTCAGTTAAGGCAAATCAATCTTTTACAAACATTCATTCCAATATTCTTGGTTTTGTACTCTGTTGACTTTATAAATTCAGGATCCTATATGTTTATGAACTCAGGAGCCTATTCTGCCATCTGTGGTTATTTTTGCACATATGCCCATAGGTTTCTCTGTTCCTGCACCCCCTTTACAATTATGCCTTTAGTTTATATAATTTCTCCACATTTTTCATATCCAAATATGTCACTTTACAGTCATCTGCATTAACTTGCAACTCCCATGAATCTGGTCATTTCATCAGCCTGTTTATGCTTTGAATTCTTTTACTATCCATCTCACAGTTTAGTACTTTAACTTTTGTGTCATCTGTAAATTTTGATATTGAGCCTTGTTACTCCCAAGTTTAAATCATTGATAAATACAGAATAACAATGATCTTAGTACTGAACCCTGGGAATCCCTTGTGTACCTACCTTCAATTGCTGAAGCAACCATTTGTCAATGCTATTCCTTTTCATTTTACGAACTTTGTTTCCCTTATATTCCATGTGCTAGTGCTAACCCTTGCCTTATCGCTGTAAACCATATTGTTTGGGAGTTCATTGACATCATGTTAACTGCGTTACCCCCTCTGTTTCCTCAGCACAAGAATATTTTAAGCCTTAGTCAAGTTATTTAAGCATTAGGTAATTAAAATAATTAGAATATTTTGTGACTAAGAATTTCTTAGATTACTTTGGGTAAGTACCTCAACTGTTTTCATAACCAAATAAAATGTTTTTTTAAATCTAACTTTTTTTTGGGAATAAATTAAGCACTCAAAACAGCAACTTTCACGCATTTTATTTCTTGCTGTCAAATTTGTGCAGGCTCTTGTTAGACAGCATTTAGAACATTGAAACTAAAATGGATATTGAGATATTTCTACTGTTATGAGAGACTAGGACGATAGGTACAGTCTCAGAGTGAATGGAAAACCCTTTAGAACGGAGACGTGACAGAATTTCTTCAACCAGAATATGGTGAATCTGTGGGACTCATTGAGTGTCTTTAGGATAGGTTCTTAATTAGTAATGGGGCAAAGTCAGATGAATGAGGTTGAAAAACATTTCAGCTATACTTGAATGGTAGAGCAGGCTCGTGGGCTGAATGGCTTAATTCTGCTGCTATAGCTTATGGTGTTGTGGCATCTGAAAACCAAAAATGTCCTTCATCTGAACAATATTTGGTCCTGAGGCTTTTAAACTAACGATTCCAAACTACATACTCCATCTGCTAACTTGCTGCCCACTCATTTGATCTTTCTGTATCTTTTTGTTGCATTTTATTTCTCAACTTGCTTTGTATTCTCAACTAACTTGGGTACATTAGAATTGGTTTCTGCCTGTAAGGGGTCAATGTTTGCTTTAATGAGACTTATTCTTTTTATTGACTCATTAAAAACTCTTTCAATCGATATTTATATACCTTGCTAGTTTGGACTCATTCTTTATATCCCCTTTCAACATTTGGGCACCCTTTGCTGGCTTTGAAAAGACTGAACTATCAGACTTTATAATCTTTGTAACAATGTAAGCTTTGACCTTCAACTAATACTCTCTTTAGCTTTGTTTGAAGGCAAAGATGGATCTTTTGTACTGACGGGCTGGATGGCCTACTTCCACACTCTAAGGATTCTAAGATATGTACACTATCTGTCCTCTCCTCAATAATCTGTTGAGTTGATCATGAACTTTATAAAATCAATTTTGCTTGTGCAGCTGCCAATAGAAAGCAAAAGCATATTGAGAGTACAGATTAGTGTATAAAACTTCCATTTTCACATTAAATAGTAGCAGATAGCGCATTTGCACATGAAATTAAATCTGTCAAATGTCCTTAAAGAATGATATTGTGGTATGTTGTGTGTTTTAGACATACTGCATCAGTAATTATATATAAGCAAGAATGCCAAATCATTTACTACTAAAAAATAAGTTTCAAGTTGTTAGATGCGTAAATAATTTGATGTCACAAATCATTAGCGAGGGGGCACCTGAAATTAAGCACGCACGACATGGTAATCCCTTCATTGAAAGAAGCAGCATGTCTAAAGAAAGTGTTCATGGGGGGCAATTCCAGTGTAAAACAGCATGCTGCTCTGTGTTCATCCATCTCATGAATATGGTATATTGTTCTGAGGAGTCAGGAAACTGAAGAAAAAATAATGTAAATAATTTTGGGCAGGTTTTGATCAAATATTATCTTTATTTAGAAAAAGATACTAAGTTGGAAACAAACGAGGATCAAAAGGAGGGACGAGCAAAACCCGTGCGACATCCATACATCCACAAACCATTTTTATATTCAAAGTATTATAGTGATTCAGATGATGAAGAAACAGTAGTTCAGCGTCGACAGTCAATCGTAAGTTTGAGCTATTGCTCATTCCTGTTGCTAGTTTGAAAGTTTGTACTTGGAATTGGAGGTTGTGGAATGAATGAGATAATTCGATGAAGTGGTATTTTAGTTTTATGCTACTGGTATGTTAGATAATTGACTTTGTGAATTTCCTGGCTTTGAGCTCAACTTGTTGCAGACCGAGAGAGGTTTGCTAATTTTTTATTTTTTGTTATTAATTTGGTTATTGCACTGTCATGTTAAATTATTCTCAGCCACTTACTTTATAGACAAGGATTCTAATTTAACAAAAACATATAAGTATTGGGAAGTGCGGAACAGATTTGGTAGATCTGTGGATAAGGGAATAGTGTTGTGATTTCAGGTTGATCTTTCGCCAGAGCTAAGAATGTTAAATGTATCAAAGTTGTGGGTACTGAGACAGTATGAAAGGGAAAGCCTGTGATTGCTTGGAAGGCTAGGGAGGTTAGCTGATGAAAAGTGGTGCAAGGCAAAAATGTGTGTCAATGGATCACAACACAAAGGGACAAATAAGGAAATGAATGATGTGTCTCATAGAGACATAAAAGCAAATATCAAAGTTATCACCAACAGCTACGATAAGATAAAAAATAGGGCAGAAATTATGATCTAAAATTGTTGAAATAGATATCTGGCCCAGATGAATGTAAAGTGCTTCATTGAAAGATGAGATGCTGTTCCTTAAGATAAAGGACGAGTTCAGAATGGAAAGAAGAATCAAAATGGCAATGGCCAGAAGCCCATGGTTATGCTTTGGACTGAACACAGCATCCCTTTTTGTTCTCTTCTCTTACTTTTCTGTCTTTGACTTGCTAAAAACTTGTTACATCTCTAGGTTTTTCCAATCAAAAGGTTTTAGACCTAAAGAGTTAACTGTGCCACTTTGCATGAATATTTTCTGAGAAATTTCCAGCATTTTCTGTTTTTATTTGATTTATAGCTTCTGTGCTGTTTTCTTTGGCATTTTATCTGTTCCTCTTTGAGATGACAATTGTGAACTTCACTTGTCATCTGTGACTTATTTCTCATTGCATAACTGAAAAATATTTGGAAAGTAATGCTGGGATATTAATCTAGGATTGTGCAAACTGAAGTATGGGAACCACAAGATAAGTGCTTTCTTCCTACCAATCTAATGACGTCAGGAACCAGCTAAATTGTACTAGATATTTAATTTAAAACTTATTTATGTTTTAGCTTAAAATGCTGAACAATGCCACATTACTGGTTTCACTTTTAACAAGTTTGGAATACAAGTCCAAACTCTTTCATAGGAAAACACCTTAGTCACTTATCGTGCAAGGCATGAATCGCAAGTAGCAAGTACAATATAAGCCAATACTGAAATATCCAAATGGAAGATAAAAACAGTTGGCAGCCATGTAACAAGCACAGCTAGGAGCAGAATTTGAGCTTAACTGGCAGTTCTCGGCCATAACTGAAAGCTATGTATTGTGCACACTAGAGGTAATTGAAATACTGTTATCATCTATTTACATAGGCTAAAGAGAAAGCCGAACGGTTACTTAGGCGGCAGTGGAACAGGGAGAGAAGAGATGATAAGCGCAAACAGGTGGAAACTGATAAAGACAGACCACCAGAGGAGAGATGCAGTGATGAAGAACGTCATCACACATTGCAAAAAGGTAGTTAACTCTTTAATTCAAAGTTGCAAATGCTATGCATTTACTGTCAGACATTAAGTAGTTATTTTGTGTTTCCCAAATGATTTAATCCAGTTTAATATGTTTTTCTTAACAAAATCTTTCATAGAATCCTAGAGTTGTACAGCATGGAAACAGACCCTTCTGTCCAACTCCATCCATGCTGACTAGATACCCTACATGAATCTAATCTCATTTGTCAGCAATTGGCCCATATCCGTCTAACCCTTCCTATTCATCTACCCATCTAGATGTCTTTTAAATGTTATAATTGTATCAGCCTCAAACCACTTCCTCTGGCAGCTCATTCCATACATGCACCACTTTCTTTGTGAAAAAGTTGCCTTTGAGGTTCCTTTTAAGTCTTTCCCCTCTCACCTTAAACCTATGCCCTCTAGTTTTTGGACTCCCCTCCTCAGGGGAAAAGGCCTTGACTAATTCACCCTGTCTAAGTCCCTCACGATTTTATAAATTCCTATAAACATCATCCTTCTGACCCTCCAGGGAAAATAGCCCAAGCCTCTTCAGCCTCTCTAAAGCTCAAACCTTTGCAACATCCTTGCTATAGCAGGGAGACCAGAATTGCACACAGTATTCCAAAAGTGACCTAACCTATGTTCCATACAACCCTAACATGACTTCCCAAATCCCAGAATCCATGCACTGACCAATAAATACAAGCATACCAAATGCCCCCTTCATTATCCTGTCTACACAAGAACCTCGATAATCCGAACGAGGTGAGCAGACACTATTTTGTTCAGATAATTGATTATTCGGTTAATTGATTCAATGCCTCTCCTCCGAGGTTCAGTTTTCTGAAGCTTCCTTTTTCCTTGCTCTGCCTGCCTTGCTCCCCCTTGGGGTTTGTTTCTGAACAGACACACACTTGTGTGTAAGGGATCTGCAGCACTGCTGAAGCCCCCACTCCTCCCCCAATCAGTTCAATGGGCTTGACACAATGAGCACTTGCTAAGTCCCCATTCAGGAGACTAGGCAGCAGCACACCGCACGTTAAGAAACTTTGAACCTGCACTCAATTACAATGTATGTAGTCAAACTGTTTAGGAATTCTTTCCTTCAAAAGTGTACCCAGATGCATGTATCCTCATCAGAGAATGCCCTCCATGTATCAATCTGTGATATCAGTCACCCCCATCAGACTGGCTAAAGGCTCTGGAATAGTTGAAAAGGTTGAATGCGTCAACCAATGTTGAAAACATTTTCCTTGCTGATTAGTTAGAACTATATGGAAATTAGTTTATAGTCATGTTTATCAAGATTTACAGATCTTTTATTATCCTGACTTGATGCAAAATATTCCTGTTAGTGGTGTCTGTAAACTTGTAAACATTTTGTCAATTTTTTGTTTGTGCAAGCAAGTTATATAGAATGTTTCTAAAATAACATTAAGCAATGTACTTCCATGTTCTTAGCTGAAAACCAAGTGTGTACGACTAATATGCTAAGAACTGCAATTTGATTCTTTGACATTGTGATCCTTCAATGATAGCATTTAGTCTTGCGTATTTATTAAATTTTGGGTCTTTAAAGTGTCTGACGATTAAATTCTAATTATTTTTATTCTCTCTCTCCCGTAATATTTATTCCAGGTGTTGGCAGTAATTCAGATGTTGTAATGAATTCAAGGAAAATGCAACAATCAACAGCCCTAAATTCTAAAGTAAATAAAGCAACATTGAAAGAACAAAGGGTCTTAGAGAAAAAAGTGGCATTAAGAAGAAAAAGAAAACGAGATTTAAGGTATGATAATTCCTCGGGCATTGTCTGAGGAAGAAAATTTCCTTGGATAACTGATAAAATGACTCGTAATGTACATGACCTATGTTAGCCTGCAGTATCCCAGAATCATTCCATTGCAGAAAGAGGCCATTTGGTCCATCATGCAACTCGCCATTTAGATACAAAATTGGTTTGAAGGTAGGAGACAGGTTGGAGGGTTGCTTTTCAGGCTAGAGGCCTGTGATCAGTGGTGTGCTGCAAGCATCGCTGCTGGACCCACTGCTTTTAGTCATTTATGTAAATGATTCGGATTTGTTATGAAGATGTGGATGTACCTATAAGAGAGTTAAAAGCTGCAGAACTACTGAACGCAATTCTTAATAAGGCAACAGTGTAACATGGGGTCGGACAACTCGATTAGTTCATCGCCTGGAGACAAAAACAAATTTGAATTTGGCCAATCAGTTTAAATTATACTCCAAAAAAAAAATACCAGTTTCCAATCCTGTTTGAATTGAGTATATTGGCAATCTTAAAAACCAGTAGCACAATCCGATGTCCTGGGGTATAAAACTGGGGAAAAATTGAATAGTTGAGGGGAGTATGGCCAAGTCCTAGCATGTAACAGACTGCTCAAAAAGAATATCCCTTTTAAAAGTACCTTTTCGATCAGTAACCTGCGACACAGAAATTCCTAACAAGGAGAAAATAAGACTCAGAAAGATCCGAAGACAAGAATCTAAGCTGCCTCGTTTTGAGATAAGAAATGTTGTTTTATAAATCTTAGTTGGGAGTTTTATCAGACTAGTATTGTAGAAGGAAAGATAGGTTAGAGAAAGAAATTGTAAGTAGTGGTTCTTTCATTATTCTTTGTTATAATTCAAGAAATAAAGTTGTTAATGTTTACTTTACATAAGTTCTTGGAGCCGCTCAAATGTTTACAGATTACTGCATGGGATAAATTGTTTCTGTGTTGCTGGTTTTAAAATTAAGCAGGAGAGTTTACCCCGTGTCGTAACAGATGTGAATAAAGGAGGTATGGTTAGTAAAATTGGTGGTGTCATGGACAGCGAAAAATGTTACCTCAGAGTGCAAGGAACCTTGATTAGATGGGCCAAGAAGTGGCAGGTGGAGTTTAATCTAGATAAAAGTGAGGTGCTACATCTTGCTAGGCAAATAGGGCAAGACTTATACATGTAATGGTAAGGCCCTAGGGATTGTTGCTGAAGAAATAGACCTTGGAGCAGAGGTTCATATTCGTTGAAAGTGGAGTTGCAGGTAGACAGGATAGTGAAGAAGGCATTTGGTACACTAGCCTTTATTGGTCAGTGCATCAACTGTAGGAGCTATACGAAAGATGTGAAACTTGAAGGGACAGAAAGATTACAAGGATGTTGCTAGGCAGAGGATGAATAGGCTGGGGCTGTTTTCCCTGGTACGTCTGAGGCTGAGAGGTGACCTTTATAGATGTTCATAAAGTCATGAGGGGTCTGGATAGAGTGCATAGTCAAGGTCTTTTCCCAGGGTAGGGGAGTCCAAAACTAGAAGGCATAGTTTTAAGGTTAGAGGGGAAGGATTTAACAGAGACCTAAGGCCCAACGTTTTCACGCAGAGGTTGGTGTGTGTATGGAATGAGCTTCCAGAAGATGTAGTAGAGGATGGTACAATTACAACATTTGAAAGAGCATCTCGATGGATAAATGAATAGGCTGGGTTTAGAGGAGTATGGGCCAAATGGAACTAGATTAGTTTAAAACATCTGTTCGGCATTAACGAGTTGGACTGAAGGGTCTGTTTCCATGCTGTACATCTCTACAACTCTATGACTATGTCTGTCTCAGCTCAGATAACATTCTGACTGTGTGCCCTTCTCTGTCTTTGCTTCCTAACCCTGAATATTGTATTTATTTAAATAAACATCTAATGCCTCTCTGCCTCCACCATACATTAAGGTGTCATGTTTCTAATGGTAATAGCCCAGTTTTTTCTTTCTTTTATGGGATGTGGGCGTCGCTGTCTAGCAGAGTTTTGCCTATCCCTCGATGCCGTTGAGAAGGTGGTGGTGGTGAGCTGCCTTCTTGAGCCACTGCAGTCCATGTCCTTTTAGGTTGACACGGAATGCCATTAGGAATGGACTTCAGGGATTGTGATCTGGTGTCAGTAAAGAAGCGGCGATATGTTTCCAAGTCAGGGTGGTAAGTGGCTTGGATGGGTCCTCGAAGCTGGTGGTGTTCCCATGCATCTGCTGCCCTTGTTCTTCTCGTGGTCATGCATTTGGAAGGTGCTTTTGAGGATCTTTGGTGAATTTCTGAAATGCATCTTATAGATAGTACACACTGCTGAGCATCAGTGGTAGAAGATGCTTGTGGATGTGGTGTCAGTCAAGCTGCCTGCTTTCTCATGGATGGTGTCAGGCTTCTTGAGTGTTGCTGGAGCTGCACCCATTCAGGCAAGTTGTGAATATTCCATAAAATCCCTGACTAGTATCTTGTAGATGCTGGATGGGCTTTGGAGAGTGAAGAGGTCAGTTACTTGCTGTAGTATTCCTATCCTCTGTGTTTGTGACAATGGAGTTGAGTCAATGGTAACCCCCAGAATTTTTGATATTTGGGGATTCGGTGATAATAACACCATTATGCATCAAGGAGCGGCAGTTAGATTGTCTCTTATTGGTGATGGTCATATCCGGTATTTGTGTGGCGTAAATGCGAGCAAGTGTTTTCTGACATCACATTTGCTTTTTTTTTTGCAAATTGTCTTATGTCTGAGCCCTGTTATTTTCGGTCCTTCTACAAAAATCCCTTCATGATTTGAAAACTATTATAAAATCCCCTCTTCATCTTCTTAGCTCCAAGGAAAATAGTCCCAACCTATCCACTCTGCCTTCATACCTGAAATTTGTCATCCTTGGAACTATTCTTGTCAGCCACCTCTTCACACTTTCTGATGTGTTCATGTCCTTGTACACCATACTTTAGTTGAGATCTAGCTAGTGTCTCAGAGTTCAGCATAACTTCCCTGCTGTTATATTTATATCCCTATTTATCAAGCTTAGATTATTGTAAACTTTATCTGCTCACTGTACCTGTCCTTCCACCTTTAGTGACATATGCATATATGGATCCAGATCTCCCTGCTCTTGCATAATCTCTAGGCTAGTGTTGCATTTCGAAATTAATTCTCCATATTCCTTTTGCCAAATTATGATATCCCACAGTTCTCTGCATTGAACTTCATCTGCAGCCTATCTGCTCGTTCCAAATTGTCAATGTCCTTTTGTAATTTTCCATTAACCTCCATTCAGTTCATAGTGTTTTCAAATTTTATATCATCCACAAATGTGAAAATGATCTCCTACATAACAAGATCTAAATCATTAATATGCATCAGGAAAAGCAAAGGTCTCACTGACCTAGGGAACTTCACTACAAATCTCTCTCCAGCCTGAAATATTAATAATTAATTATTTCGTTTCATTAATCATTTCATTTCCCTCAATCAGTTTTGTATTGTGTTGTTCCAATGCTGTTTGTTCCATGAGCTAAACCTTTCTCACAGGTCTGTTGTGTGGCAATGTGTCGAATTCCATGTACACCACATTACCTGATTTTAGATTCTTGATTACCAAGGATTTAGAACATTATAAGCAGGAATGTAGAACAAAGGTTAGATCAGCCATGTTATTAATGAATAGTGAAGCAAGCTTCAAGGGTGGGATAACGTATTCTTGCTCCTTGTTCGTACATATGCTAGTATTAGCCTCATCGACTTTCTCCATAACCTCTTCAAAAGAGCTTAACAAATTTATGCTAGCTCTTTCTGCTTAACCTGCATTTTTCCACGTGGCTATTAATTCTAACCCAAATAATTGGTTAGGATACATTAGCCTTGGAGGGAGTACAACATAAGTTTGCAAGAATATTATCTGGACTTCAGGGGTTAAATTATAAGGAGCAGATATGCAGGTTAGGTGTATTTTCTCTAGAATTTAGAAGGTTGAGGGTCAGAGTCGACAATGTAAGTAACCAGTGGTAGATATTAGAATTAGAATCCCTGCAGTATGAAAACAGGCCCTTCGGCCCAACACGTCCACACCGACCCTCCAAAAAGTAATCCACCCAGACCCATTCTCCTACCCTAAATTGATTAATGCACCTAACCTACACATCTCTGAACACTTCAGGCAATTGCACATCTTTGGATTGTGGAAGGAAACGGGAGCACCTGGAGTAAACCCATGCAGTCACAGGGAGAATGTGCAAAGTCCGCATAGACAGTCACCTGAGGCTGGAATTGAAGTCAGGTCCCTGGTGCTCTGAGGAAGCAGTGCTAACCACTGACCACCGTGCCACCCTATTTCCACTGGTTAGGGATTCTAGAACTAGGGGGCATAGCCTGAGATTTAGGATCAGACCATTTTGGAGAGGTGTTTGGAAGCACCTCTACACACAAAAGACAGTAGAGGTTTGGAACTCTTCCACAAAAGGCAGTAAATGCTGAATCAGTTATTTTGAAATCTAAGGTTGATCAAATTTTCTTAAACATTTATAATAGGTATGAGCCAAAGGCAGCTGTGTGGAATTAGGCCACAGATCAACCAAGATCTCGTTGAACGCTGGAACAGGCTGCTCCATTTAATTTAACTGCGTTTGAACTAGTTACATTTTAACTGTAAATTAGACTGTCTGAATGGATGAGCTATAATAAGCATGAAAAAGATAGCTAGAGCACTTTTCAACAATTAAGTGATTTAGTTTTGAAATTGTAAAAAGGAATAAAAACTGAGGACTTAATAAGCTGGTGGCAAAAGAGGTAAACTTAGAAATTTCATTTTTAGCTCAATCATTTTAACATTTAATTTAGAACATAGAACAGTACAGCACAGAACAGGCCCTTCAGCCCACAATATTGTGCTGACCATTGGTCCTCGTGTAAGGTAAACCTAATGTACGAACCCTCAAATTTCTGTGACCATATGCATGTCCAGTAGTCTCTTAAATATCCCCAATGACCTCACTTCCTCAACTGCCGCTGGCAGAGCATTCCATCCTCTCTCAACTCTCTACATAAAAAACCCGCCTCTGACATCCCCTCTATACTTTCCGCCAAATAGCTTAAAACTATGACCCCTTGTGTTAACAATTTCTGCCGTGGGAAAAGGTTTCTGGCTATCAACTCTATCCATGCCTCTCATTATCTTGTACACCTCAATTAGGTCCCCTCTCTTCCTTTTTACCAATGAAAAAAGTCCGAGCTCAGTCAACCTCTCTTCGTAAGATAAGCCCTTCATTCCAAGTAGCATCCTGGTAAACCTCCTCTGAACCGTCTCCAAAGCATCCACATCTTTCCTATAATAGGGCGACCAGAATTGGACACAGTATTCCAAGTGCGATCTAACCAAAGTTTTATAGAGCTGCAACAAGATCTCACGGCTCTTAAACTCAATCCCCCTGTTGATGAAAACCAAAACACCATATGCTTTCTTAACAACCCTGTCCACCTGGGTGGCAATTCTAAGGGATCTATGTACCTGCACACCAAGACCCCTCTGTTCCTCCACACTGCCAAGAATCCTGTCTTTAATCCTGTACTCAACTTTCAAGTTCGACCTTCCAAAATGCATCACTTCCCATTTATCCAGGTTGAACTCCATGTGCCACCTCTCCGCCCATTTCTGCATCCTGTCAATGTCACGCTGCAGCCTACAACAGTTCTCTATACTGACCACGACACCTCCAACCTTTGTGTCGTCTGCAAACTTGCTAACCCATCCTTCAATCTCCTTATCCAAGTCATTAATAAAATTTTCAAAGAGTAGAGGCCAAGAACAGAGCCCTGTAGAACACCACTCACTACTGTCTTCCAGGCAAATTATTTTCCTTCCACTACTACTCGCTGTCTTCTGTCGACCAGCCAATTCTGTATCCAGACAGCTAAATTTTACTGTATCCCATTCCTCCTGATCTTCTGAATGAGCCTACCACGGGGAACCTTATCAAATGCTTTACTGAAGTCCATATACACCTATCCACTGGTCGACCCTCACCAACTTGTCTAGTAACATCCTCGAACTCAGTAAGATTTGTGAGGCATGACCTGCCCCTCTCAAAGCTGTGCTGACTGCCTTTAATCAAGCCATGCTCTTCCAGATGGTCATAAATCCTATCCCTCAGAATCCTTTCTAACACCTTGCAGACGACAAACGTGAGACTGACTGGTCTGTAATTGCCGGGGATTTCCCTATTTCCTTTCTTGATGAGAGGAATTACATTTGCCTCCCTCCAGTCCTCAGGTACGACTCCGGTGGAGATTGAGGATGCAAAGATCTTTGCAAGCGGCAAAGCAATCACATTTCTTGCCTCCCAAAGCAGCCGAGGCCAAATCCGGTCTGGCCCTGGCAACTTGTCAATCTTAATGTTTGTCAAAATATTCAGCACATCAGCTTCCTCAATCTCTATCCGTTCCAGCATGCTTACCTGCTCCTCAATGGTTTCATTCACTACAAGGTCCTTTTCTTTTGTAAAGGCAGAAGCAAAAAAACTCATTTAGGGCTTCCCCTACCACCTCAGACTCTATGCACAAGTTCCCTATACTATCCCTGATCGGCCCTACTCTCTCTTTGATCATTCTCTTATTCCTCACATACGTGTAAAATGCCTTTGGATTCTCCCTAATTCTTCCTGCCAAGCCTTTTTACTGCCCCCTCCTGGCTCTCCTCAGACCATTTTTGAGCTCCTTCCTCACCTGCCTGTAATCCTCTAGAGCTGAGCAAGACCCTTGCTTCCTCCACCTTACGTAAGCTGGCTTCTTTCTTTTGACGAGAAGCTCCACCGTTCTCGTCATCCAAGGTTCCTTTATCTTACCCCTTCTTGCCTGTCTCAGAGGAACACATTTATGCATCACTCGCAACAACTGTTCCTTAAACAGTCTTGACATGCCTATAGTGCCCTTTCCATGGAACAATTGCTCCCAGTCCATGCTTCCCAACTCACGTCTGATAGGATCATAGTTTCCTTTTCCCCAATTAAATATCCTCCCATTGTGCCTGCTTCTCTCTTTCTCCATAGCTATGAAGAATGTGAGGCAGTTGTGATCACTATCACCAAAATGCTCTCCCACCGCAAGAGCTGGCACGTGCCCCGCTCATTGCCGAGCATCAAATCCAAAGTGGCCTCTCCCCTCATCGGCCTGTCAACGTACTGGGTTAGGAAACCCTCCTGAACACACCTTACAAAAACAGCTCCTTCCAAACCATCTGCTTGAAGGAGGTTCCATACAATATTGGGAAAGTTAAAGTCACCCATTACAACAACTGTACTACATTCACACTTTTCCAAACTCTGCCGACCTATACTTTCTTCAATCTCTCTGCTGCTATTGGGGGGGGCCTGTAGTTAACCCTTACTGCTCCCTTACTGTTCCTAATTTCCACCCATACTGACTCAGTAGACAGACCCTCCTCGACAATGGTAACTTCTGTAGCTGATTAGCAGTGCTACACCCCCTCCTGTTTTCCCCCCTCCCTATTCTTTTTAAATGTTCTAAACCCTGGATCATCCAGCAACCATTCCTGCTCCTGAGAAACCCACGTCTCTGTTATGGCCACAACATCATAGCACCAGGTACTGATCCATGCTCTAAGCTCATCACTGTTATTCCTGATATTCCTTGCATTCAAGCAAACACACGTTAACCGATCCCTTGGTTCTTCCCCAGGAAATTCCTTCCCACTGGCTGTGCTACCTCTTGCTATTGCCTCATCTCCATCAACTCTCACCACTGGTATATAGCTCAGGTTCCTACCCCTCCAGCCATACTAGTTTAAACCCTCCCGAACAACTCGAGCAAACCTTCCACCCAGGGCATTGGTCCCCTTCCAGTTCAGGTGCAACCCGTCCTTCATGTACAGGTGCCACCTTCCCCAGAAGGCATTTAATATTGTACTGTTGTATTTACATCTGCGCAAGATTGTTATTGGAATATGATTAGATTAGATTACCTACAGTGTGGAAGCAGGCCCTTCAGCCCAACAAGTCCACACTGACCTGCCGAAGCTCAACCCACCCAGACCCATTCCCCTACATTTAACCCTTCACCTAACACTATGGGCAATTTAGCATGGCCAATTCACCTAACCTGCATATTTTTGGACAATGGGAGGAAACCGGAGCACCCAGAGGAAACGCAGACATGGGGAGAACGTGCAAACTCCACATAGTCACCTGAGGCAGGAAATGAACCCAGATCTCTGGCGCTGTGAGGCAGCAGTGCTAACCACTGTGCCACCCATTATATATAGAAGAACCTTAGAAACGCCTGAAGCTAACGCAATTCCTATACAAAATTGAATTGCAAACTTGTTGGACCTCTCCACAGATGCTGACTGAACTGCTGAGTGTTTTCAGTATTTTGTATGATTTGTTTTGATGTCTAGCATCTGCTTTTTTATTTTTTATTTATTACTACATGACATAACTCTTCCAGTTATGTCATGTAGTAATGCTGATAAGGCTATTTTTAAATCCCTCCATTTCAGGGCCCCCTTTGTTAAATTGCATCATTAAATGAAAAATGATCAGATATTTGTTTTTTTTTAGTCATAATGTTTTAACGTCACTTTTTTCTGCAGAACTCTATCAGAGGATCTTGTCTTGCATGAAGATCGGAAAAGAAAGCGTGCACAGCCAGAAGATTTTAAAGAAAGACAGATTAAAACGGAGGTAGTGTATGACAGCAAATTATCATTTAGCATATATGAAATAATTAGTTTTACTGCAGTGTGTGACAGCTTAAATTAAATATGAAAATACATTCCTTGTATCAAGAATATATGTACTACAGGTCCTGACATTAAGTGCGAAAAGTAGTTTCGTTCTACAAAGTAGAAATTGATGTTTGATTAGTTTAAAGGATAATGTATGCTTACTACTGAAAATGGAGTGCATTACGTGACATAAATTGATGAAACATTTGAATTTTGATCTTACTTGCTTTTGAAAGATTACTTCTGTTGTCTTGTTTGTATGCAATAGAGTAATTCGGCCAGCTTCTTTGAACACTGTGATGCATAATCATTTTTCTGCACTATTATAGTTTGATCATTTAAAATAAGTAGTTTTCATTTCAATGCTAATCTTTATTGTACTGTAAAAATTGGACGGGTAATTCCATTCAATTTAGTGTTTGTAAAACTTGAGCTGATTGCTTTGTTTCTTATAATTTAATTGTAAATTTCTGCTTTAAGTTTCTTTTTCAGAGCAAAGAAAAGGTGGTCGCTTCTTCTATTTTAAAAGATTCCAAGAGTGCATCACCCTCAGATGTACTTTCAAAGCCATTGAGGAGACTTTCAGAATGTATTCAATTAAATGAGAGTAGAAATGAATTGAAAGTAGATCGTGAGCCTTGTCGAAAACAGCTAAGAAGGAATTCTTCCATTCAAGATTCGGATGTGGAAGCATTAAAAGTGACAGGAATTAATAAACTTAACTTTGAAACAGAAGGAAATATGAATGATAAAGAAGCATCTAAACAGAAAGATAAAGAAGAAGAAAGTGATGAGCAAGTGATCATGTCTAAGAGTGGTTCTGCAGACAGCGTTCATATAGATATTGATCATAAGCTGAGGAACCCTTCAGAGGAGAAAGCCATTCAGAATTGCCTCCATGTTTTCGTATCAAAGACTGGCAACAAAACTTCAGTTTCTTCTAATTCTTCAGATTTGCCTGTAGTTGAACAGAGCCAAGATCTTAAACTGAAAGAGTACTCAAAAGTGAAGGAAGACAAAGGTGATGAAAAAGGGAAAGAAAAAAGACGTGATTCTGAAAGCTTCTTGTCAAAATCCAGGGACAATATACAAGAAGACACAAAAGGCCATGAGAAGAACAAAGAAAAGAGGAGTGATGCTGAAAGTGCTCGACCAAAATTCAAAGAAAACTTTCAAGAAGATTCTAATGCCAGTGAAAAGTTGAAAGAAAAACAGAATAATTCTGAAAGCCCTTACCCCAAATTACAGGGAAACACATATGAATATGTTAAAAGCCATGAGAAAGGCAAAGAAAAGAAAAGTGAAGCTGAGCAGATTCGAACAAAATTTAAAGAAAGTGTGCACGACGATAAAGGCAAGGAAAAGAGAAATGATTCTGAACGCTCTCGGTCACGATCTAAAGAAAGCGTGCAGGAAGATGCAAAAGGCAAAGAGAGGAGAAGTGATTCTAGAAACTCTTGGTCAAAATCCAGAGAGAGAGTGCAAGAAGATTCAAGAAGTTACGAGAAAGTGAAAGAGATTCAAAACACATCTGATAGCACTCAGTCAAAATCAAAGGAAAATTTTCAGGAAGATGTGAGGAGTAAAGAGAAGAGAAAGAATTTTGAAGATGCGCGATTGAAGTCCAAGGAAGATTTGCATGATGATAGGCGTAATGAGAAGAGAATAGAAAGGAGACACAATTCTGAAAGCTCTCAGTCAAAATTGAAGGAATTAGTTGAAACTTCACGTTTGAAATCAAAGGACACTTTGGAAAGCACAAAGTCGAGATCGAAGGACTGCAGTGAAAGCTCTCAATCAAAATCCAAGGACAGTATTGAAAGCTCACGATCTAAATCCAAGGATAGCAGTGAAAGCTCACGTTCAAAGTCAAAGGATGCTGTTGAAAGCTTAAAATCAAAATCCAAGGACAGCAGTGAAAGCTTACACTCTAAATCCAAGGATAGCATTGAAAGCTCGAGGTCGAAATCCAGGGACAGTGTTGAAAGCTCAAGGTCAAAATCCAGGGACAGTGTTGAAAGCTTGCGGTCAAAATCCAGGGATGGCTTTGAAAGCTTGCGGTCAAAGTCCAGGGACAGTATTGAAAGTTCATGGTCAAAATCAAAGGACAGTACTGAAGGTTCAGCGTCTAAATCCAAGGACAATGCTGAAAACTCACGAACCAAACCGAAAGACAGTGCAGAAGGTCTGCGATCAAAATCCAAGGACTCCATTGAAGGCTTTGGGTTGAAATCCAAGGATTCTGTTGAAAACTCGCATTCAAAATCCAAGAGTGGCATAGAATGCTCACGATCAAAATCCATGGACAGTGTTGAAAGCTCACGGTCAAAGCCCAAGGACAATGCAGAAAGTTTGAGATCAAAACCCAAAAACAGTGGTGAAAGCTCGAGGTCAAAACCCAAGGACAGCATTGAAAGCTCACGTTCCAAATCCAAGGATGGCATTGAGAGCTCTCGGTCAAAACCCAGAGACAGCTTTGAAAGCTTGCAGTCAAAATCCAAGGATAGCTGTGGGAGCTCACGGTCAAAATCCAAGGATAGCAGTGAGAGTTCACGGTCAAAACCAAAGAACAGCTGTGAAAGTTTGCGGTCAAAATCCAAGGACCATGTTGAAAACTCGCAGCCAAAACCCAAGGTTAACATTGAAACTTCGCAGTCAAAATCAAAAGACAGTTCTGAAATCTCACGGTCAAAATCAAAAGACAGCTCTGAAATCTCACGGTCAAAATCAAAAGGCAATTCTGAAATCTCACGGTTAGAATCAAAAGGTAGCTGTGAACTCTCGCGGTCAAAATCAAAAGACAGCTGTGAACTCTCGCGGTCAAAAGCAAAAGTCAGCTCTGAAATCTCGCGCTCAGAATCAAAAGACGACTCTGAAATCACGCGGTTAGAATCAAAAGACAACTCTGAAATCTTGCGCTCAGAAGACAACTCTGAAATCTCGCAGTCAAAATCAAAAGGCAGCTCTGAAATCTTGCGCTCAGAATCAAAAGACAACTCTGAAATCTCGCAGTCAGAATCAAAAGCTAGCTGTGAAATCTCAACGTCAAAATCAAAAGACAACTCTGAAAGCTCGCGGTCAAAGTCGAGAGACTGCACTGAAAGCTCACGGTCAAAATCAAGAGACTGCACTGAAAGCTCGCAGTCAAAATCAAGAGACTGCACTGAAAGCTCGCAGTCAAAATCAAGAGACTGCACTGAAAGCTCGCAGTCAAAATCAAGAGAATGCACTGAAAGCTCGCAGTCAAAGCCAAAGGACAATATTGAATGTAATCAGAAGGGAATAGAAGAAAGACATGACTCAGAAAATATTCAGTTAAAATCCAGAGATTCAGAGACATCACCATTAAAATCTAAGGAAACATTAGAGGCAGTCATTCAGTTTGAGAAAGCACAAAAGTGGCATAATTCTGAGTTAGAGTTCAGAGAAACAGTATGGAATGATATCCAAGACAATGAAAAAGGAATGGAGAAGAAGCATGGTTCTGTAAACACTTGGTCAAAACCCAAAGAGCATTCAGAAAGCTCTCAATCAAAATTCAAGGAGAACTTGCAAGACAACGTTCAAAGCAGTGAGAAAGAAATTGAAAAAAGGCTTGATTCAAAAAGCATGTATTTTGAGAAGTCCCGATCAAGGTCCAAGGAAGACTTGCAGGAAGATGGAGTTAATAAGAACGTGGAGAAAATACATGAGTTTGAATCTATTCAGTCAAAATCATGGGAACCTTTTCAACATTCATTATTAAAATCTAAAGAACAGTCTGAAAGCTCTCGATCAAAATACGAAGAAAATTTGCCACAGGTTTCTCAAAACAGTGAGAAAGGAACAGACAAATGTATTTCTGAAAACATACAATATTTAAAATCCATGGAATACTCTGAAAGTTCTCGATCAAAAGAAGATCAAGAAAACATTCAAGACAGTGAAAAAGGCGAGGAAAAGAAAAATGATTTCCAATATATTTGGTCAGAGTCCAAAGAATATTCTGAAACTCTTCAAGAAAAACCCCGAGGAAAAGCACAAAGCTGTGAGAATAAAGTAGAAAAGAAGGATAATTTTGAAAATGTTCAAACAGGCTCGATGGATGAAACACAAAATAATCAAGGAATTGAAAAACTGAAAGAAAATGTGTCTCAAAATTATTTTCCCAAATCACCCGCAGTTAGCTATCAAGATACTCAAAACGGTGAAACAAAAGGTAAACTGGAAAACTTAGCTCCAGTGCCCAAAAAAAATGTGAAATCTGCTCAAGGTATTGGAACTGAAGAAAGAAGTGAACGTGAGAATGATCAACCAGAATCTGAAGCGCACCTTCAGGAAGTTCTTGAAAGTAGTGAGACAGAGAAGAAAAATTATTCCAGAAGCTCAGAATCAAAACTAAAGGAACAGCAAATGAAAGATATTGACAAAACCGATGATACAGGGAAACATTCTGCAAACCTTACGTCAAGTTCAAAGGAAGAAGTACAAACTGATCAGAGTGCTGAAAAAGGAACTGACACAGCAAGCTCCCAGTTAAAATCAGAAGAAAACATGGTGGATACACAAGTAATTGGACACGGTGGCGCAGGAGATTTACTGGTGGAAACGGAGAAGTTTCTGAAAAGTGGAGACCAGTTAGAGGAGAGAAATGAAGCCTATAAAAGTGGAGCAAGTGAAGGCAGCCATTTGAAGGATGTGCCGAATGGTGATAAAGAGCAAAAATCTGTCCAAATCAGAACTGGTAATTGTAGTGCAGAATTGTTGCAAAAAGAGCAAACTGAGGACCCAGCTCATGACCAAGCTGAGAGGATAAATGAGTTAAACATTCCTCTAAATGTGAAACAACAAGGCTTTCTACGTTCTCCTTCTCAGACTATTTCTCCAGAAGCTCCAACATTAAATGATGCAAGTCTTCAACATCCAGCTGCAAGCAGAGCACAGTTTGTTCATTATAATACTCCTTCACCAGCCACTCCGACACTTGATGAAAACTTCAGCAATGAGGCATCCTCTGGTTCTAAAAGTGTGGTTGAATCTTCTTTAGAAGATTCTGAAAAGCAAAAAGGTTGTACTTCAGCAAATATCAAAGAAGTTTTATATAATGAACAGCAAGTTGAAGAATTGGAATCAAAATGTGACCTGTTGAATGTGAAAAAACAAGGTAAGGAGAAAATGTACAATGATCCCTCATTGATTGGGTGACCAAGAATATTAAAAAACTCAATGTTAAAAATGCACTGAGAGTTTGGCTTTAGAGTTGTTGTATGTTGCAATCTGTTCAGAACCACTGATTTTCCTTCCCAATATTACAGGGACAAGATTTCAACCAGTTCTCTCAGCTTTCTCACTGGCAGTGTCTTGCTATGCCTACAGGTTACCATTAAAAAAGGAACTACAAACCTGATAGTTGTAGAAAGCATTCACATTTTTCTCAAAATGTATTTCTCAACAGTGGAAAGCTTAGTGGTTTTGAAGTGATTTGATATGTCTACTATTGACTGCTCAAACTTTACCTAAGTTTGCGTTTTCGTCATGAATGTGTGGGTTGCTGGCAAGCCAGCATTTGATATCCATCTCTTATTGCCCTTGAGACGTTGGGGGTGGCTATCTTGTACAATTACATTGTTTGGTTCAGGTCCATCTATGGTGCTGCTGGAAAGGGAGTTTCAGCATTTGATTTTGCAAACATTGAAGGAACAGTGATATAGTTCCAAGTCAGGATGGTGTGTTGCTTGGAGGGAAATTTGCAGGTGGTGGTATTCCCATGAGTCTGTTTCTATTGTCCTTCTAGGTGGTGGAGGTCATGAGTTTACAAGGAGCCTTGGTGAGTTGCTGCAGTGCAGATGCTGCTGCCACCATGCATTAATCATGGAGAAAATTAATGTTTAACTTCGTGGATCAAGCCCTTTTTATTCTATTGTCCTGGATGTGCTTTTAAAGTTCATTGAAATTTAAAATCTGTACATATTACCATCCTATTGTGACAAAACAACTTCATGTTGATTAGATATGTATGAATAGACTTGGTTATGAGTGAACAGAAATTGATATTTTCTTGCAGTGTTCCTGCAGATAGCTGTTTTCTTTATATGGATTTATGCCAATAAGAATGACAGAACTTGTAACACAAACTTGCGAAGAGTTTTCCTTACTAAATTTCTTTACCCATTCATGTAGAGTTGCCAGTTCAGCAGGATGTTGTATCAGAGGTAATCACAAGTGCCAGTTGTGAGTGGAAAGATGAAGTTGCGGTAAGTAGCTTTATAGCAAGGGTACATGTTGCTGGAAAGTAAAATGTCAAATGGTTCAACTATCACTGGTGATTCTAGTGTGCTTCCTATTCCATGCCCTTCCCTCTCTGCTTTTGATATGGAACCTGGCATGTGTTCTGCTTACCTAATGGAATCCCTGACGTTTAGTAACAAGTCATTTGTGAAAGCAACTTTCCATGATTTTGAAAAGCTATAATAAACACCTCTTCCTGTGGGAGCAGTGCCAATTTTAAGGCTTTATAATTCAGTTTACTTTCGATTAAAAGGTGCTTTATTCAAATTGAAAGATAATGCTTCCTAATGAATAATAATTGCTTCCTTAGAAACTCAGTTCAAATTTGTTAATTTGAATTTGCTATTCATTCCCAAATTTGCAGTTTAACTTGAATTCAGACTTGTTTAAGCAGGCTTGGAGCAGCTTATGTACCAGGGCAATGTAATCTCACCTTGTAGAAGAGGGTGAATGAATTCACCAAATAACTTGACACCCTTGACAGTATTTCCACATGAAGTGTTAACATCAAGATATAACATTCTTAAATTGCTGTCTCATAATCTAGTTTGCTTCCAAACAAAATGCTAACTTTTGTCAACAAAATGTTTTCAGGTGAGAAAAGATCTGAGTTACAAAACTGATGTTTTGTAGTAACATACAAAAGAATGGGGTGGGTAATGGTTGAAAGAAAGCTCTAAAGTTTGGAAATTCCCCTCCCTACACTTTTTTTTTCACGATGTTTTGTGTCTGTGTTTCCCACAAAATACGAAACCCATAACGTCTTTGTTGAAAACATATCTTAAGTCTGAAAAGTCATGTTGACATTTAATAACTGTGGGGCTTACATGAAAACCCATGAAAGAATAAGGCCAAAAGAAAGTGCCTGCAGTGAAGAGAAGAATCTACTGGAAATTGCTTTCACAATTGTAAATTTAACTCGCCAGCTCCATTTGACTATCATGGATTCCACATAGGTATAGTTAGTCAATACTGATTTGATGAGCAGGCAATGATAGTGAGGCAGCCTCCATCATAGGAATGATTCCAATTTTTATTGTTGTCTCTGGCAACACTGCATTCATTTCTCATTTCTAGTTAGTGAATCTGATAGCTAAACCACAATCGAATACATTCACAGTCACCCACAGAGTAAATCCAAATTGCATGTAGACTAGACAGGAAAAGCAGGTGATTATATTATATTATAATATAAAAAGCATATTAAAGAGCTAGTTGAGTTTTCAGTTAGTATACCATTATTCACAATCATGTTTCTGATACTAGCCTGCGATTTACCAAATTATGCTTGACCAAGAAGTGACTGGCGTGTTTCTGGCTGATAACACAAAGTATTTACATAATATTGTAAAGTGAACTTCTGCATTCGAAGCATGTATACTGCTCAAGTGTTCTTATTTAGCAGATATGAACTTTACTCATTGGCTAGCATTTATTGTCCATCCCAAGTTACCGTTGAGAGGATAGTAGTAAAGTGTTTTCTTCAAACTACTGCGGTCCATTTGGTGTAGGTGCACTCTCAATGCTGTTAGGGAGCGAGTTCCAGGATTTTGACCTGAAAGTATAGATCACATTGCTTTTGCCGATTTGGTTGATTTTTTTCCAAAGAAAAAATAGTATTTCTCCTATGTTCTGTACTCATTAACATTAAGTAGTTCACGTGATTGGAATTCTAAATGATTGATTTTTTAAAAATGTCTAGAATTAACCAAAGCCTTTATTATAGTCTAGATTGTAGCCTTTATTACAATATTTAATCTGTGAATGTCCATTTTTTTTCCCTGACTGCATTATCTTTCCTATTATGGAAGGTTTGGAGCTGCACACCCTACTCCCAGCATTGATCGAATGTGTAAATTCAAAGTACGGCCTAGAATCCTATCAGCTTTATTTTAGTCTTTTCAAAAGAGTACTTTCTTTCATTTTCCTATTTCTATTAATTCTTGTTAGCAATGCTAACATTTTGTATTTAATTTGGTACTGCTGAACCTTAATAATGTCTATGGCCAAGTCATTTATGGCAATGGAAAGCAAGTTGTTAGCGGTGCAGGCACATCCAAGTCCATTCAGGTACTTGCCATTCAGAGTATCTATGCCTCATCTTTGCAAGAGCAATTAACCTTGTCCCAGTCTTCTGACTTGCTTCTATCTGTAGATCCACTTCTAAGTCCCTAATTGTACCTGTAATCAAATATTTTCTGTCCTGGAAGTCTCAAGTACTAGAACAAGCAACCACCCATTCTCCTCCCCTCCCAATTTTTCATGATTACTGTATTTCAGGGAAGATATGTCACTCATGTCACTTCAGGGAAGACACACACTTTTGAAAATTCAGAAAACATGGAAGTTAAACAGTATACTTGTGTGCTGCTTTCTCCTTACTATTTGTGGACTGATTCTAGGGATGGTAGGACCTATGTCTGAGAAGAGAATGAATCAGCTAGCATGATATTTGGTAGAGTTCAGAAGAGTGAAAGGGTAATCTTAGAAACCTATAAAATTCTAACATGACTTGGTGGGGCCAATACAGGAAGATGTTTCCCAATGACAGCAGGATCCAGAACCAGGGGTCAAAATTTAAGGATGCAGGGTAAGTCGGTTAGGACTGAGATGAGAACTTTCTTCAGCCAGACAGTGATGAGTTTTTGGAATTTGTGATCGAAGGGTATGAAGGAAAGTGGATGATCAGCAGTAACCATAATGAATTGCAGAGCAGACTAAAAGGGTTGAATGGTGTACTTCTCATATTTTCTTTGTTTCTGTGCATATGCCAGCGCATCTCTTAGTTCACCGCTCGCCAACGTGCTTAAGCAAAGATACCTTAACCAGCATTGTCTGTATAAATTGGCCCTCTCTCCACAAAGAAATGCAGTTCTTGATCACAGTTAAGCAGCACAAATTGCTTGATTCTGAAGTTGTATTAATTGTAATTACCAGCTAGACCCAGATAATCTAACAATTAGGAAGGTCTCTTTCATTGAATATAATTCATTTTGTTCTATAGATATTTGTTTTGTAAATTTAGATCCAGTAACCTGCAATCTGGAGCAACTTAAACTGGTTTTCTATTCACATTGCTTCAATCTATCTCAATGTGTTGTACGTTGAATAAAACAGGACAAAATCAGCCTTAAACTAGCACTGTCAAGGGACGAGCGATTGGCTGTATGATGTAAGAGGCTATGTTAATTTGTTTCAGTAAAATACATGAAATATTCGGTCTGAAAGCTTTTTTTTTGTGTTGTGATTTCACATGAATTTTTTTGGCCAAGCGTTGATTCTATTTCTACTTCCAAGTACCTCTGTCCCTCTTTTTCCAATTTTCATCCTCCTGAATGCTCTAATACAAGCTGGAATATGATTTGATTGTTAATGACAGCTATCCCTTGTGTCACTAAAGTAACCACTTTACTTGGATACCTACACAATGAATGTAGGCAGGCTATTCAACTGCTAATTTAAATTCTCTTCACCTAGCATTTATATCTATGCACTGCTGAACATATAGTTTATGTTTGCTATATAAACTCATTAAAATTGTTCCTTCAAATAAAGAATACTTGGGAGTTTTGGATCAAATACTATCAATGCTTTTCACAATTACTTGCATTTGTGTGCCAGTTCTATAGGCAAAACACTGCATTGTAACAATTACAGTTCCTAATTAATATGCTATGTATGTGTTGTGCAGGTGAATATTTTGAGGACTCTGGAAGGATGGTACTAAGTTTTCTGCTCAGGTGTATAATCTTGCTTTAAAAAAATCAAATGCAATCTGATAATGTAAGTTTTCCTCCCAATGTAGGCGGAGCAATCTGTTAAAGGTGCTGAAGAGCAAAGTTCCTGTCAGAGAGAAAGAAAACCCAAGCGCCCTTCCTCTCCAGTAGAAAATCCCTCTAAGCGAAGGCATCTTCATTCAGGTATGTATCGACCAATCTCGGTTTAACATTTTTCATACTGTGGTCACTTTTCAAATTAAAGACATCTTCTAATAGTTCGGTCTTTAGATACCAGTACTAATACATTTTCATGCTGTGTTATTAATGCCATTAGAGGAGAAAAATACAATAGAGGAAGAAATGCACAAACCCCATTCAGAAGCTGCACCAGTTCAAGAACAAGATGCAGAAAAACCAACACAATCTCGAAGCAAAATTGCTACCAAGCTTGAAGAAAGAACAAGGTGATTTCCTGCTTTATAACTGTGACAATTTAAAGAGGTACACTTTTTGAAAAAAGAAATATTCAATTATTGTATCTTTCCATTGACTTTGTCCATTTCTAGTGTTAAAACTAAGGTAACCTCCTAATAGCAGCCCTTAGATTAAAAATTGTACAATTACACCTCGTCCTTTCTTCAAGTTCTCGCTTTTATGAAGTGAATAATATGAGAAGTTGATGTATTTTACTACTTTATATGCCTGTCTGGTTGAGGGCCCTTAATGAATTGAAAGACACTTAACAGACCAGTAGAGGTTCCCTTGACTTTCACAATACAAGACCATAAGATGTAGGGGCAGAGAAGGCCATTCAGCCCATCAATTCTGCTCCACCATTCAGTGAGATGATGGCTGATCTGATAATCCTCAATTCCACTTTCCTAACTTATTCCCATCACCTTTGATTGCCTTATTAATTGAAAATCTGTCTTTCTCAGCCTTGAATATACGTAATGAGCCAGCCTTTACAGACCTCTGTAGTAAAGAGTTCCACAGATTCACCATCTTTTGAGAAGAAGTTCATCCTTATCTGTTTTATGTGGGTGATCCCTTATTCTGAAAAAATGCCTCTGGTCTTAAACTCTCCCACAAAGGGAAGCAACCTTTCTGCCTCTAACCTTAAGGGCTATGGGGAATTAAGGGCGACAGGGAGAATGCTGGTAAGTGGAGTTGAAATGCCCATCAACCATGATTGAATGGTGGAGTGGACTCGATGGGCTGAATGGCCTTACTTCCATTCCTATGTCTTATGGTCTAACCTATCAAGTCCCCTAGGTCACCCTCATCTTTCCAAATTCCAATGAGTATGGGCCTAACCTATTCAAATTCACCTCTTAAGACAATCCTTCTGTATCTGGTATCAGACCAGTGACCCTTCTGTGCACTGTCTCTTAGGCTAGGATATCTTCCCTTAGATAATGAGCCCAAAACTGTTTACAGTCTTCCAGTTGTAATCTGACTGATACCTTGTATAGTTTTAACACAACTTGCCTACTTTAAAACTCCATTTCCTTTGAAATAAAGACCAACATTCAGTTTACCTTCCTTAGTACATGCTGAACTCTGCAGCTTTCCTCTATTGAATATAATCAGCTCTTCAATTTTTCCAGCAGAAGTGCATTACTTCACACTTTCCTGTGTTATAGTCTGTCTGCCAAGGTTTTGCCCAATTGCTTAATCGGTTTATATCCCTGTGCAGACTCTTTGTCATCCTCATCAGTTGTCTTCCCACCTACTTCTGTATCATCCAAAAACCTAGCTATAGTACATTCACTTTCTGCATCCAAGTCATTAATATATATTTAAATAATTGTGGCCCAGCACTGATCTCTGTGGCACTCCACATGTTGCCATCCTGAAAATACTCCTCTTATTCCAACTCTGTCTTCTGTTAGTAAGCTAATCCTTTATCCATGATAATACACTACTCCAACACTAGGGGCTGTTGTCTTATTAAGAAGCCTAATGTGTGGTACTTATCCCCCACCCTTGATTCACCCTATCCATGCCCCCCACGATTTTAAACTGTGTAAAGCCACCCCTCAGTCTCTGATCTTCCAAGGAAGATTGCTCCAGCCTGTTCAGCCTCTTCTCCCTAGCTCAAACCCTCCAACTCCGAACATCTTGTCAATCTTTACTAAGCCTTTCAAGTTTCACAACATCCTTCCTACAGCTGGGAGACCAGAACGGAACACAGAACTCCAAAAGTAGCCGAACCAATGTCTTGTACAGCTGCAAATGGCCTCCCAACTCCTACACTCAATGCGCTGACCAATAAAGGAAAGCATATCAAACACTTTCTTCACTACCCTTTCTACCTGCGACTGCACTTTCAAGGAACTGTGAATAGGCACTCCTAGGTCTCTTTTTGTTTAGCAACACTCCTTCGGACTTTAACATTAAGTGTATAAGTCCTGCCCTAATTTGCCTTTCCAAAATGCAGCACATTTATCTAAATTAAACTCCATTTGCCACTCCTTGGCCCATTGGTCCATATGATCAAGATCCCATTGTACTCTTGAGGTAATCTTCACTGTCCACACCTCCAATTTTGGTGTAATCTACAAGCTTACTATCCATACCTTCTGTTAGATTAGATTAGATTAGATTACTTACAGTGTGGAAACAGGTCCTTCGGCCCAACAAGTCCACACCGACCCGCCGAAGCGCAACCCACCCATTCCCCTACATTTACCCCTTACCTAACACTACGGGCAATTTAGCATGGCCAATTCACCTGACCCTCACATCTTTGGACTGTGGGAGGAAACCGGAGCACCCGGAGGAAACCAACGCAGACACGGGGAGAACGTGCAAACTCCACACAGTCTGTCGCCTGAGTCGGGAATTGAACCCGAGTCTCAGGCGCTGTGAGGCAGCAGTGCTAACCACTGTGCCACTGTGCCGCCCACATTCAAATCATTTATATAAATAACAAAAACAGTGCATCCTTGTGGCACAAGGCTCCAGTTTGAAAAGCAATCCTCCACCACCACCACCATTTGTCTTATACCTTTGAATCAGTTCTGTATCCAAATAGTTAAATCTCCCTGTTTTCCATTTGATCTCCCATAAGGAACCTTTGTTGAGCACCCTACTGGAGTCCATATAGGTCACATCCACCTCTGCCCTCATCAATCTTCTAAAAACCTAATCAAGTTCGTGAGACATGATCTCCCACGCACACAGCCATGTTGACTATCTCTAATCAATCCTTGCATTTCCAAATGCATGTAAATCCTGTTCCTCAAGATTCCCTCCATTAACTTGCACACCACCGATGTCAGGCTCACTGGTCTAAAGTTCCCTGGCTATTTTTTTAAAATAGTGGCACAACGTTAGACAACTTCCAGTCTTCCAGCACCACATCTGTGGCTATCGATGATGCAAATATCTCAGCATGGGGCCCAGCAATCTCTTCCCTAGGCTCCCACAGAGTTCCAGAATACATATGATCAGGTGCTGAGAAGTTATCAACTTTTTAAGATATCCAGCACCACCACCTTTAAAATGGACATTTATCTTTCCACGTTCTATATTTTCCATATCCTTTCCACAATAAACACTGATGTAAAATACTTGTTTAGTATCTCACCCATCTCCTGCAGTTCCACACATAGGGAGCCTTGCTGATCTTTAAGGGGCCTTATTCTATCCCTAGTAACCCCTTTGTCCTTAATGTATTGTAGAATCCCTTTGGATTCTCCATAACTCTATTTGTTAAAGCTATTTCATGTCCCTATTTGCCCTCCTGATTTTCCACTTAAGCGTAATCCTACTGCCTTTTTCTCGGGATTCACTCGATCCCTTCTGTCTATAGCTTTTTCTTGACCAAAACCACAATTTCTGTAGTCATTCAGCATTCCCTTCACCCACCAGTCTTGCCCTTCACCCTAACAGAAACATACTCTCTGGACTCTCGTTCTCTCTTTTTGAAGGCTTCCCATTTTCCAGCCTCCTGTTTACCTGTGAACATCTGCCCCCAGTCAGCTTTTGAAAGTTCTTGCCTAGTGCCGTCAAAATTGGCCTTCTTCCAACTTAAACTTTAACGTTTAGACCTGGTCTATCCTTTTCTATCACTATTTTAAAAGCTAATAGAATTATGGTCAGTGACCCCAAAGTGCTCCCACCCCCTGGCACTTCCTCAGGTTTTGAACCTTCTCTAATGGGTGCATTCACATACTGAATCAGAAAATTTTCTTCTACATGCTAAACAATTTTTCTCCATTCAAGTCCTTAACACTATGGCCGTCCCAGTCTATGTATGGAAAGTTAAAATCCCATACCATAACCACCCAATTATTCTTATAGATAACTGAGATCTCCTTGCAAATTTGTTTCTCAATCTCTTGCTGACTATTGGGGGGTCTATAGTACCATTTCATTAAGGTGATCATTCCTTTCTTAGTTTCACCCAAATAACTTGCCTGCATATATTCTCAGGAATATCCTCCCTAAGTACAGAAGTATTGTTATACTTAAGCAAAAACGCCATCCCCCTCTGTTTTCTGTCCTTCCTGTAGCATCTGTACCCTGAAACATTAAGCTGCCAGTCTTGTCCATCCCTGAGCCATGTCTCTGTAATTGCTATGATATCCTAGCCCTGTGTTTGCAATCATGCCCTTACCTCATCTGCCTTACCTGATAGACCTTTTGTATTGAAGTTTCATTTAACAGATCTACCTCGTTCTCTACTTTATTCCAAACTGTTTGACTTACTCTTTTCCCAACTGTATCAGTCTCAGATTGCTGTCTTTCCTCACCATCTCCTTGGGTCCCAAACCCCACACCACACCCACCCCACCCTCTAGTTTAAATCCTCCTGAGCAACTGTAGCAAATCTCTCCTCCAGTATATTAGTCCCCTTCCAATTCAGGTACTTCATATATAGGTAACTTCTATCCCAGAGAGATTCCAGTGGTCCTTCTCGTCAGCCCCAGCTCCTGAGCAATGGATGTATCTGCTCTGTCCTCCTATTCCTACCCTCACTAACTTGTGGCACTGAGATTAATCCAGATATTACTATCTTTGAGGACCTCCTCTTTAAATTCCTGCCTGGCTTCCTCTGCCTGGCTTCCTCTATTCTGTCCTCAGAATCTCATCCTTATTTCTTCCAGTGTTGTTAGTTCCAGTGTGTGCAATGAGCTCCCACCGGTCCATCTTGCCTTTAAGAATATTTCGCACCTTTTCTGAGATATCCTTGATCCTGGCATCAGGGAGGCAACACACCATTCATGTCTCACTGTTGCTGCAAAAACATCTGTTTGTGTCTCTGAATAAAGAGTTCCCCTACCACAATCAACCACTTAGAATGTAGAATGATGAAGTCCAAATTGATGCCCTGGAGTTGAAGTGTTCCGAGGTGGAATATGAGGCGTTCTTCCTCCAGGCATCAGGTGGTGAAGGAGGCCCAGACCTCCATGTTCTTGGCTGAGTGGGAGGGGGAGTTGAAATGTTGGGCCACACGGCGGTGTGGTTGATTGGTGCGGGTGTCCCAGAGATGTTCCTAAAGGGCATCAATGTGGACTTCACCAGTTTCCTCATTTTCCCCTTTCGCCACCTCACTCCAGTTCCAAATTTCCAGCTCAGCACCATCCCCATGACCTGTCCTACCGGCCTATCGTCTTTTCCACCTATCCACTCCTCCTTCCTCTCTGACCTATCACCTTCATCCCACCCCCATCCACCCATTGTACTCTTTGCTACTTTCCCCCACCCTCCTCCTCGACTTATCACCTTCATCCCCACTCACCTATTGTACTCTATGCTACTTTCTCCCCACCCCCACCCTCCTCTCATTTATCTCTCCACTCTTCAGGCACTCTGCCTGTGTTCCTGATAAAGGGCTTTTGCTCAAAACGTCGATTTTCCTGCTCCTTGGATGCTGTCTGAACTGCTGTGCTTTTCCAGCACCACTCTACTCCAGAATCTGGTTTCCAGCATTTGCAGTCATCATTTTTTACTTATAAAGGGATTTGCTACTGTCAGGTTCTGTATATACAATGGTACTTTATCCATTTTGTGGAATGTAGTACATAGGACCAGAAGTAGACCATTCCGCTACTGGAGTATGCTCTACCATACTGTTGAAACATGGCTGAATTGATAGTGGTCTATCAAGTATGTTTTCCTGTCTGCCCCCATAATTCCTTGTCGATCAAAAATCTGTTCAACTGCGCTTTGAATAAATTCAATGGCTTAGCCTCCACTGGTTTCTGGGGATGAGAACTTCATGTTTTAACAATCCTCAATGTGAAAAAGAAAGGTCTCCCTATCTCCTATGTTCCCTGTAATGTTGCTGCTGTGTGGATGTCCGAGGTGCCAGCAGCTTCTAGAACCAGTATTCGATTCATCTGCATGCTAATTAACATGCGCAGATCCTCTAAGCAGCCGCGCAGTTTAAAGGGAACATTACCTATCATTGCCTACCTTGTCCTAAAATAGTTTTTTTTTTAGTTTTCACTCACAAAAAGAAACATTGTCAAGGTAGATGTTGACATGGTCCCTCAGGGTTGGCATTGCTGCCTCATAGCACCAGGGACCTAGGTTTGATTCCAGCCTTCGGTGACTGTTTGGAATTTACATGTTTTCCCCGTGCCTGCATAGGTTTTCTCAGGGTGCTCAGGTTTCCTCCCACAGTGCAAAGATATGCAGGATAAGTGGATTAGCCCTGGTAAATGTGGAGTTATGGGGAGGGTTTAGTCTGGGTGAAGTACACTTCAGAGAGTCTGGTGCAGACTCGATGAGCCGAATGACCACTTGCCACATCGTAGGGATCCTGTGTACCTACTCTATCGGATCTGTGAGGATATTTAGTTTCAAGGTCACTTGTTCTTCTAAACTCCAGTAGGTGGAGGTCCAACCTGTTCAACCTTGCTTGATAAAATAGCTCTTTCATCCCGATCGTGAACCTTCTCTGAATGGATAAAACAATATTCAAACAAGTGGACCAGAATTGTATATAGTGCCACAGATGTGATCTCATCAAGACTCTGTACAACTGCAGTAAAGCTTTCCTATTTTATATTCCAGAAGCCAGGCATCTGATTTGAACATTCAGAATAAACCAACTACTCGTGCAGCCAAAAGAATTAGTAGCCCTGAGCATCTCCCAGTGACTGAACGAGAACGGCGTTCATCAGCTTCAGCAAAAGAGAAATTAACATCTGATACAAAAGCTGTGAAAGCTCCAGTAACAATGTCAGTTACAAGGTAATGTCTCAAATGTTTATCCTGCTTCCAGATAATTTGTGCATATTTAATTGTTTAAGACATCTCAATTGGTCCCAAGAAAGATCTCTTAAAATTCAGTTTTTTGGAGAGAAATTGGTTTTTACTGACATAATTTTCAACTCTTCAATGGTTTTGTGACAAAATTTGATGCACTTGTAAGTACATCAAGCCTAACAATTAACATTTTTTTTTAATATGAGTAATATTTAATAAATAAGTTTGCCAAAAGTTTGAGATTTCTGGGAAGCAACATGCAAATGTGGATAAAGGGTGACATGTAAGTGAGGTGTACATGGATTTCCATTGATAATGTGCCATGTCCTTGGGGCATCAACTATTTACATTTGCTAACTATTATCAGTATATATCACACACGTTAAGTTTGCTGATGATACAAAGAATAAGTTGTGAAGATAGTATAAGGATCTGTGAAGAGATATTGATACTTTATTCAAACAATATTGTCATACATGTCATTACACCCTAAACTTGCTTTCTGCAGACTGGTTGGGTCACAGTTAAATGATTGCATATTTGTCTGTAATACAGTAACTGCACCTTAAGTAAAAACAAGATGCTTCGAAGTATAACAACAAACAAATACTAATCTTTAGTTGTCCAAAGATGTGCAGCTTAGGTGGATTGGCTATGCTAAGTTACCCATAGTTTCAAGGAATGTACGGGCTTGGTAGATTAACCATGGAAAATGCGAGGTTACAGGGATAGAATAGTTGGGATGGGTCTGAATGGGATGGTGTTTGAAGGGTTGGTGTGAACCCAATGGGTCGAATAACCTGCTTCCACAATGTAGGGATTCTCTGATTATGGAGAAATAAACTGTTTAATCTTAGATTATCTAACTGACACAGTATTTATTACAATAGCATCCTTTATTTAAAAAATGTAAACTGTTTTTCTCCCTTTAGTAGCCACTCTGCCTCTTTCAGACTCACCCCCTTTTGCAAATATCTTTCACACACCCCCCCCCCACCATTGCCTTTACAGGTCACTCCCCTCCTTCCCAAACCATGCAAAGACAAATTATTTCCTTCCCATTAGAGACTTCAGTGACAACCCGATTGTTTAAATTTTATGATAATCCATGATTTTTATATGCGCACCACTGAAGGTAGTCTTTTTATGTTCACTCGAACTTGAATTCCTAGCCACCATGTTGCGATTTGAACTCATGTCTCCTGTACCATTTGCTGTCACAGTTGCTGATTTAAGTATTATAATGTGCTTTGCTATTGCTACTACATTATTACCAAGGTCAGAAATCACAAGACACCAGGTGATTGTCCAACAGATATGTTTGAAATCACAAGCTTTTGGAGCAACGCCCCTTTGTCAGGTGAAGTGAGAGGGAAGTACATGGAACACAGAATTTATGGGCAAAGAGATCAAAAGGTCATACAAATGGTGTGAGTGGAGTGTCGAATAATAAGTCTCTGCAGGTGACCAAGAGTGTTAGACGGTGTGAATAAAGCATCAACAGCTTAATAACAACCAAACGGGTGACCTATAATCTAATTAAATGAGGCAGAGAGATAATTATGAAAGTGGTGCTGGAGGAAAACCAAATGACTGGGATAACATGGAACACAAACAGAAGCTGCTGGAAAAGCACAGCAGGTCTTTCAGCATCTGTGAAGAAACACCAGAGGAAGAGTCACTGGACCCAAAATGTTAACTGATTTTCCCTTACAGATGCTGCCAGATCCGCTGAGCCGCAGCATGTAACTCTTAGACCTATCATGCTATTCCAGTCAAATAAAAAACAAAACAACTGTGGATGCTGGTGGTCAGGAGCATGGGCAGGAGTTGCTGGGGATGCTCAGCAGGTCTGGTGGTATCTATGAAGAAAACTCAAGAGTTAACTTGGTCACCAGAAGAGACAAATTATTTGACACTACACTCATACCATTTGTATGATATTTTGATCTCTCTGCCCACACATGGTGTTCTGTGTGCTTCCGTCTGACTTAGAATCACAGAAAGGTACAGCGTGGAAACAGACCCTTTGGTCCAACTGGTCCATGCCAACCAGATATCCTAACCCAATCTAGTCCCATTTGCCAGCACTTGGCCCATATCTCTCCAAACCCTTCCTATTCATATACTCATCTAGATGCCTTTTAAATAATGCTGTAATTATACTAGCCTCCATCACTTCCACTGGCAGCTCATACCATACACGTACCACCCTCTGTGAGAAAGTTGCGCCTTTAGTTGCACTTAAATTTTTCACCTCTCACTCTAAACCTATGCCTTCTAGTTCTGGACCCCCCACCCCAGGGAAAAAGCCTTATCAGTTTACCCTATCCATGCCTTTCATGATTTTATAAACTTCTATTAGCCCTCAGCCTCTGACAGTCCAGGGAAAACAGCCCCAACCTATTCTCCCTATGGCTCAACTTCTCCAACCCTGGCAACATCCTTGTGAATCTTTTCTGTACCCTTTCAAGTTTCACAAAGTCTTTCTGATAAGAGGGAGACCAGAACTGCACACAGTATTGCAGAAGTGGCCTAGCCAATGTCCTGTACAGCCACAACATGACCTCCCAACTTCTGTACTCAATGCACTGTCCAATAAAGGAAAGCATACCAAGTGTCGTCTCCACTATCCTATCTACCTGCAACTCCACTTTCAAGGAACTATTGAGTCTGCTCTCCAAGGTCTCTTTGTTCAGCAACACTCTCTAGGACCTTACTATTAAGTGTATAAGTCCTCCTAAGATTTACTTTCCCAAAATGCAGCACATTGCATTTATCTGAATTAAACTCCATCTGCCACTTCTCAGTCCATTGGCCCATCTGGTCCAGATCCTATTGTAATCTGAGGTCACCTTCTGCGCTGTCCACTACACCTCCAATTTTGGTGTCATCTGCAAACTTACTAACTGTATCTCTTATGCTCGCATCCAAAACATTTATGTAAATGACAAAAAGTAGAGGACCCAGCACCCTCCACTGGTCACAGGCCTCCAATCTGAAAAATAACCCTCCACCACCACCCTCTGTCTTCTACCTTTGAGCCAGTTCTGTATCCAAATGGCTAGTTCTCCTTGTATTCCATGAGATCTAACCTTGCTAATCAGTCTCCCATGGGGAACCTTGTCGAGCGCCTTACTGATCACATGTACTGCTCTGCCCTCATTAATCTTTGTTACTTCAAAAAACTCAATCAAGTTTGTGAGACATGATTTCCCATGCACAAAGCCATGTTGACTATCCTGAATCAGCCCTTGTACATCCTATCCCTCAGGATTCCCTCCAACAACTTGCCCACCACTGAGGTCAGGTTCACCGGTCTATAGTTCCCTGGCTTGTCATTACCGCCCTTAAACAGTAGCACCATGTTTGCCAACCTCCAGTCTTCCGGTACCTCACCTGTGACTATCGATGATACAAATATCTCAGCAAGAGGCCCAGCAATCACATCTCTAGCTTCCCACAGAATTCTCTGATACACCTGATCAGGTCCTGGGGATTTATCCACCTTTAACCGTTTCAAGGCATCCAGCACTTCCTCCTCTGTAATCTGGACATTTTGCAAAGTGTCACCATCTATTTCTGTACAGTTTATATCTTCCATATCCTTTTCCACAGTAAAAACTGAAGGAAAATATTCATTTAGTATCTCTTCCCGCCCCCCCTTTTCTGTGGCTCCACACAAAGGCCACCTTGCTGATCTTTGAGGGGCCCTATTCTCTCTCTTGTTACCCTTTTGTCCTTAATAAATTTGTAAAAACCCTTTGGATTCTCCTTAATTCTATTTGCCAAAACTATCTCATGGTCCCCTTTTTGCCCTCCTGATTTCCCTCTTAAGTATACTCCTACTTCCTTTATACTCTTCTAAGGATTCACTCGATCTATACTGTCTGTACCTGACACATGTTTCCTCCTTTTTCTTAACCAAACCCTCAATTTCTTCAGTCATCCAGCTTTCCCTATAGCTACCAGCCTTCCCTTTCACCCTGACAGGTATATAATTTCTCTGGATTCTTGTTATCTCATTTCTGAAGGCTTTCCATTTTCCAGCCGTCCCTTTACCTATGAACATCTGCCTCCAATCAGCTTTTGAAAGTTCTTGGCTAACACCGTCAAAATTGGCCTTTCTCCAATTTAGAACTTCAACATTTAGATCTGGTCTATCCTTTTCCGTCACTATTTTAAAACAAATAGAATTATGGTCACTGGCCCCAAAGTGCTCCCCCACTGACACCTCAGTCACCTGCCCTGCCTTATTTCCCAAGACTAGGTCAAGTTTTGCATCTTCTCTAGTAGGTCCATCCACTTACTGAATCAGAAAATTGTCTTGTACACACTTAAGAAATTCCTCTCCGTCTAAACCTTTAACACTATGGCAGTCCCAGTCGATGGTTAGAAAGTTAAAATCCCCTACCATAACTACTCTATTATTGATTTGGAGATGCCGGTGTTGGACTGGGGTGTACAAAGTTAAAAATCTCACAACACCAGGTTATAGTCCAACAGGTTTAATTGGAAGCACAGTAGCTTTCCGAGCGACTCTCCTTCATCAGGTGATCAATATCACCTGATGAAGGAGAGTCGCTCGGAAAGCTACTGTGCTTCCAATTAAACCTGTTGGACTATAACCTGGTGTTGTGTTTTTAACTTTGTATACCCTATGATTCTTACAGATAGCTGAGATCTCCTTACAAGTTTGTTTCTCAATTTCCCTCTGACTATTAGGGGGTCTATAATACAATCGCAATAAGGTGATCATCCCTTTCTTATTTCTCAGTTCCACCTAAATAACTTCCCTGGATGTATTTCTGGGAATATCTTCCCTCAGCACAGCTGTAATGCTAACCCTTATCAAAAATGCTACTCCTCCTTGTCTCTTGTCTCTCTTTCTATCCTTCCTGTAGCATTTGTATCCTGGAACATTAAGCTGCCAGTCTTGCCCATCCCTGAGCCATGTTTCTGTAATTGCTATGATATCCCAGTCCCATGTTCCTAACCATGTCCTGAGTTCATCTGCCTTCCCTGTTAGGCCCCTTGCGTTGTAATAAATGCAGTCTAATTTATTAGTCCTACCCTGTCCCTGCCTGCCCTGACTGTTTGACTCACTTCTGTTCTCAACTGTACCAATCTCAGATTGATCTCCTTCCTCACTATCTCCCCGGGTCCCACAACCAACCCCCCCCCCCCCCGCCCAAATTTACAAGTTTAAATCTCCCAAGCAGTTCTAGCAAGTTTCCCTGCCAGTATATTAGTCCCCTTCCAATTTAGGTGCAATCTGTCCTCCTTGTACAGGTCACTTCTACCCCATAAGAGTTTCCAGTGATACAAAAATGTGAATCCTGCTCCCATACACCAGCTCCTCAGCCATCCATTCATCTGCTCTGTCCTCCTATTCCTGCCCTCACTAGCTTGTAGCACTGGGAATAATCCAGATATTACTACCCTTGAGGACCTCCTTTTTAAATTTCTGCCTCACTCTCTGTAATTTTCCTTCAGAGTCTCAACTTTTTCCCTTCCTATATCATTGGTTCCAGTGTGGACAATGACCTCTTGCTGGCCCCTCTCCCCCATGAGAACATTATGCACCCTCTCTGAGACATCCTTGATCCTGGCACCAGGGAAACAAACACCATTCTGATTTTTCTCTGCTGGTCACAGAAACGTCTGTCTGTACCTCGGACTACAGAATCCCCTAATACAATTGATCTCTTGGAAGCCGACGTACCCCTCGTTGCATTAGAGCCAGTCTCAATAATAGAAACTTGGCTGTTCATGCTACGTTCCCCTGAGAATTCATCACCCTCTACATTTTCCAAAACAGCATACCTGTTTGAAATGGGTATATCCACAAAAGACTCCTGCCCTAGGTAGCTACCCCTCTCACCCTTCCTGGAGTTAACCCATCTATGTGACTGTATCTGAGACTTTCCCCCCTTCCTATAACTGGCATCCATCACATACTGTTGCAAATTCCTCATTGCTACTATCTATCTGTCCAACTGATCTACTCGATCTGATAAGGTTCACATCCAGCAGCATTTATGGCAGATATAATCCGCAGTAACCCTTAAACTCCCACATCTGATAAGAAGTACATATCACTCTAATAAAGGACATTTTTGCTCCTTCACAATCTACAGACCCAGAAAATAACATAGTCTTATTCCTCTACAAGTAAGACTGCACCAGGTAAAATTAATAGCTATGGCTTATATTTTAAGTTTAATCAAGAGACTTATTTCCAAAAACTTATAATCAAGAAAGAACCCACTGCACTCACTAATACAGCCTTTCTCTTGGATAGACTTAAAACAACAATTAATTTATCTGATTCTGTGTTGTGAACTTCGCCCAAAACGGTTCCTCCAAGATTAGTTGTGAAAATCAGTTTGTTAATTTTCCCCGATGGCCAGCGACACATGAATTCAGAAACAGTAAAGGCAGTAACACACTCTCTCTCTCTCTCTCTCTCTCTCTCTCTCTCTCTCTTTTGCACTGTCCTCACCATGTGCTTCCTTTGTCTGTTCTTCTCCCTTTTAAAACTGCTGTTGTTTTGACTTTTTTTTTCCAAAGTTCCAAAACAATGCAACAGCATATAAAACAGTAATTGCTGCTCCTGGAATTCAAGGAAATCACCTCCAGCACCTAAAATACCTCAAAAAAATGGAGCAGCTCTGACAGCCAGAAATGTTTCCCATCCTCCATCTTGGATTACCCTCTTTGACGATGGAAACAGTTGACTAATAGCTGGATTAGTGGAATACCATAAGGGGAAAGTTTGAACAAACTACAATTGTATCCGTTGTTGTTTAGAAGAGTAAAAGAGGTGACTTTATTAAGCCGATAAGATTGTGTGGGGTCTTGGCATGTATTGTGGGAGAATCTATTACTTTTACTGTAGAGTCTAAGGTTTAGGCACAGGTGCGAATTTCTTTTTTCCTCTGACAGCATGGTCTTCCAGAAATGGTGGTGGAAGCAAAGTTGTTGAATACTTTTCAGACAGGGATAGGTATATTCTCGATGAACAAGAGGTGAAAGGTTATCAAGTGGGAAAGAAACTAAGTAATCTGAATGGCAGAGGAGGATAAAGGGGACTGTGTCTGCTTCTAACTCGTCTGTTTACGTGAATCAAATTATGCCCCACTGATGATTTGGCTGTGAAGCCACAAAGGATAATTTGAGTCACATTATAATGAAGCTTGGGGAATTGTAATCAAGAATAGAATTTTAAACTGAATGTGCTGATCCAAGTCTGTGCACCGACTGTGTATCATTGGATTGTGTTTTTCACAGATCAAGGAGTCAGCCATCTCCTGTGGCTAAACAAGGACGCAAACGAGAAGCCAGTCCAGGAGAACGCAGAAGGGGTCAGCAAAAAAATGAAGTGCCACCAAAGAGAACAAGGCGATAACTAAGAATGCTAGATGTTGCTAGTCTGGCTGAACAAAATTGTTAAGCTGTCTTGTATATTGTATATTATAAATTAAGTTATATTTGTTGTAGTAACACAAGGGAAACATGTGAAGTCAGTATTGATAGATTGAAACTGTCTTTTTTACTGTACTTAAAATTTTGTGTTGTATATGGGAAATGGTAACGAAAATGTTAACGTGCTTTTACCTGTTGTAACTTGCAATTTTAAGTACAAAGTTTTCATTCTATGAATGTATTTTATTTTTACCAAATCCTATTTAATTGACAAAAAATTGTTTGCTGAGAAAAAGCAACTGAGGGATACAACTATTGACAATATACTGTACATTTAATGTGCATCTCTTGTTAATGTTCCATATGTTACATCCTTGGAATGGGTGACCAAAATATTTTGTATTCACATAAAACTCATTGAGCATGTACAAATGGTTTATAATAAAAGAAAATACTTGTTTATATAGTGCCTTATCATGCAGATACACCTGGAAACACTTCACACCATGAAATAATTTCTAAGGTGCAATTACTGTTAATTAGACAAAGACTGTATTGAGGTTAATTTTAATGCATCTAATGTTTGCAAGCTTGTGTAATATATGGTACTATGCGCACTTTGTTTATCATGTTCCTAACGTATTTTGATAAACCTGTGAACATTTTTATAAAAGGAAACACAGTAAGATAGTCATCAATGTTGGAAGCTCCTTATCTAGTGGTCAGATCTGTTGCGCAGTTCTCATACTGTTCTTATCTCAACTAAACTCTGGTTTTGTCCAGTACTATAAATGTAAAACAGTAACTTTAAAGAGAAAAGACAATCTCAATGCTTTTGACTAAGAACCTCAGTTTGGAATTCCATATATCTCTCAAAACCATTTACAACAACTAGGCTTTGAGCTCTTCAAATATGTGAATATATATTGATATTCAAATATGGATGCATGCATCAAATCATGCTTGTCATACAAGTGGTGTGTAAATAAAATTTCACAGCAAGAATGAACATTCATAGTATTCAAAAAAAATTACCTTTCATAGGATCAACTAGATGTAAAATTCCTAGCAATGAATACCCGGGGATGGAACTCTAAAGCATGGAGTACATATTTTTCTTGAAATAGCACATTTTTTAAAAAATACAACATATTGCATTTACAGCATAATACATGGATGATGTGTAAAAAAAAATTTGCACTACCACATTTCAAAGTGGATCTTCAACATATTTTGTAATATATATTAAATGTTAAGATCGATTCCCTTTTGTATATGGAGAACTCAAAGCTAATTTATTTAAAAATGTAAAGAGAACATACCAATATTTACTTAAAATGTAGCTGACAATGTAATGTCAGTGTGAGGGATTTCTAGAAAGGAATTTTAACTTGACTTCATGTACAGAAAATTAACAAAAGTACTTTGTTTTTATGATCTATTAAATATCTTGAGATTTTGAGCTGTTTCCGTCACAGCAAGCTCCTTTACTCAAACTGTTACGCTGTATTGTTCTCTTTGAGGTCCTATTAACCTTACAGAAATGATCATAAATTCCTGTAAAGTTGTAAATTTCTCCCAAATCTTAAATATCTGAAAGACATCTATTCACATGATTTTGTCACGTGGTAAAATTGCTTAAAAATATATAGACTGATTCAATTGGCATCTAATATCTTACGTGGTCTTTGTTAGTTAAAGAATAAAACACTGATTTTTGATAACTGAAGCAATTACATGAAACATTTAATTCTTAATGGCTTACTGTTGCAGCAAAAGTAAATGCATGAAAATACACTTCACAGTTTTAAAGTGTTGTAACTATGTAAGTGAGGCCCTTCGTAATACACGTTTGCATTACAGTGACAGTCTTCACTTTAGTACATCACATGGAAATTCATATATGGTTGATGCACCACTGAGGCAGTTTCCGTAAACTGATTTGATTTGTTTCTGGCTTTGACTGGTGGCCTAGACAATCGTCTAGTGTGGTCAATGGTAGCATAAGTGACTTCACTATTTTCTTGCCAAAATTCTTGCGATTTCAAATCCTTTATAATGAGAAAATCATTGAATAGGGAGGTTATTCATTTTATTATTTTTAAGCCTATTTTACAAATCTGAAATATCAAACGTAAAATATTTAGAATATTAATAAACTTAGCAAATAAGTTTTCAGTTGTCTTTTGGTAAGGAAAAATTAAGGGCACATATTGGAAATAGAATTTTTAAATGGTGTGGAGAAGCAAAGGGACTAGTGCAAGCATATAAATCATTTATCACACCAGTTAATAAGGCTGTAGCAAAAACAAGCCAAGCACGCTGATTTAGCACCACGGGACAAAATTGAAAAATGCTGGAGTTGGCTGAAGTGTATCAAAAGCTTTCATTAGATTTTACTTGCAGTACTGTACATGTTCTGTTGCCATGGACGATTTTTAATAAATAAAGACACTTATGGGTGCTGAAGGTATTTACAACTCTGTGACAAGAATTGAGAAGTTACACCCATTGTAAAGGATTATCAGGCTGAGTATTTTTTCCTCGAAAAATGGCTCAGCAGTGCTCTACTAGAAATTTTGAAATGTTGATACTCTTAGATATTAAATGGAATTTAATGCTCTCCCAAAACAATACCTGTGCCATGACTGTCAGCTATGAGAAGGCCTGTGGAATGTCTTCCCACCTTTCCAACTAAAACCCTTTCAGAGACTCACTAAGTGGGAAGCCTAAAGAGTAGACGTGGCACGACAGCATTTATACCTCATTCAATGATATAGTGTTTGAAAGTGAAACCTAATAGAATGATCTGCATTTTCTGGCAAAAACTACCTCCCCTGTGATCATTCATCCCACATGACCTAGCCATGCCCCTGGTGGTGATCCTGGAATTTGCTTGGATGCACTGGATGCTATTGCTCCCCCTTTGGCATTGCTGAGTGATGCATTACTTCTGGTCTGACCATCCAGAAGCTCATGAAGGATGGCCTGCTTCCTGTATCTGGGGTCCTTGGCCCCAGAGAAGGCCATTGCTGCCTAATTAATGTCTTGTGAAAACTTACATGGTAGAGACAGATTAGTGGGTGATAGGGTAAGAAGGTTTAGGTATCAAAGTGAGATTAATCATGTCCTAGGAAGGGAGTGGTTTGGTGTCAGACTGGGGTGCATATGGAGGGGTGACACATCTGGGTATCCAAGAGGGTGATCAGATATCTGAGGCATGGTTGGGCATAGGTTATCAGGTGCGTAGGACTGGATCAGGTTTTTGGCAAGTGTCAGAGATTGGGGCATTAGTAGTGCTGTATAGTAGGTTCACAAATCAGAGTTGGAGATCGTTTTGAAGGTCTTTGACGCTACCCACTGGAAGTTCAAACTTTATGTGAATTCCTGCCGAATCAGTGCAACGGACTTTGCAAGATACCTGGGTCTTATCTTTGACATTCATGGATGACATTAAATTGGGAGAGAGCAATCGTTGCTGGACACAATAATATGTGTCAAATAGACAAATATTGGTTATTGAAATTCAACACAGATATAGGGAAGTGATTGCTGGGCTCATTGCTAAGATGTTTGTATCATCAATAGTCACAGGTGAGGTGCCAGAAAATTGGAGGTTGGCTAACATGGTACAACTATTTAAGAAGGGTGGTAAGGAAAAGCCACGGAACTATAGACCGGTGAGCCTGACATTGGTGGTGGGCAAGTTGTTGGAAGGAATCCTGAGGGACAGGATACATGCATTTGGAAAGGCAAGGACTGATTAGGGATAGTCAACACGAATTTGTGAGTGGGAAATCATGTCTCACAAACTTGATTATTTTTTGAAAAAGTAGCCAAGAGCATTGCAGAGGGCAGAGCAGTGGATGTGACCTATATGGACTTCAGTAAGGCATTCAACAAGGTTCCTCGTGGTAGACTGTCTAGCAACGTTAGATGTCATGAATACAGGGAGAACTAGCCATTTGGATACAGAGCTAGCTTGAAGGGGGAAGACAGAAGTGGTGGTGGAGGGTTGCTTTGCAGTGACCAGTGGTGCAACATAAGGATCGGTGCTGGGTCCATTGCTTTTTATCATTTATATAGATGATTTGGATGTGAACACAGGAGGTATAGTTTGTAAGTTTGCAGATGACATCAAAATTGGAAGTGTAGTGGATGGCAAAGAAGGTTACCTGCAAGTGCAATGGGATCTTGATCAGATAGGCCAATAGGCTGAGGAGTGGCAGATGGAGTTTACATAAATGTCAGGTGCTGCATTTTGGAAAAGCAATTCAGAGCAAAACTTCTACACTTAATGGTCAAGGCCTATGGGGTGTTGCTGAACAAAGAGACCTTGGAGTGCAGGTTCATAGTTCCTTGAAAGTGGAGTCACAGGTAGATAGGATAGTGAAGAAGGCATTTGGTATGCTTTCCTTTATTGAACAGAGCATTGATATAGGGGTTGGAAGGTCATTTTGCAGCTGTGCAAGACATTGGTTAGTCCACATTTACAATATTGAGTGCAATTCTGGTCTCCCTCCTATTGGAAACTTGAAAAGGTTCAGAAAAGATTTACAAATATGTTGCCAATGTTGGAGGATTTGAGCTACAGAGAGAGGCTGAATAGGCTTGGGTGGTTTTCCCTGGTGCAGCGGAGGCTGAGGGGTGACCTTACAGAGGTTTATAAAATCATGAGGGGCATGAATAGGGTGAATAGACATGGTCTTTTCCCTGGGGTGGATGAGTCCAGAACTGGAGGTCATAGGTTTAGGGTAAGAAGGGGAAAATCTAAAAGGACCTAAGGAGCAACTTTTTCATGCAGAGGGAGGTGCATGTATGGATTGAGGTGCCAGGAGACGTGGTGGAGGCTAGTACAATTACAACATTTAAAAGGCATATGGATAGGAAGAGTTTAGAGGGATCTGGGCCAAGTGCTGGCAAATGGGACTAGATTAGGTTAGGATATCTAATCAGCATGGATGTGTTGGATCAAAGAGCATATCTCTATGACTCCAAATGTTTGTATGGAATTTGTTCAACATACAACTGAAACTGGTGTAGGACATGGGAATGACCACACTTACAGAACTGCTCCTGTCATCCTTTATAAAAATGAATAAAAGGTGCTGGGAGGATGCAGACAAGATTTCCAAGATATTTATCCAACTGGCTATTGTCTATAAAAGACATGAGGTATCTTTCCACTGCCTGACAAAAAATGTACATTGTGAATATCAAGAATGTTGAAGTTGTATTTCAATTGGCCATAAAAATTATGTTTTGCCAAAATATGGTAAGATTCAGCCCAAGGTGTTTGCAAAAAACATAGAATCATACATTAAGAAGAAGCCCTTTGGCCAATTGAGTTTGCATAGACAAAAACTATTCTAAATCTATACTTGTCCCACTTAGCAGGACTTGGCCCATAGCCTTGAATGGTATGTCATTTCAAGTGTCATGTCAATTTTTAAAGGTGCGAATTTTCTCACATCAACTACCCTCACAGGCAGCACATTCCAGATTCCTATCACCCTCTAGGTTAAATAATTCTTGTTCAAATGCCCTCTAAACCTCCTACTTTTCATCTTAAAATTTTGCCCCTTAATATCGATTCTTCATACAAGAGGAACACCTGCTGTCTATCCACCCTTTCATAATCTTGTGCACCTTTGTCACATCCTCTCTCAGCCTTCTCAGCTTGAAAGAAAGTAATCTGAGGTTATCTAACTTCTATTCATAGCTAAACTGTTCCATTTCCGGTAATATCCCAGTCTCTCTTTCCCTCCTGATCCATGCTGAATATTCCTAGACATATTGCATTTCCTAGACTTATTATTGCATTTACATACCTCAATGAATTGTCTATATATCTGCTATTTAATTGTCCACTGACTGGTCGTCTATAAGACACTCCCAGCAATGTGACTGTCCCTTTTTTATGCCTCAGCTCTACCCACAAAGCCTCATTGGAAGACTCTTCCAAGATATCATCCCTTCTTACAGCAGTAACTGACCCCAAAATTAATAATGCAATATTACCTCCACTTTACATCCTCACCTGTCCTGTCTGAAGATAAACTTGCAGGTTCTGCTCCTCCCTCACCTCTCTGTAATGGCAACACCATCACAATTCTACATGTCAATCTGTGCCCTTACCTCATCCGTCTTACCACTAATACAGTAGGTACTAAATACATTAAAGGAGTGGTCATCCAGCCTTGCTTTACTCCCTTGAAACTCAGAATGGTTGAACTCCCTCTGCCTTAGTTCCTTTACTAAAGTTTGCTATGTCCCTGTTGGATGAACAGGGTATATCCCATGCCCTGCTGAGCTGCTTTAAACTCACCTCAACAGCGCAAGCAAACCCATCCACGAGGTTGCTGGTCCCATTCTGGTTCAGGTGCAGACTGCCCCACTTGTGGAAGTCCAACCTACTCTGGAAATGGTCCAAGTGATCTAGGAATCTAAAACCCTCCTTCCTGCACCAACTCTTGTGTCATACATTTATCTACCATCAAAATTATGTTTTGCCAAGATATGGTAAGATTCAGCCTAAGGTGTTTCCAAAAACATAGAATCATACATTAAGAAATGCTCCTTTGGCCATTTGAGTTGCATGGACTAAAACTATTCTAAATCTATACTTGTCCATTTAGCAGCACTTGGTCCATAGCCTTGAATGATATGTCATTTCAAATGCTCCTCCAAGTAATTTTTAAAGGTTGTGAATTTTCTCCTGTTCTCCTATTCCTGTACTCACGAGCACATGGCACTGGGAGTATCTAGAGATTGCAATCTTTGATTAAGCAGGAGGAGAGGGGAGGCTCATACATAAACTAAAGTTCATTATGCAATGATAATTATATGGGTATTGCATTAATTTTAATTGTGAAGTTGAAATTGCTCAGTCTTACTTTCCAGGGACCCAGTCAGAGTTTTGTCCATGTCAATTGTTGCACCAGCAATTCCCACTCCAGATAAAAATCAGAGCTTCATTGCCCAGCGTTCACATCAGTAACTTGCATTTATATAGCCTCAAGAACACTCTACCCTTAAAGGCAGTGGAAGCTGGTTCAATAAATAATTCAAAAAGCATATAGATCTGATCAGCAGTATTGTGGATTTTCCTGAATACTACAGTTAAGGAAAGATTCAGAAAGGTTACAAAAGAACATAAGAAATATGAGCAGGAGTAGATCACTCAGTCTGTCAACCCTATGCCGCCATTCAACAAGGTCTTGGTTGATCTGGCCAAGGCCTTGTCTCCTCTTTCATCCCAGTTCAGCCTATTCCTCAACTCCCTGATATTTCAAAAATCTATCTACCTCCTCTTCAAATACTTGCAGTGGTCTAGCCACCACAACTCTCTGGAGCTGGAGAATCCCAAACATTCACCATCCTCTGAGTAAAGAAATTCCTTCATATCTCAGTTTTAAGGGAGTGTCCCTCTATTCTGTAACTATGTCTCCTAATTCAAGATTCACCTACTGGTGGAAGCATCTTGTTTATATCTGCCCTGTCAAGCCCCTTTACTACAGAGGTGGTTTATCCAGGATGTTCAAAACCACATCTGATTTTGAAGTGAGGTTGGAAGAGTTAGAGCTATTAGAATAATTCAACTTGGAACAGGAAAAGTTAAGCACGGAGGTATTCAAGATGATGAGAGATGTCGTAAGGGTAGATACGAGTTTCCTCTGGTCAACTGACTGGGAGCAGAGATTTAAAATCATTGCCAAAAATCTGCAGGGGAGATGAGGGGTAATTTCTTTTCACTCAGAGTTGTTGAGATTCAGAACAGCCGACCTGAAGAGATGACAGAAGCCAGTTGAACGTATAACTTCAAAGTGAGTTGTAAACGTACATGGTGATGAAGAACTTACGGAGTCACAGACAAAGGTGGTGATGTAGGTTGAAGCACGGTTACTTTGTCAAACTGAAGCACAGGCATGATGGGCTGAATGGCTTCGCTGTAATCTTCTTTGTTTTCACTTTATTTATTGAACCACCTTCCACTGCCTTTAAGGGTAGAGTGTTCTTGAGGCTATATAAATGCAAGTTACTGATGTGAGTCCTGGGCAATGAAGCTCTGATTTTTACCTGGAGTGGGAATTGCTGGTGCAACAATTGACATGGACAAAAATCTGACTGGGTCCCTGGAAAGTAAGACTGAGCAATTTCCACTTCACAATTAAACTTAATGCAATCGCCAATGCACAGTACCTTCATAAAAGTCTTATTGATATTTTTATACCATGTCACATAAAGAGATAAAATGATACATGAGGAAGACTCTGTCTAAGAGGTTACACTTTAAGAAGCATTCTGAAGGAGGAGCAAGAGACAAGACTCTTAGAGAAGAAGCTTCCAAATTTAAGGCCTAGGCGATTAGAAATGCAGAATAGTCTCCAGGGCACAGTATTGTTCAGATGCCCAGCCACAATCAGCAACCTTTGCAAAAGGAATGGGAGGAAAAAACAAGAAAAGAAACAAGAAAACGGCACAAATAGCAACACTTCTTGGGCAAATACAATTTTTAAAAAAATTTGTTTTTTGAAGTATAAAATGGAGATTTACCTCTTCATTAGTTTGTACAGCAATATCTTTCTGGTTTTCCACAAGGAAAATCGAACTTCGTTGTTGTCTTTCTATAATAAGTCAAAGATCATAAACATTCTTAGGACTTGTGTATTGCCTCCAGGCTTCTGTGTTTTTCTCTTATGTGTGTTTTTTTAATGTGATGCTCGTTATCATAAAACCAAAGAATTATCCTAATTTTGGCTGCCACCGAAAACTTGATGTACTGTATGCAAATCTCCCTATATTCAACGGACTTTTGTTAGAAATAATATTGCCACTATACATTACATAAATTATTAAACAAAACACTTGAGGTGATTTTGGCAAATGGGTTGAGAGAAACATTAATATTCATAAAACCAAACAGCATTGCAAATCTGAGATTAAAAATGGGGCTTTAATTCCTGGAAACAATATACCATGCTGCTCATTCATATACAAGCATTGATATTTCTTTTTATGTGTGCTCAAAGAAATCTGATCACTTTCAAATTGTAATGGTTGAGGATCTAACTTTAAAAACAATATACTATTTAGCCTATTCCTTGAATTTTTTGAACTACCTGCATATTCTTCTCTCAGCTACACATCATCCTGACTTGAAACTGGATTGCCTTCCCTTCAGTGTTGCAGGGTCTCCCTCTGAATAGGACTGTTGGTGTTCCTACACCACAGACTGCAGCAATTCAAACAAAAAGCTCCCCACCAATATTTTCAGGGTTATTAGGTATGGAAATTGCCAGTAATATCCACAACTCATGAACAAATAAATCCTTTTTTTAAAAAAGAGTTATTCTAGTCCTAAACTTTACAGTTTCCATTAATTACTTTGGAATTGAAGTCATAGAGTCATAGAGATGTACAGCACGGAAACAGACCCTTCCGTCCAACTCGTCCATGCTGACCAGATATTCCAACCTAATCACGTCCCACCTGCCAGCACTCGGCCTATATCCCTCCAAACCCTTCTTATTCATATCCCCATACAGATGCCTTTTAAATTTTGCAATTGTACCAGCCTCCACCATTTCCTCTGGCAGCTCATTCCATACACATACCACCCTCTGCGTGAAAAAGTTGCCACTTAGGTCTCTTTTATAACTTTCCCCTCTCACCCTAAACCTACGCCCTTTAGTTCGGGACTCCCTGACCCCAGGGAAAAGCTTTTGTCTATTTAACCTATTCATGCTCCTCATGATTTTATAAACCTCTATAAGGTCACCCCTCAGCCTCCAAAGTTCCAGGAAAAATAGCCCCAGCCAACTCAACGTCTCCCTATAGTTCAAACCCTCCAACCTTGGCAACATCCTTGTAAATTTTTTCTGAACCCTTTCAAGTTTCACAACATCTTGCCGATAGGATAGAGACCAGCAATATTCGAAAAGTGGCGTAACCAATGTCCTGTACAGCCGCAACATGACCTTCCAGCTCCTATATTCAATGCTCTGACCAATAAAGGCAAACAAACCAAACACCTTCTTCACTATCCTATCTACCTGCAACTCTACTTTCAAGGAGGTATGAACCTGTACTCCAAGGTCTCTTTGTTCAGCAACACTCCCTAGGACTTTACAATTAAGTGTATAAATCCTGCTAAGATTTGCTTTCCCAAAATGCAGCACCTCGCATTTATCTAAATTAAACTCCATCTGCCACTTCTCAGCCCATTGGCCCAGTTTCTCAAGATTCCATTGTAATCTGAGGCAACCTTCTTCGCTGTCCACTACACCTCCAATTTTAGTGTCATCTGCAAATGTGAATATGTAGTTTCACAAAAACAAATTTACATGTGGCTAACTGGCCTGTGGCTCCTGTTTTCTGTTTTCCTGCTTTCTTGAATAACATTGCTGTTTTTACTGGCTTTGAGTTCATTGCATCTATTCTAGAATATACGGACGATTCTGGAATATAGGGAATGTTAGAAAATCACAATCAGTGCATCCACTATCTCCAAGCTACCTCCAAGTGTATAAATCATTGGCTTTTATTGCCTTAAACTTCTCCAAACCAACTTTTTTGCTCATATTAATAATTTGAAGCTCTTAAATCTTGTTCTTTCACTTCTGATTTGTAACATTTCTTCACAAAATATCTGTTCAATACCTCTGACATTTTTTCATTCCCCAAACTTTAATTTGCCTGCAAGGCAATTTATTTTACCTATTTTCCACCTCCTTGCATTGTTTGAAAAACATTTACATTCTGGTTTTATATTTCTGGTAAATTTATACATTACTTCTTTTCTTTCTTATTTACGTTTTACTGATTTCTACAACAATGTAAGTTCTCAGGTGTGCTTTGCAATATTACAAACTTGTTTGGTAATCTAATGTTATTCTTAACTTTGTAGTTAGCCATGGGTGGATCTTTCTTGCTGAGTTTTTATTTTCCAGTGCAACAAATTTTACAGGAAGAAACATTACGCACATGACTTCAATTCTGCATTGGCAGTAAGAATAACTCTTCCAATTACTGAGAATCTGAAATTAGCATGGAAAATGTTCAAAAAATCAGCAAGCCTTGCAGAATCTATAAAGAGTGATGCAGAGTTAACACCACAAGGGCAAAGTTTTATATAAAGTGAGCCCTGAAATATTATTTTTCTCTCTCCTTTGATTCTGTCAGACCTGCTGAGTATTTCCATTATGTTCCCTAATAGTGTAAGGACTAATTTGCATTTATTCAGGACCCTCCACATCCACAACTTTTTTCTTTTGGAGCATTGTGTGACTTTGGAACTCTCTGCTTCAGAAGGTGATGATGGAAGGAGATGGTCATTGAATTCTAAGGCAGGGATAAATAGATCCTGTTGAGCAAAGGGATCAAAAGTCATTTGGGATCAATGGAAATGTGGAACTCGGAACAAAAACACATCAGCCTTGATTGTATTAAATGGTGGAACATGCTCAAAAGGCTGAATGACCTTCACTTGCTCCTGTTCATACGTTTTGTGAAAAAAACCTGAAATTGCTGGAGAAACTCAGCAGGTCTAGCAACATCCACGGAGAGGAAGCAGAGTCAACGTTTCAAGTCTGGTCACTCTTCATCAGAGTTCTGACTGGACTTGAAATGTTAACTCTGCTTTCTTCCCATGGATGTTTCCAGACCTGCTGAGTTCCTCCAGCAATTTCTGCTTTTGTTTCAGATCTCCAGCAACTGCAATTCTTTGTTTTCTTCATATGTTGTATGTTTCTTCTTGCCCCAAGTGCTGAACAGCAAATATTTTACTTGTTGTCAAGTGTAGCCAATATAGTTATGTAGGCAAATGCCAATAGTTTCTTAGGAAGTCACTTACAGAATCCTTGCTGGATATTAAGTAGTAAAATCCTTAAACCAGACACAAGTAGACATATTAATTTTAGCACTCATCTGTCGATAAATTACATGGTTAGTACAATTTTAATAATTTGTTGTACATAAGTTACCTTTCATCTTTTTCTTAACTATCCTTATTGTTGTCAAGATTATGGAAACAATGAATAATACCATTGCTGAAGTAATAACAACCACCAGCCATGGAATTCTGGGAGTGCTAGTATTGTTTGGCATGTTGAGAGTCGTTTCCACTGGGGATGTGGCAGAATCTGCAAAGATAAATCTTAAATAAGCAATTGTTCGCAACATTCACTTATCTGGAAAACATGTCAATATACACTCACAATAGTGAAAAGGCAAATTACCAGATACTGGAATTTTCACTAGGCTGCTCTTCTCTGTGCTAAAATTATTGCTGACTTTACAAAAGAAAAAGCCACGACCCTCCTTCATTGTAGGATTGAGCTCCAGTGTTTGTTGATAATGTCTTATTTTTTTGGCTTTTTCTGTTTTACTGGCCTTCCTGTGCCACATGTAATTGATAGGTAAGGAGCCACTTGTAACTTCACATTTTAATACGACTCTGTTTTCATCAGTAATATTTTGACCTTGAAGAATTCTGACAATGGGTTTTGAAACAGCATCTGAAATAAGAGAGGTATTTAACAACATTGAAAGAAACAAACATTTGACCAATAAATCAAAAGCAGAAATTGCTTGAAAAACTCAGCATGTCTGTGGTGAGAAAGCAGCGTTCACTTTCATCCTGAACAAGGCTCACTGGGCCCAATATTTAATTTTGCTTTCTCTGCACAGATGCTGCCAGACATACTGAGTTTCTCCATAAATTTCTGTTTCTGTTTCTGATTTACAGCATCACAGAACTTTGCTTTCTTTAAACAAAGTACAGTGCATCATAAATTTTTAGTTTGTTATTCTTTCTGAGAAAGAAACCTATGTGAATATGTTTATTCGACAAATGTGTTTCTACAATAACATGATGACACAGATTCCATGACGCATTTGAGCTGGTCCACCACAAGTATGAAATTGTTTGCCAGCGATGTTGACTAGGAACATTGACCATGCCTCCCTCAATCAACAAATGTCTACTATCCCTGGGGTTAAAGATGCTTACAAAACAGAAGGAAGCCATTCAGCTCATTATGTCCACGCTAGTTAATAAAGATCTGACAACACTAATTCCATTTTCCAGCTCTTGGCCCATACCCTGGAGGCTATGGCAACACAAGTGACTATCTAAATGTTGCTTAAGTGTTCTGAGAGTTTCTAACTCAACCACCTTTCAGGAAGTGAGTTCCCAATTCCTGCCACTGTCGGGATGAAAACAAATCTCCACAATTCCCCTCTTTGTCTTCTACCTCTTACCTTAAATCTATGACCCCTCAGTATTAGTCCTCCTGCTAATGGAACAATGCCTTCTTATCCATGCTATATATGCCCCTCATAATCTTATACACTTTTATCCGGTCCCCTCACAACCTTTGCTGCTCTGAGGAAATCACCATCACCTTATCCAACCTTCTGTCATAGCTCAAGCCTTCATCAAAATAGTAATAATAATAATGCTGGTGCAGGATTTAACTAAAATATATCACAGAGAGTCCATATGAATCCTTTACACCAAAGTTGCTTCTCCAGCATAAAAGGAACCAATATGTGTGCAGATGGCTTCTTTTAAAAAGTTTTTTATTATATCATATTTCAATGGAATTTTTTTTAACTTTAACAGTTAGAAATTTTAATATGCTGTTATATTCTCACACTTGCAATAAAACATGGTAAAATAAATTGTAAGTTCGAAACTTTGATTTTGTTTTGCTGTGAGTTCTTGATAACTTACCTCTCATTATAGTAAGGAAGGTCTCTTCAAAACTAACACTTCGGTTCTTACTATATGCCTCACACCTATATATTCCAAAATCTTTTAATTTCAGGTCAGTGATTAGGAGAGAGAGATTCACAAATGAAGAATTTTCTGGCAGTTGAACTCTATTTTGATAAGTTTCATCTTGAACATTGACTTCAGAATTGCCAATGGTTCCGTTTATTAATAATGAATTGTTCTTCAACCAACTGAAGTTGGTGAATTGGTCAGAAATGAACTTGAATGAACATGGGAGCAATGCACTTCTTCCAACTGATCCATTCACGTTATTTTGTTGTGCTTGACAAATGGAAACTGCAAAACAGCAGGCAAAGACATGATGTAACATTCTGAGCAATAAATATCTACTTTATTAGATATAGCAATCCAAATCTTTTCATTTGCAAATTACATTTTATTTTAAAAATGCATATTATTTCACAGTGATAAAATAAAAAGCTGCTCATTTTCAGACAAATTGCATCAAATTAAAATATTTTCTAAATTCCTATTCAATATCCTTTCAAGGACTCAAGCAAACAGTATGAACGATAATGTTGCACAGAATACAAGGACTGTTTCTTTATTTCTCTCAAAAATGGCCATTTGGTTGACTTTTATTCCAATCTAAGAGGTCTGTAAAATAATGATGCATTCAAAAGGGAGCACCACTGACAGCGCAGCACACCCTCACAGCTGCATTGAAATGTAATCCTTGCAAATTACATAACTAGGGCCATGATTAGACCTTTAAACTAAATAATGGTCATGGGGGTTCATTTGCGTGGTTATAGAAAATTAAAGGTGGAGAAGGCTCAGCAGAGTCATTAAAGTTTCCAGAACAAGTAATAGGACAGAAAGTATGCAAGGGGACAGGAATCCAACTTCAGGCATAACAGATAAAGGGAAAATGAGGACCGCAGATGGTGGAGATCAGAGTTGAGAGTGTGGTGCTAGAAAAGCACAAACAGTCCAGCAGCATCCGAGAAGCAGGACAATCGACATTCCAGGCATAAGCCCTTCAGCATTCCTGGGGTAGTCAATGCAGGACTGAGAGTGTTATATATGAAGCAAGATAAATGAGTTTGTAGCGCAGATTGAAATTGGCAGGCACAACGTTGTGGATATCACAGAGATGTGGCCGAAAGGGGTTCAGGACTGGAAACTAAATATCCATTCTACTGAAAGATGGGCCAAGGGGACGGGTTGCCTTGTTGTAAGAAATGAAATTACATCATTTTTTGCTGTCAATTTAAAGTCAGAAGGCAAAGAATCTGTGTGGGTAGAGTTCAAGAACCAGAATGGGTAAAAGATCCTGATGGGAGTTGCGTACAGGCCCCCTAGCAGTGTTCGCTATATGGGACAAAAACTATATCAGGAAATTTAAAAGAAAGGCACTATTACAATAACAATTAAGGGACTTCAAGATGCAGAAAGACTGGAAAAATCAAGCTGGTGGAGAATGTCAAGAAAAGGATTTGTAGAATATCTACAAGATGGTTTTTGGAGCAGTAGAGTCCACTAGGAAACAGGCAATTCTAGATTTGGTGATGCATAATGAGGTGGACTTGATAGGGAGCTTAAGGTGAACGAACCCCTGAGGGCAGTGACCATTGCACGATAGAATTCACCCCACAGTTTGAGAGGGAGAAGCTGGAATCAGACATAACGGTATTACAATTGAGTAAAGTTAACCACAAAAATATAAGGGTGCAGCTGGCCAGAGTTGATTGGAAGGGGAGCCTAATAGGGAAGACAGTGGGGCAGCAAGGAAAGGAGTTTCTGGAGGTAATTCAAGAAGAACAGAAAAAATTCATCCCAAGGAAGAAGAAGCATATTGAGGGCAGAATGAGGCAACCATGGCTGACAAGGAGTGTCCGGAACAGCATAAAAGCAAAAGAGAAAGTGTTCAATGTGGTGAATATTAGCGGGAAGCCAGAGGATTGGGAACACATTAAAAATTGAGGTTAATTTAAATAAAAACAATAAGGGAGAAGATGATGAAATATTAAGGTATAATATCAAAGAACGGAGACGCAAGAGTGGATACTGGACTCTGGAAAATGAGGCTGGAGAATAGTAATGGGGAGCAAAAATAGCGGAAGTGCTGAATTGGTACATTTTGTCAGTTTTCACAGTGGAAGACCCCATAGAGTGATAGAGATGTACAGTACGGAAACAGACCCTACAGTCCAAATCGTCCATGCAGACCAGATATCTCAACCTAATCTAGTCCTACTTGCCAGCATTTGGTCCACATCCCTCCAAACCCTTCTTACTCATATGTACCCATCCAGATGCCTTTTAAATGCTGCAATTGTACCAGCCTCTATCACTTCCTCTGGCAGCTCATTCCATACACGTACCACTCTCTGAGTGAAAACATTGCCCCTTAGGTCTCTTTTATATCTTTCCATTCTCACCCTCGATCTATTCCCTCTAGTTCTGGACTTCCTCAACCCCAGGGAAGAGTCTCTTTACCCTATCCATGCCCCTCATGACTTTATAAATCTCTATAAGGTCACCCCTCAGCCTCCGATGCTCCAGCGAAAACAGCCCCAGCCTATTCAGCCTCTCCCTACAGCTCAAATCACCCAACCCTGGCAACACCTTTGTAAACCTTTTCTGAACTCTTTCAACTTTCACAACATCCTTCCAATAGAAAAGAGACCAGAATTGCACACAATATTCCAACAGTGGCCTAACCAATGTCCTGTACAGCCGCAACATGACCCCCCAACTCCTGTACTCAATGCCACTCCTCAGCCCATTGGCCCATCTGATCAAGATCCCCAAGACTTCAAAAATCGGGGGTAGAGGTGAATGGAGTAGCTATCGATAAAGAGAAGACACTGGGGATGCTGGAAGATCTGAAGTGAATGAATCACCTGGTTCAGGTGACTACACCCCAGAATTCTGAAGTAGATAGTTGAGGAGATTGTGGAGGGATCTGTGATCTTTCAGGAATTACTGGAGGGTCCTGGAGGACTGGAAAATGACTAATGCAACACTCCTGTTTAAGAAGGGAGGCAGGGAGAAGACAGGAAATTCGAGGCTAGTGAGCCGAACCTTGGTCTTTGGGAAGATTTTAGTGACCATTATTAAGGATGAGATTGCATTGTACTTAGAACTGCATGGTAAAATAGGGCTAAATCACCACAGCTTCATCAAAGGGAGGTCATGGCTGAAAAATCTGTTAAAATTCTTCAAGGAGGAATGAGCAAGTGAGACTAAGGAGAACAAGTGGACGTGATCTCTTTGGATTTCCAAAAGGCCTTTGACAAGGTGCAGCACAGGAGGCTGCTAAAAAAGATAAGAGCCCATGGTATTATGGTCAAGGTACTACCGTGGATAAAGGATTGGCTGACTGGCAGAATGCAGAGAATGGGGGTAAAGGGGTGGTTTTCAAGATGGCAGGCAGTGATTAGTGAAGTTCTGCGGCGATCTGTGTTGGGACCACACTATTCACGTTATGCATTAGCCATCGGGACAAAGGAACTGAGGGCATTGTTACTCAGTTTTCAGATAATGCAAGGGTAAGTGAAGGCACAGATAGTGTTGAGGAAGCAGGGAGCCTATAGAAAGACTTGGACAGGCTAGGTGAGTGGGCAAAGAAGTGGTAGATGGAATACAATGTGGGAACGTATGAGGATATGCATTTTGAGAGGAAGAATAGAGGAGTTTACTATTTTCTAGAGACCAATAGAGACCTGGACCTTCCCATTAGTAGCCTGCCAGATTGTCACCACATTCAGAAACTCCTGTTTTGATGCTGCTGTGCTTTTTTTGCAGATTTTCAAATCCAGCTTTCACAGAAACGCACAGCAACACCTCCTTTGGGGGTTTCCTTTTGCAGCAAAGTGGACTCAGGGAAGACAGGATACACTCCCTACTTCCCTAACTATAGGATGTAAGTTTAAATATCTAGTGTGAATGTTATGGACAGATGAGAGAATGGGTGAGCGAGTGAAGAAGCCGGCACATGATACGGGTGTGATTGAGGTGCTAGGAAGTTTGAGGAGGTGATGGCCTACCGGTATTATCACTAGACTATTAATCCGGAGACTCAGCGAATGTCCTAGGGAGAGGGGTTCAAATCGCACCACAGCAGATGGTGGCTTGTGAATTCAATAAAAAAGGTATCTGGAATAAAGAATCCATTGACAACCATGAAACTACACAGTTGATTGTAGAAAAAACCCATCTGGTTAACTAATGTCCTTCAGGGAAGGAAATCTGCCATCCCCACCTGGTCCAGCCTATATGCGACTCCAGAGCAACAGTTATGTGGTTGGCAAAATAAAAACCAAAAGGACTGCAAATGCTGTAAATCTGGGGATGTTGGAAGTTGACTCTCAAAAGCCCTCTGAAATGGCCAAGTAAGCCAATCAGTTGTACCAATCACTGCAAAGCCTCAAAAGGAAGTGGAAATAGAAGATCACCTGTCATTGACCTCAGCAACAGAAAAGATAACGGCAGCAACACCCCAGTTTGACCCTGCAAAGTCTTCCTCACTGACATCTAGAGGCTAGTGCCGAAATTAGGACAGCATTCTCGCAGACTGGTCAAGCAATAGCCTGACATAATCATACTTATGGGATCATACCTTACAGACAATGACCCAGGCACCACCATCCCCGAAAATGTCCTGTCCCACCAGCTGGAGAGACACAGCAGAGCTAGCCGTACAGTGGTACACAGTCGGGGGATGTTGCCTTGGGAATCTTCAACATTGACTTTGGACCTAATGAAGTCTCATGGCTCCAGGTTAAACATGGACAAGGAAACCTCCTGCTGATGATCATGTATCATCCTCCCTCGGCTGATGAATTGGTCCTCCTCAATGTTGAACTGCACCTACAGGAAGTCCTAAGAATGGCAAGGACACAAAATGTACCCTGGGTTGGGGACTTCAATGTTCACCACCAGGAGTGGCTCTGCAGCAGTACTCCTGATCAGGCTGGTCAGGTTCTAAAGGGGAAAGTCTGCAGCAGATGGTGACGGAGCCAACAAGAGGGAAAAACATACTTGACCACAACCTTACCAATATGTTAGCTGCAGATGGGACTGTCCATGACAGCTTCAGTAAGAGCTGAAAATGTTTGCTGGAAAAGTGCAGCAGATCAGGCAGCATCCAAGGAACAGGAAATTCGACGTTTCGGGCATAAGCCCTTCATCAGGAATGAGGAAAGTGTGTCCAGCAGGCTAAGATAAAAGGTAGGGAGGAGGGACTTGGGGGAGTGGCGACGGAGATGTGATAGGTGGAAGGAGGTCAAGGTGAGGGTGATAGGCCGGAATGGGGTGGGGGCGGAGAGGTCAGGAAGAAGATTGCAGGTTAGTAGGGCGGTGCTGAGTTCGTGGGAATCGACTGAGACAAGATTGGGGGAGGGGAAATGAGGAAACTGGAGAAATCTGAGTTCAACCCTTGTGGTTGGAGGGTTCCCAGGTGGAAGATGAGGTGCTCTTCCTCCAACCGTCGTGTTGTTATGTTCTGGCGATGGAGGAGTCCAAGGACCTGCATGTCCTTGGTGGAGTGGGAGGGGGAGTTAAAGTGTTGAGCGACGGGGTGGTTGGGTTGGTTGGTCCGGGTGTCCTAGAGGTCTTCTCTGAAGCATTCCGCAAGTAGGCGGCCTGTCTCCCCAATATAGGGGAGGCCACATCGGATGCAGCGGATGCAATAGATGATGTGTGTGGAGGTGCAGGTGAATTTGTGGAAGGATCCCTTGGAGAGAAGTAAAGGAGGAGGTGTGGGCGCAAGTTTTGCATTTCTTGCTGTTGCAGGGGAAGGTGCCGGGAGTGGAGGTTGGGTTGGTGGGGGGTGTGGACCTGACGAGGGAGTCACGGAGGGAGTGGTCTTTTCGGAACGCTGATAGGGGAGGGGAGGGAAATATATCCCTGGTGGTGGGGTCCGTTTGGAGTTGGCAGAAATGATGGCGGATGATACGCTGTATGCGGAGGTTGGTGAGGTGGTAGGTGAGAACCAGTGGGGTTCTGTCTTGGTGGCAGTTGGAGGGACGGGGCTCAAGGGTGGAGGAGCGGGAAGTGGAGGAGATGCGGTGGAGGGCATCGTCGATCACGTCTGGGGGGAGTCTGCGGTCCTTGAAGAAGGAGGCCATCTGGGCTGTACGGTATTGGAACTGGTCCTCCTGGGAGCAGATGCGGCAGCTGCGAGGTCGGTGGGGGCGGAAGTGACGTCATGGTCGTCGGCGGCGGTTGGTGCCACAGGCGCTGTAGCGGCCGCGTGGGTAATGGCGTCCGACTGATTACAGAGGCCGATGGAAGATTCTGGAACAGTTGAGGAACCACGAGTGTGGGGGTAAGTACATGAAAGTTTTTGACCGAGGATGCCCTCCACCGCATCTCCTCCACTTCCCACTCCTCCGCCCTTGAGCCCCGCCCCCCACCGCCACCAAGACAGAACCCCACTGGTTCTCACCTACCACCCCACCAACCTCCGTATACAGCGTATCATCCGCCGTCATTTCCGCCACCTCCAAACGGACCCCACCACCAGGGATATATTTCCCTCCCCTCCCCTATCAGCGTTCCGAAAAGACCATTCCCTCCGTGACTCCCTCGTCAGGTCCACACTCCCCACCAACCCAACCTCCACTCCCGGCACCTTCCCCTGCAACCTCAAGAAATGCAAAACTTATGCCCACACCTCCTCCCTTACTTCTCTCCAAGACCCCAAGGGATCCTTCCATATCTGCCACAAATTCACCTGCACCTCCACACACGTCATCTATGGCATCCGCTGCACCCGATGTGGCCTCCCCTATATTGGGGAGACAGGCCGCCTACTTGCGGAATGCTTCAGAGAACACCTCTGGGACACCCGGACCAACCAACCCAACTACCCCGTGGCTCAACACTTTAACTCCCCCTCCCACTCCACCGAGGACATGCAGGTCCTTGGACTCCTCCATCGCCAGAACATAACAACACGACGGTTGGAGGAAGAGCGCCTCATCGTCCGCCTGGAACCCTCCAACCACAAGGGATGAACTCAGATTTCTCCAGTTTTCTCATTTCCCCTCCCCCCACCTTGTCTCAGTCGATTCCCTAGAACTCAGCACCGCCTTCCTAACCTGGAATCTTCTTCCTGACCTCTCCGCCCCCACCCCACTCCGGCCTATCACCCTCACCTTGACCTCCTTCCACCTATCACATCTCCATCACTCCTCCCCCAAGTCCCTCCTCCCTACCTTTTATCTTAGCCTGCTGGACACACTTTCCTCATTCCTGATGAAGGGCTTGTGCCCAAAACGTCGAATTTCCTGTTCCTTGGATGCTGCCTGACCTGCTGCGCTTTTCCAGCAACACATTTTCAGCTCTAATCTCCAGCATCTGCAGACCTCACTTTCTCCAGCTTCAGTAAGAGGCCTTCATTCCTGATGAAGGGCTTTTGCCCGAAACGTCGATTTTCCTGCTCCTCAGATGCTACCTGACCTGCTGTGCTTTTTCAGCATCACTCCAATCTAGACACTGATTTCCAGCATCTGCAGTCCTCACTTTTGCCTTTAGTAAGACTGACCATGCCACAGTGCTTGTGGAGTTGAAGTCCTATCTTCACATTGAGAATAACCTCCATCGTGTTGTGTGGCACTAACACCGTGCTAAATGGGACAAACTTCAAACAGATCTAGCAACTCAAGATCGGCATTCATGAGGTACAGTAGGCCATCAACAGCAGTGCAATTGTACACCAGCACAATCACACTAGCACCTCATGGCCTGTTAGATCCCCCACTCAACCATTACTGTCAGGCCAAGGGATCAATCCTAGTTCAAGGGAGACTGCGTGAGGGTGTTCCAGGAGCAGCACCAGGCTGAAGATGAGGTGTCAACCTGGTGAAGCCACCAAACAGTACTACTTGCCAAACAGCATAAGCAGCAAGTGATAGACAGAGCTAAGAGTGATATACACAGCCAACTGATTGGATCTAAGCTCTGCAGTCCTGCCACATCCAGTCATGAATGCTAATGGACAATTAAACAACTCACTGGAGGAGAAGGCTCCACAAATAACCTCATCTTCAATGATGGAAGAGTCCAGCACATTAGTGTGCAAGATGCATTCGCATCAATCTTCAGCCAGAAGTGTCAAATCCATCTTGGCCTCCTCCAGTGGTCCCCAGCATTACAGATACAAATTCAATTTACTTCACATGACATCAAGAAACGATTGGAGACATTGGATACTGCAAAGATTACGAACCCTGACAACACTTCGGCAACAGTACTGAAGGCTTGTGCTCTAGAATGTGCCGCTCCACTAGCCAAGCTGTTCCAGTACAGTTACAACACTGGCATCTACCCAACTATGTGGAAAATTGTCCATGTGTGTTCTGTACATAAAAAGCAGAACAAATCCAACTCAGCCAGTTACCGCCACATCAGTCTATTCTCGATCATCAGTAAAGTGATGGAAGGTGTCATTGACAGTGCTATCAAGCAGCACCTGCTCAGCAATAACCTGCTCAGTGATACCCCTTTGGGTTTCACCAGGGCTGCTCAGCTCCTGATCTCATTACAACCTTGGCTCAAAAGTGGACACAAGTGTTTAATTTCAGCGGAGAGGTCACAATGACAGTCTTTGATATCAAGGCTGCAACCAACAGAGTGTGGCATCAAGGAATCCCAGAAAAACTGGAATCAATGGGTGTCAGGGGTGAAACTCTCTGGTGGTTGGAGTAATACCTGGCATACAGGGAGATGGTCGTAGTTGTTGGATGTCAGTCATCTCAGTTCAGCTCAAAGATGTCTCTGCCGGAATTCCACAGGCTAGTGTCCTATGTTCAAAATCTTCAGTTGCTTCTTCAATGACCTGCCCTCCATCCTAAAGTCAGAAATGACAACGTTTGATGATGATGGCACAATGTCCAGCACCATTCACGACTCCTCAGTAACTGGAGCAGTCCATTGTCAAATGCAACAAGATCTGGATAATATCCAGGCTTGGGTTACAGAGTCACAGAGTCATAGAGATGTACAGCATGGAAACAGACCCTTCAGTCCAACCCATCCATGCTGACCAGATATCCCAACCCAATCTAGTCCCACCTGCCAGCATCTGGCCTATATCCCTCCAAACCCTTCCTATTCATATACCCATCCAAATGCCTCTTAAATGTTCCACCACTTCCTCTGACAGCTCATTCCATACATGTACCACCCTCTGCGTGAAAAAGTTGCCCCTTAGGTCGTTTTTTTATCTTTCCCCTCTCACCCTAAACCTATGCCCTCTAGTTCTGGACTCCCCGACCTCAGGGAAAAGACTTTGTCTATTTATCCTATCCTGCCCCTCTTAATTTTGTAAGCCCTATAAGGTCACCCTTCAGCCTCCGATGTTCCAGGGAAAACAGCCCCAGCCTGTTCAACTCTCCCTGTAGCTCAGATCCTCCAACCCTGGCAACATCCTTGTAAATCTTTTCTGGACCCTTTCAAGTATCACAATATCTTTCCGATAGGAAGGAGACCAGAATTGCACGCAATATTCCAACATTGGCCTGACCAATGTCCTGTACTGCTGCAACATGACCTCCCAACTTCTGTACTCAATACTCTGACCAATAAAGGAAAGCATACCAAACGCCTTCTTCACTATCCTATCTACCTGTGACTCCACTTTCAAGGAGCTATGAACCTGCACTCCAAGGTCTCTTTGTTCAGCAACACTCCCTCGGCCCTTCCCATTAAGTGTATATGTCCTGCTAAGATTTGCTTTCCCAAAATGCAGCACCTCGCATTTATCTGAATTAAACTCCATCTGCCACATGTCAGCCCGTTGGCCCATCTGGTCCAGATCCTGTTGTAATCTGAGGTAACCCTCTTCGCTGTCCACTACACCTCCAATTTTGGTGTCATCTGCAAACTTACTAACTGTACCTCTTATGCTCGCATCCAAATCATTTATGAAAATGACAAAAAGTAGAAGGCCCAGCACCGATCCTTGTGGCACTCCACTGGTCACAGGCCTCCAGTCTGAAAACAACCCTCTGTCTTCTACCTTTGAGCCAGTTCTGTGTCCAAATGGCTAGTTCTCCCTGTATTCCATGAGATCTAACCTTGCTAATTGGTCTCCCATGGGGAACCTTGTCGAATACTTTACTGAAGTCCATATAGATCACATCTACTGCTCTGCCCTCATTGCTCCTTCTTCAAAAACCTCAATCAAGTTTGTGAGACATGATTTCCCACGCACAAAGCCATGTTGACTATCCTGAATCAGGGTTGACAAGTGGCAAGTACCATTAGCGCCAACAAATGGCAGGTTATGACCATCACATTAAGAGACAATCTAATCACTGCCCCTTGACATTCAGAGGTATTACCATCACTGAATCTCCTACTCTCTACACCCTGGAGGCTATCATTGAACCAAAACTCAACTGGGCTCACCACATAAACACAAAGGCTGCAAGAGCAGGTTAGAGGCTATGAATACTGCAGCAACTAACTTATCTCCTGACTCCCCCAAAGCCTGTCCACTATTTACAAGGCACAACTCAGGAGTGTGTTGGAATACTCCCCATTTGGCTGAATGGGTGCAGCCCCAACAACATTCAAGAAGCTTAGCTCCATCCAGGACAAGTTGGCCAGGACACTGGCACCACATCCACAAGCATCCATTTCTCCCACCACCAACACTCTGTAGCTGCATGAGTACTTTCTACTAGATGCACAGTGGAAACTCACCAAAGATCCTCATACAGCACGTTCTCAGCCCACGACCACTTCCACCTAGAAGGTCAAGGGCAGCAGATACATAGGAAAACCACCACCTTCAAATCCCCTCCAAGCTATTCACCATCCTGACTTGGAAATATATCACTGTTCTTTCACTGCCACAAGGTCACAATCCTGGAATGCCCTCCCTAATGGCCTTGTGGGTCAACCCGCAGCAGGTGGATTGCAGCAGTTCAAGAAGGCAGCTCACCAACACCTTCTCAAGGGTAAGTAGGGACAGGCAATAAATAATGGTCAGCCAGCTACACCCAAATCCCACAAAATTAATTAAAACTAAAGTTAATGTGGAAGCATGGGCAATTCGGTGGGAGGTATGTAGTCAAGTGAGGGTGGTAATCAGGTCAGGCAGGTTAGTTAGTCGAGGTATTCAAACTTCTGAACAGTTTTGACAAGATAAAGAGGATATTCTGTTTCCAATAGTTGGCAGGTCAGTAACTGGGGGTCATAATTTCAAGACTATCAGCAAGAGAGCTATAAGTGGGATGAGGAGAAACTTCTTTGTGCAGAGGGTTGGTCAGGTCACATTGAGGGAATAGTCAGATGGTCAAGGTCATTTGATTTGGGGTGGTTTTGGTTTGGGTTAGACTGGGGGTACGGATTCACGGGTTGTTAGGGAATTATGGCTCTGTGGACTAGTCTAGGAGTCAAGGGAAAGATGATGTAGGGAGTGTTTGCTAATTACTCAGATGATTATGAAAGATTTAATTTGTTCAACTTTTTAAAATTCATTCATGGGATGAGGGGATCACTGGCAAGGCGAGCATTTATTGCCCATTTCTAATTGCACAGGACACAATTAAGAGAGAACTATATTGCGGTGGATTTGGAGTTACATGAAGGTGAGACCAGATGAAAAAGGTTGTTTCCTTCCCTCATGGACACTTGTGTATCAAACTTCCTAGGTAACCATCCAGCTAAATACCAGGAATCTGTCCAAAGTCTGACTCTGACTCAAAGTTAAGGACATTTGCACAGAGTCCCAGGGAGGAGGAGAAATGCTCATTGGATGTTGACAGTTCCCAGGCAATTCCCAAGTAGCTCCAGATCTTCCACTGGTTCCACCGGAACACAGATCTTCACTCGTGCTTTATCCCATCTAATCACTGTACAATTAGTGAATGCAGCGCAGTTCAAAACTGGGCTTTCATTTTGGAAATTAGCAATCAAAAAAATTTCTTTATTGTTTTAAAAATTTGATAATATTTGGAGCTGTACACCAATTTGCATGATTGTTAATAGGGTTAATTTTTACTTGGTTTAAGCTTAGCAGCAAGCAACGATCAAGTAAAACTGATCTTTCATCTCTACTCTTACTGAAGAGCAGCAAAGGACCCTTATAAAGATATCTGAGTATTCTCAACCTAAAATACTTAACTGATACATCTCCACAATGTGGATTTGCATATAATTAAGCACAAACAGGAATATCAACAAAGAGGACAAAGAGATCTGCCATGAGAAATGCAGCAATACACACTGGTGCTATATGTGAGTTATATGTACATGTAACTTCTAATACTGGCATTAAAGCCTATGGCTGGAGATACCCACAGAGGAGGATTTATTCTGCACCTGGTGCACACAATGCCTTGAAAGAACTGACAGTGAGAAATAAATTCGAAAAATACATATGCAACACTTGCAAGTCTTACAATGACTAAAAGACATGGTTACAAAATTACAACTGAACATACTACCATCTTAGTATCAGAATTCATTCTTAATTTTTGAAAACAGTTCTGAAACGACCGTTAGAACCTATGTGTACAATAGACATTGATTGCTTTTGCTCCAGCAGCAAATTTCAAAATTCCTATGATCAAGTCCAAATAATCTACACACACTGAGAGCAAGAGTGGATCCAACAATGACCATTTTGTTGTTTTTACCATTGTCAAATCTTTTCCCATTTGAGAAAGACCCATTAACTCAAATCTTTTGTTTTTCTATATCACTTACCAATAACAATAAAAAGCCATGCTGTTCGCTGATTTGTTGAAAACCTTACAGCCATTGGGACCCTTGGTACAGCTAAAGTAACTAGCTTTCAAATATAATAACGGAAAAGTTGTTGCCTAATAATGTTTTACATCGCCACTCTCCATTGACACTTCCTATGAAGTCATTTCCTTTCCTTGAAAAATGTTATATTATCAGTCTTGTTACTTCTGTTGTTTTCATTTTAATTCTTTTCCTTTTTTGGTAAAGATAGTTTATTTTTGCTGTCTAAAGTAGTGGGCCCTTTAGACAATACTAGCTATGTGGGTTGTGCTTGGTTGAATTTTGATGAACATCTCAAGAACAGATGTTTATCAATGGCCAACAGATTTGCCTATTTCAGAACTTCCACATGCTTGCCTAAGAAAATTCAATTTGTTCAACTTCTGTGAATAAAATTGCTTTGACATTTTTTTCAACAATTATATTTTAAATCACTGTGTCTGCAGTTTCATTCAAACGTCATGAGGCTTGAGATTAGGTCAGGGCTGCTTACAACAGATGGGAAGCAAGGAACGAGATGAGCAAGGGGCAAACCCAGAGAAGCAAACTAGGTCAGAGCACATGAAATTGGGTTGGGGGATTAATGTATGGAAAACAGTTAAGATTTGTTTGTATTCTGGAAGAGAATTATTCTGATTTTGCCTCTGCTGTCTATTCTTTTGTACAGTTAAAGGTGAACAGAAAGAAAACAAACAAAAGCTGTTTTTACCGTCCATAATACAAACAAATCACTTGCACGGTGACTAGCAACTTTTTTACAGCAAAGGCTGTTTGCTGCAGCCAACTCTCCTCTACTGGAACTGGATGTCATCAAATACTGTTTGGCTTATAGTGCCCAACACAGCTAAGCACCATCATGCACAACATAAAACTCCACTTCGTCAATGTCCTCATCTTCATTCTCCTCAGACTGTTCCCACACTCATAGTTTCTGAAAATCCATTCTTTCCCTTTGTTGCTTGCAGCAGTCAGGCAGAGCAGCATGCCAGGATATGCGACCCATGGAGTATAGATTTATATAGTAGAGGCTCACCAGTTCAGTCCAAAATAGTAGAAACACATCTTCAGCAGCCCCAATGCTCTGTTGCACTGCAACAGAAGTCAAAGCAGAGGCAGCATTGTATCTGTGCTCCTCCTCTTTCTGCAGAGTCTGCAATTGTGTCATCAGACATGGTCATCGTGGGTAAGCCTTGTCCCCCAGGTGACCAGCCTCATGAAATATCTGGACCTTCAAACACACTGGGAATATGAGAACATTCTAAGATGTAGGAATCGTGGCAGCTTCAAGAAGTGGTGATCACAGATCACTTTCACATGAGATGGTACAGAAGCCCGTCTTATTGATGCGAAGTGTGCGCAGTCGATGACACTGAATCCAGCTGTGAAGCAGCAGCACTAAACTCATCTCAGGGGAATGAAATAAACTGGCGTGGCCTCACACAAATGGTATCGATCACTGTCCTTTATGGATGCATGGCTGAGAGATCCCAGGCAGGTTATTCACCACTCTGTGGAAGGACCCAGTCATATTGACGTTGAAAGCAGCTATCACTTTCCGGGCCCCTGGGAAAGGATGGTCCTTCCATTCCTTCAAGTCACGGTGCCCTGGCACATACACAGCCTGTGTCAACACTGTAACTCGCACATCTGCTCCTCCTTCATCTTCCCTCACCTTCTTCACAAGGCAATCTCTGCGATGATTACATTTACTTTGGCAGCATCCATCACTCACATTTACAATAAATCTGTGTTAGAAACAGAATTGAGAAGAGTCAGTTACGTTATAGATGTTAACTGGACGCACCCCTCCGTATAATAGGTCCTGATAAGAAATACCATTAATTGAATGATCATGAAATTCTGAGATTAGCACTTACTGTGAAAATTTGCTGTAATTGTCATGTGGCAAATACATAACAATAGCATTAAAATGCTTGCTGTGTACTAAGCGCATCCCCTTGCAGCCCCATGTCACCCTGAAAGTTACCAGTGAATGTAAGAGAGTATTGCATTACACAATTCAATTGGAGAGGGATTCTGCTTGATTTCCCCCATGCATTCCTAGATGTCTAACAAGAACTGTGTTCACTGTGGCCTACAGTCACCTCTTTAAATGCTTTTACTTCTACTTCATGGAGTTATCTTTGTGCAATTTGTAAGGACATAGTGGACATTGCCTGTGAGCAACATTTGAATCCCAAAATTTCCACACTATATAAATTTAACCTTCACAATGATATATTCACAAATGATATGACTCTGCAAGTCTGTGATTGATGCCTTTGCCTCCTCAATCTCCCAACAAGCTGAAGTAGAGCCCATACTCTTCCAGTTACAGGTCCCATCTGACAACTGGAAAGTCCTGGCATGCTGGTCATGTGACACTGCCAGATCTGGGCTCCACCTGGTCATCAGACACTTCCCCAGAGCTTCCAGATCCTATTCTATCTTGATTTCCATGACAGCCCATCTCCACTGAACCCCATATGCTGACACCCACCACATCATACTATTATTCCAATTTTCCTCTTTGCTTCTGACTCTGGTACCACAGTTTTGTAATGCCCACTGTTGTGCTCCACTGTCCTCGAACAGAGGCTATGGCGTTGGTAACTGCATATGCATTCCTCTGATGCAGTATCTCATACTTTTTCTACCAGTTCCACCCACTGCACGTCGAGCTTCCCCCTTCATTGTCCTTGTCTCTTCCTTAATCCAGGGTTCTGTCTCCTCTCCCGTGCGTTGAATCCATCCAGCTAATTATCACAGTGCATCCCTTTTAAACTCCAGATCCATCCCCATATCACTGTTCAATTTGCAGACCTTCAGAATCCATGAATCCCCTAACTGTTTGTACTGGACCAACAAAGCTGACCCTGGCCCACTCCCCATTCTGTAATGAGATGTAACCCCAGACCATGACTGCCCCAAGTGAATTTTTGATCATGCCCAAGGCTCTGGACTGTGTGCAGACACTGCCCTTGATTGGCTGGACTGAGAACCCTGACTGACAACAGTTAAATGGGGGCAACTCTCCAACAGACTTTCAGACGTGGATATGTGGTTGCAGCACAGGCAGCCTAGTCCAATCAGTGAGTTGGGGCCTGTCCCTTCAGCAACATGCTCTTGCAGCAACACTGCAATGGTAGTTGGCAGCACACTTCAAAGTACGGCACTGAAGCTCAAAAGCATTGTGCAAGTGCATCATAAATGTGCCATGATGGCCCAGAGAGGCTGGCATATGTCTGATGCCAGAGTCCGTGGATGTGAGTGTGAAGGATATTCAGAAACTGAAACTTTGTTGCTAGGTAACAAACATGGTGGTCTGGAGGAGCAAGCGTAGAGCAAGAATCACGAGTGAAACAGCTCTGACTCCCGTCTCAAGAATTTGCAGTATCCAATTTCTATCCAACCCATGGTGGAATAGATGGCTGAATACTAATGAGGTGAGATTTGCAGTTTCTGACGGTGACAATAAGCAATAATACCTATGAATAAGTCACTCGCCACTCCCTTGCGAAATCTCATGTCTGGGACTCTGTTGGAAAGTGCACTTGCTCCTAACGTCAAAAAAAAGGCCTTACTGAATTTCTTATGTAATCCTTCCAGATTTACCAACATAATTCACATAATTCATGGCTCGATAGGGTTTCGCCCAGTGTGCTCATGTAAGGTCACAGGAGATGTTTTTCATGCAGTGTTGTTTGCCCCAAACATGCCTGTCAAATAGCTTGCCCCTATATTTGTGCTGACATACCCGAAATGTTCAGAAAAGCTTCTCCTGCACAGTCCTGGCAGAGGAGAAATATGTCACTCAATGCTGACTGTGTGTGTCATGCTGCAGCGTTGGGCAAATGACTTTCCCTTGTCTGGCAAACAGCTGAGACAGACTGGGCTGCAGGATGGCAATTACGTAACAGTTCCAATTTACTCTCTTTGCAGAACTTGGAAAATAATAAATGGCAGCAAAGCAAGATCGGATGCGAACTTTGTTTGAATTGGCCACCTCAGACACAAGAGCATTAAGGGAAGGTTGAGGGTGGAGGCATCAATGCTTTAATTAATAAAAAAATCCTAAAACCAAAATTGTTGGAATTTTTTTAATGCAGTCACAGGATGTGGGCACCGATGGCTGGGCCAGCAATTATTGCCCATCCTTAACTGTCCAGACAGCTGTGCTGAGTGCTAAAAGTTACAAGATGAAACTTCTATCATTTCTAAGCCAAACACTTCACAAAATTGGCAAGTATCTGGTTGAATGCATGAAATACGTGGACAGAATTTGTGTCTAACTTGTGAAACTGTGACCTGTGGTTTTCGACAATGGCCTTGTCTGTGATGTGAAATTGACCATTGTACTGTGATTTTTGCGCCACTACATTCTGCCAAGCTACCCTTAGGCAATTTATTTAATATTGGTCAATTTGTAACATATGGAATACAGCAAGCAGTGTACTGACCCATTTTTCACTGGAGAAAACATCATTGCCAACAGTTTAAAAAAAAAGGTTTGGGAATTCTTCAAAGTCCAGGAAATTAATGATGGTAATCAATGGGTAATCTGGAGCATTTCACAAATCCCCATACTGCTTCTGAACTGAAAGCATTCTTGACAGTCAGTAACCGGCAATACACAGTCAAGCTCACTTCCCAGGCAACCGTTGCAATTTCCTCATTCTAAGACTGTTTTCTGAGCCATATTTACTTAAGAAAAATCTAAGCTGGAAGGGTGATTTCCAGGAGACGCAAGTTACCATTTTCAGTTCATCCAATCCTTATAACAGCCAGGGCTGCAGGCAGAATGAAAATGCAATGTCCATGCATTATTGAACTTATAAAACCAAATACAGTTGGAAACCTAAAAAAAACCCCAGAAAATTCTGAAGGTTATTAACATTAAACATTAACTTTGTTTCTTTCGCCACAGATGCTGCCAGACTTGCATTTCCAGCATTTTCAATTTTATTCAATTTCTGAACACGTCCTTTGAGATACCTTGAAAGGCGAACTTGTGTTAATATTTTATTCGGCAACACCAAAGGAAAACTGTGAAGAAGTAAAATAGAATGCAATTATATTTAATACCTTCAAGTAAACAATACATATGATCTTACTATTTACACGTATTTGACTTTGAGAATATCCCTTGATGACCATATATGCTATCTATTCTTCAAGAAACAATTCTCATGTCACTTACAGATGCTTCACCAGTATAAGTGATTGGTGACATAGTAAGTTGCTGGGTGTCAGTGATTGAGTGGAAACATACACACTGATAGATGTCTATTCAATCTGCATTCCTTTATTAGGCTGAATATTAAAAACAGCCATCAAAAAGATGGTGTACTAATTTATTCTGTGAATCCCTTTTAATATTACTGTGTGCCACTGAAAGTCCTCATTTGCAACTTGAATGCATGCTTTCTACACTATAGGTATACGTGACAAACAGTGGAAGAATTATGTGCTTGTCAGTTTGTGTGGCACTGCTAGGTTAGCAATAAATATACATTGGGTTTACAGACAACACTCCCGGAGTGTAGACCTGGGTCATTTACCTGCTATTTGGAAACTTTACCTTGGAAAATATTTTAAAGTCGGATATCTTCTCTAATCTGTTTCCAGTTCTTTGGAGTAATGTGCAATTTACTGGCCATGTTTTTCTCTCTCCTCTCTGAGAACAGTGCTTTGGCGTTCCAGAAGGATGAATCCTTATCAGCTACACCTCATCCTGCAGAACTTTGACTTCCCCTTCCAATAATCAATTCTGCAGGAGTGGCCATAGATGCGATTGCTGCTTTTCACCCAATGGCTTTTGCCTTCTTCAGCTTCCCTCTGCTTTGTGCTTTATTTACATTGTTTGATGGCATTAAACGATTGTCCCCTTGACAGTTGCCATGCTGAATGGAATTTGCCCCTTTTCCACCCTTTGAGCAAGAACTTGAAGTGCTAATGTCATCAATGTCCCCAAATACCAGCCCTAGAATATCTGTTGCAGGCTTCTCTTTATGATCACTGTTTCCTGCAATACACTGTGAATCTTGCGTCTACATTAGTAAATTGTTGGGCTTTTGGAGTCTTGAAAAATAGCTAAAGACACCAGTGGTCCCTTTTAAGATCAAAAACATTTTAATCCTTTTAAGTACCAATCTGGTTTATAAAGAAACAAGAAACCAAATAAAATATGTAGTCTACTGTTGTAGCTTCTTACAAGTGTCATTTTTGGATTAATAGACCAGCGACTGAGCTGAAACTAGTACAGCTTTTGAAAGCTTCTGATTTTCTCAGCACTAGAGACAAACAGCAAGCAGCTATCCTGAAAGTGGTATTTTACATTGAGACATGGCTTCATAGTAAAGGAGCTCCTCGATAGCGGTGAACTATCTGAACTATCATTCAACTCTACTCAAGTGGTTTCACTCCATGTGAATTCCTTACAGGAAGAAGACAGAGAACTCATCTCCAATTCTCCCCCCTGCACACAAGATGGGAGTGCAAACTGAGAATTCAGAAAAAGTGAGGGAGAAAGAGTTTATCATTCCAGTGTGATGAGGAATTATGACAGATGTCACAAAGCACACATCCATCCAGCCCCATTATCAGGAGATTTGATATCCCCAAGCTCATTATGGACAAACAGTAGAAAATGTACGACAGGGTTCTATCGCATTCAAACCATAAATGTCATGGTACAATAAACATAAGTGTATGCATTGCTAGCCAGCAGCAACTTCTAAACACACAAAACAATCATCAGTACCGTCTAACCAATTGGAGTGCTACATTCACTGAGAGATTCACCTTGTCAAACTGAAGTCACTTATCCATTCTCTGGCTGCTCCACAAATTTCAAGAGACCACACAGAGGACTTGAATTTGCCATCTTCCCCAAAGGAGTTGAGAACATATTTGATCGAGCAGTGAAACCACTTTAATAGTTTGACCACAAATTCCTTTTACAGGGACGAGACTTGTGGGGAGATGTAACGTAATTGGTAAAATCAGAGACTGGGGAAGTAGAAGGGGTTATGTCTGAATGCGTGGTATGCTAATGAAATACATTATCATCACAGGAAGTGATGCAACTTTTTCGCTCTTTCTCTTTCTGTCTTCTGCAACCTTATAGTAAGATGAAGCCATCTTGACAGATCCCATAAACATTACGACAAGGAATATTTTAATAGGTTAATGTAGTGGTCAATTTATCTTTGTGGGACAGATTACGGTGACAAATTACTAAATTTAGTGCACATCTACATCTCAATACAACATTTGATAATAACATTTGAAGGTGTCAAAACCTTTACACTTACCTTTCAGAATGTTCCTGACTCCTCAGCAGGTTTTCTTCAGTAGTCATGAACTCTCCAAGATCACAACAGCATGTGAAAATAATATGCAAGGAAAAATACAACATTCCTGTCATCCTTACAACCTCAACAGAGATGCATGGCATGTGCTTTTTGCACCTAGGCCTTCCCTACCTGCAAAAAGGACATATACAAATTGTAAGGGGTATTTGAAGGCAGAGGAAAGTTGTGTTTTTCAGTAAGAAAACAAGATCAACACTTTGCAACATGATTCACACCTTCAGTGGGACATAAAAATCTGGGCCCAGGCCTATCTTTGTGGTTGCATTCAGACCTTTATGAAGCAGATGGCATATCTCTGCATGTGCTTTGTTGCTGAACCTAAGCCTGTGGAGATGGTGCTCTTCAGTCATTGCCAATCCATTATTTAATCAGACCGTAAATTTGATGGATTGCACTGTGCCAGGTTCAGATGTCATAAATCTGGATCCATCTGATAACCATGGAAGATTTTCTTTGCTACAGCTTGTTTCTTTAAGTGACAAGAAATCATTGGACTCAATCTTTGTTACTCTAGAGCTTTCTGACAGAATAAATAGATTGAAACTTCTGCAGTTAGCTTCGTTTTTCTGGCATGTGAGAAGTTGCTTGAACTCCAGCCTTCACTCCATACCTTAGTGACTATACGCAAAATTTAAAAATGGCTATTTTATGTGCTTGAAAGAAGAATTTTTTTAAACGTCAACAAAAGGTATTTTAATGCCAAAGAGAACCTTAGTAATGGCTTAAACACTTCAAACTGCAAGCTGACGAACAGGAATATAGAGGCACATTTAATAGATATTTATTTGCGAGACAAAGGCAGCTGGTAACCAAGGACAAATCTTTGGTTGCCATGGAATCAGCTGTACAAAGTGGTACAGACTTGAGTTAAGACCCCATTAAAATCCAACAAATGCATTATGAGGTAACCCCATTAAACTTTGAACCAAACGTGAATAGCAAAGGAATGGATTATTTTCTTTTATTGTTTCATTAGATCTGGACATCACTGGCAAGGCTTATATTTGCTGCCCAAACCAAGTTGCCAATCTGTTATTTCAAAATTTACTGATATTTACTAAAAATGTATTTAAATTTACTAAAAAGTTGACAGATTGCACTGTGGCAGGTTCAGGTGTCATACATCTGGATCCATCCGATAACCATGGAAACCTTTCTTTGCTACAGCTTGTTTTTTGAACTGAATGGTTTGCTAGGCCATTTCGAGAACAGTCAAGAGTCGAGCACATTGTATGGGTCTGGAGTCATGTGCAGGGCAGAACAGGTAAGGATGAAGGGTTTCCTTCCCCGGAGTACATTAACGAACCAGATGGTTGTTACAGCAACAATGACCAAGACAGTATTATGACATGTCAAAGTCAAAAGTCATGTCAAGTTCATAAAGCCTCATAGCATCATCAAATAAAAGTAAATTATTCCATCGAAAAGGATCATGTGGTCAGAAATATCACAGCTTAACATTTGCAGTTGAAGGTACAATAGAAAACTAATAATCGAATAAAAACCTACATCTTACAATAAATCTATTTGCATCATGAAATGCTTTCATATGAAAGTTCTTTGAATTCTTAATTAACATATATGAAAGGTTTTAATCTACACTAACAAACTATTACACTCACCAATACTTTCTAATTGGAAGCTGGTATTAGAACTGTATAAAATTTAATTCTTTTGTGACTTTCAATAGCAAAGTGACTGAAGATGTCCACATGATGAGCCACCAAGTGTATCACATCTTTGCACATTTTGTTTAATACAGACAGCTTTGCTTGCAGCTTTGTAGTCTACAGTTCATTCTGAATGTTTTGCATCTGTGATCTTTCTCCTGAGCAGTTTGCTACCATTAGACTCAAAAAGAGCCTTAAAAACTGATTTAATATAGATGAAAGCCAACTGAATCCTAACTTAGAGCATAACTTGCTCCAGATTCTAGTGGCATAAGTGTCTTCCAGCTGAATTAGATTCCTTGATAGAAACTTTGAAGTGCCTAACTTTTCCGACAAGGTTAACATTGAGAGTGTCAGGATAACCTTTCATTAGAAGCTTTACACCTTCACACAGCCCTTTTATCTGAGGCCTTTAAATCAATTAAAAATGAAAAATTGTTCCAATACATTCATTTTTGATTCTCTTTTATAGAGTCAGAGTTGTACAGCACAGAAACAGACCCTGTGGTCCAACCTGTCTATGCCAAACAGATATCCTAAACTGATCTAATTCCATTTGCCAGCATTTGGGCCTATCTCTCTCGAAACTCTTCATATTCATGGACCCATCCAGATGCCTTTTAAATATATTATTGCATCTGCCTCCACCACCTTCTCTGGCAGCTTGTCCATACAGCCACCACCCTCTGTGGGAAGAAGTTGCCCTTAATATTCTTCCCCTCTCACCTTAAACCTATGCCCTCTAATCTTAGACTCCCCTACCCTGGGAAAAAGACCTTGCCTGTTCACCCTATCCATACCCCTCATGATTTTATAAACCTCCGATGCCCCAGGGAAAACAGCCCCAGCCTATTCAGACTCTCTGACAGCTCAAACCTGGCAATACCCTTATAAATCTTTTCTGAACTCTTTCCATTAAGTTAATTTATCTTATTTGTGCTACATGATGATTTTGGTTCCAAACTAGACAAGCCAAAGAGAGACAAAATCAAGGACTATCTTCAAATGAATCTTCAAAGCAGCACTATTTAATTGCACCCTAAATACTATCAAACATGATAATCTTATAACAGACCCTGACTTACCATTATATTAAGTAATGACTAAGCTATCTTCTCTGAATGTGCATGTTTATGTGCTCTCTCAGTGTCAAGCATTCCAATATGCTCCTTGCTGTATTCTTTCCAGTCTCTTCCTAACTATTCTAATTCTGCTCACGCTATGATATTTATATTCACTGTTATGCAGCTCTGGGACATCTCAGTGAGATTACTGCAGGATTCAAATGTCCTTATGCAACAGCTTCAAATACATCCAACAAAGAAATAGGGATTTCACTTAAAATTTGTCACTTAAAGAAAGCATTTAATCAGTATTAACTGCATCACCATCATTGATTTCTTTTCTTTCCCCCTTTGTGTTTTTTTATCCATACACTTCAGGTAACAGGTGGGTGTTTTTGCTTGGACTTGAATTTCATTCAAACTTTCTTTGTTTATTTCAAGAGAGAATGTGGCATAGAAATCTTTGCTCATACACTAAAGGTTTTCAGTCCATGCTGCAGGACTTTGATGGTTTTGTGGAATTGATCTAACAAATGATCCAGAGGCTCTAACATCAACACAAACTCAAACTCCTCCATTTTCTCCTGAAGGATGCCAGCTTCTCCCACTATATTAGCTGCATCACCATCATCAGTACGAGGCTGAGTAAAAGCATCAATAATTGACCATATCTTTCAGCTATTCCTGAAGTAGTCTTTGCATATGCTTTACAAATAGTGTCAGAGGGATTTTGGTACAGTGGGATCAGGACTCATTAATGAGCTGAGAACTGTTCAGTGTTTTATGCAGGCAGAGAAGGAACAGTATACTGGTTGCACAACAGCTGAAAACATTGCTGCATCTTTGAATGAAATAGAACAATATCCAGTTTGCACTTTAAATGACAGTTTTGATATCTCAAATGGACTTTTCCAATATGATCACTCTGAGGGAACTTTCTGCGTCCATGATAAGATATCAGCCACAGTCAAGACACCTCAGAGACCAACATTAACTTGGTTCAATGATTTCCTTCAGCTATTATTTCAGGTTCTGTAACATTCCCAGATGTAGTAGTCACTTTCACATCCATATTATTATCTGTCATTGTTCAAGAGGTGGATACCAGTGATTGTTGTGGGCCTGGCTGACTCTCTTCAGTGCAAAGTCTCACTTTTATTACAGTCAAATAATTGACAACTTTCAGTCATTCTTTCAGCTTCCCTTCAAGCTGCTGCTTCCTTTTTCTCTTCTGGTGTCCAGCTTCAAACATTCTCTTAATTTTTAACAGGCCCCTGTATAATACTGAGAACGAACCCAAAAGAAATTCTTTGAATTCAATCCTTTACATTTACAAGTGGAAGTGAACATGCAATATGAACATTTCAGTCATATGTCTGTTTACCTGCTGTCAAGGAGAGAAAGGAATGCCATTCATGTTTGATTAGTTTCAACAGATAAATTTATCTTTTAAAAGGAAAATGTCTTAAAATTTCAACAAAATAGTTTTATATGTACTATTGTCTTCAAAAAGCCATGTAAGACTTGTTTATTTAGTGATTGAAGAGTGTAAATTGATCATGTGACTGTCAAGATCCAGGGAAAGGGACTGCACCCTGGAGGGGTCTTGACCCATGTTGTTGTGCTTCAGTCTATTAGTGGGAGTTAGCAGGGGCCTGGGAGTCCGAATACTTTATTTGTGAAATGGAGACTGGAAGTGAATCAAAACGTTTTCATCATTTTTCATATCCAAGTTGGATTATTTTATATAATAACTTTGCAGTCACATTTTTTGTCATATCAAAATGAAAATGTCCCAATCCATTTTATTTCCAACTGATTATGTAAAGACAAAAATGTAATTTTTCTATTGAAGCCTCAAGCTGTAGCTTACTTAGCTTATGCCTAAATCTGGCACTATTTGATGATGGTTGTCATGGTCACCATAAACTAGACCAGCTTTCAATATATTAGTTGAATTTAAATTCCACAACTGTTGTTGTGGGATTTGAACCCATTTTCCCAGCCTAGACCTCTAGATTACTTGCTCAGTGGCATTACCACCACGCCATCATTGCCCCCCCTCAAGACTTGAAGACACCAGTGTTGAGATGTGCATAGCAAAACCATGAAGAAAGCAGGGATACAAAAAATTACAAGCAGTTGGCTGGTACAAACATGTCTTCATCAAGTAGCAAGAAGACATCAAAATATTCCACATGATCAGCTGATCGTGATATTTGAAGACTTCGGGACAGATCCAGTTGTGTTTCTGCACTGACACAATTTGAATCTACTTCCCATATAAATAATAATTTGCCCTTTTAGATTTCTGGCCAAAATGAACAACCTCACACCTGTTGAAGTTAAACTCCATCTGCCAGATTCTGGCCTCAACTCCAAGCCTATCAATACTCATCCGTAAATTCTTTATCTCCTCATCACAGGCTGCCTTCCCTCTTATTTTAGTATCATCTGCAAATTTTGCTATGTTACACTCTGTGCCTGCTTGTTGATCATTTATATAGATTATATATGGTTGAACTGTGAAAACTGAATACTGTGATACCCCACCAGTTATAGTTTGCCTTCCAGAGAAAAACCCACATCCCCATCCTCTGCTTTCTATCAGTCAGCTAATCCTCTGCCCAAGCCAATACTCCACCCTTAAAACCCTGGGATCTCACCTTCTGGATTAGTCTTATTTACAACACTTTGTCAAATGCTTCACAAATACATCTGCAATAAATATTTTAGTCTCATTAATAATCATCATGAATTACTGGACTGATGTTCAAAAGAACTATCTGTTTCACTAATGTCCTTTAGGGAAGGAAATCTACCATTCTTACCTGGTCCGACTTACATCTGATGACTATGTGACTGAATTTTAACTGCCTCTGAAATGCCCTAGCTAGTCACTTTTGCTGCAGAAATTAAACACTTTGGGTAGGCCAGCACCATGCTCATTACACCAGCCCATGATCAAGGGCCATTAGGAATGAGCTTTGACAGCAATTAGCACACCTCAAGAATAAATTTTAAAAAGGACAGGTTCATTTATATTTTCTTCTTTAATCTCTGTGTCAGCGGTTAAATAAAAAGAATCTCTGTGAAAAGTTATGTGTACGTTTTCACTCAATGTGGGAAGTGTAGAAATCATAAATAATTCCTACAAGTTCACTTTAAAATGCAGTAATTCCTTAACTTATAAGCTGAACAAGCTGAATGCATAGATTTATTCTGCAATATGATAGTATAACGCAAAATAACTTCATTTCAATGAGTAGCAATAGATAGGGAGGGAGATGGTGAAGTTTTCAAATTATAGATACTGCCCACCATGGACTATTCCACTCTCCCTCAGATTGCTGGAAACATATTACCACCAATTTTGAGATGACAAATGATGATTGATTTCTTAAAATATTACAATATCTTATTTCAGTTAAAGATTTTGTCAACTTTAGCACCATGTTTGGACACGATTGAACATGCATTACAGGGACAGAGAATTCAATAAGGATACATCAGTCTTGGAATCTCTTGTGATGGAGTGTCAGTGTCCTTATCTCTGGACCAAAAGGCCCAGGCTCCACTTTCTCCTGAGGTTTGATAAATCTCTCTAGACAGGATTATTTAACAATATTGAAACTGCCCTTAAGGGAGGTGAAAGGCAAATTCATCAGAATTTGAACTTAAAAGAGTGAAATTTTAAGATTTGCATGAAATAGACTTGATCTTCCTTGAATATAAAATTAGAGGGAGATTTAGTTGAGGTGTTTCCAAGGATTAAAGAATTTGGTAGATAAACTATTTCCTCTAGTGGAAAAGTCCAGAAGAAAGTGTATTGGCCTTAAATTTAGAGCAATGTCACTCAGAATGACAGCAGTTCTTTACACAAAATGATAGAAATATGCAATGTTCTCCCTAAAATAAAGCTAGTGCTTCCAAGTAAACCTGTTGGACCATAACCTGATGTTGTATGATTTTTAACTCAAAAATCTAGGTCACTTGAAAAATTGAAACTGAGATTGACAGATTTTCAGTAGAAAATGTTGTTAATGGCTATGGAACTAAGGAAGGTGAATGGAGTTTAGATATGGATCAGCCATGATTTAATTCATTGGTGGAATGGTTCAAGGGGCTAAATGATCTATTCCTGTGCCCATGGTTCAGACCTAGAAATTTTCTGTAAATCTTTAAAAGGCTTTGAGCACACTGGGAACTTCTGCCAAAGTTAGAGGTCACCCAGAATTAAAAAGATAAAACAGAACAGGACAAACACAAAGGGTTGTAGGTGAAGGCACGAGTGTGTAGAAAAGTGATTGCTTTCTTTGTCTTTCAATAGAGAGACTGAGGAGCTAGACACTAAAATAAAATACGGAACGTCAAAGATTCCTGTATTATAACCTAAGCCATATATAGGTGAATGTAAGGCTCAAAGACTGATCTGGGAGAAGTGGGTTCAGGCTCACAGAACACTAGCACCAATAATGGGGAATGTTGGTGGGGGGATGCTGTTGGGACAATCTACATCTGAAATGTGCTGGGGGCAGCTTTCTTGCAAGCTGCATGTCGAGGGAGGTAGAGATGGTTCAAAACTAAATAATGAGGGCAAGGGATCAAGTTTGGAAAGATGTGATACACCAAAGCATAGAGACAAGGGAAGAGAGAAAACGAGTAAAATGGGAAAAGACTGTCAGAGAACATCAGGAAGGGGACAGAGAGAAAAGAAAAACCTTGCAATACATCATCAATCAGGACTAGATATTTCTATATTTCTGAAGGTATTTTTAAAAAGGGAAAAGTAAGCAACGTGAATGTTGTCCTCTAAAGAGTGAGAATAGGAGTTAATTGTAAATAATAAGGAAATGGCAGGTGAAATGAACAAAATATTTTGTTTCTGCCTAATGACAGAGGAGACAAAAAAAATTCCTGTAATATCAGGAGGTAGAAGCGATAAAGGCATTTCACAAATTTACAAGGACCAGAGAAGTATTACTGAGCAAGCTAATGGAACTCTGAAATTTTGGAACGTTAAGGGATGATCCGATCCAAGTCTTGAAGATATTAACAGGAAAGGACAAGGTAGATAAAGATAAACTATTATCACTGGTTAGAGATTCTTTGACAAGTCTTTGAGTCCAGATATATTGCATCTTCAGGTCTTAAAATAGGTTGTGAATGTGGTAGTAGATGCATTGGTGTCAATTTCCTAAAATCCCATAGATTCAGGGAAGGTTCCATTGAATTGGAAAGTTGCAAATATAACTTCTTTACTCAAGAAGGGTAGGAGGAAGAAATAGAAACTCTAGGCCAGTGAATTTGTTGACTGTCTTGGGAAGGTGTTTGAATCGATCATTAAAGAGACTATAGCTGCACACTTAGAATAACAAAGTAATAAGGAAGAGCCAGCATAATATTATCAAAGGAAAATCATGTTTAACCAATTTATTGGAGCTCTTTGAAGGAGTAAAATGTGCTGTGGATAACAGGGAGCAGTGCTGTACTTTGATTTCCAAAAGGTATTTGTTAAGTGTCTACTTCAATGCCAGAAGTATCCGAAATAAGGAAGGTGAGCTTGCAGCATGGATAGGTATCTGGGACTTCGATGTTGTAGCCATTTCGGAAACATGGATAGAACAGGGTGAGGAATGGATGTTATAGGTTCCAGGGTTTAGATCTTTCATTAAGAACAGGCAAGGTGGTAAAAGAGGGGGAGGCGTGGCCTTGTTAGTCAAGGACAGTATAACGGTAGCTGAAAGAACTTTTGATGAGGACTCATCTACTGAGGTAGTGTGGGCTGAGGTTAGAAACAGGAAAGAAGAGGTCACACTGCTTGGAGTTTTTTATAGGCCTCCGCAGAGTTCCAGGGAGGTGGAAGAGAGGGTGGGTAGGAGTGAAAGGAACAGGGTGATCATTATGGGGGACTTTAACTTCCCCAACATTGACTGGAAATGCTATAATTCTAGTATGTTGGATGGATCAGTTTTTGTCCAATGTGTACAGGAGGGTTTCCTGACACAGTACGTCAAAGGGCCGACAAGAGGGGAGGCCACATTGGATCTGGTGCTTGGAAATGAACCAGCCCTTGGCCTGGATATTGAGTCGTCACTGTTTACAGGTTTAGTGGCAGAGGACTGGAGGATTGGAAATGTTGTGCCCTTGTTCAAGAAGGGCAGAAGAGATGACCCATGTAATTATAGTCCAGTGAGCTTTACTTCTGTTGTAGGAAATGTTTTGGAAAGGAGTATAAGAGATAAGATTTATAATCATCTAGCAAGCAACAATTTGATTTCAGATAGTCAACACGGTTTCGTTAAGAACAGGTCGTGTCTCACAAACCTCATTGAGTTTTTTGAGCAGGTGACCAAGCATGTGGATAAGGGTAGGGCAGTTGACATGGTGTAGATGGACTTCAGGAAAGTCTTTGATAAGGTTCCACATGGTAGGCTCTTGGAGAAAATGCAGAGGCATGGAATTGAGGGTGATTTAGCAGTTTGGATTAAAAACTGGCTTTCTGAAAGAAGGCAGCGAGTGGTGGTTGATGGAAAATATTCAGCCTGGAGTCCAGTTACTAGTGGTGTGCCACAAGGATCTGTTTTGGGACCACTGATGTATGTCATTTTTACAAATGAGTTGAACACAGGCATAGGTGGATGGATTAGTAAGTATGCAGATAACACTAAAGTCGGTGGAGTACTGGACAGTTTGGAAGAATGTTACAGGTTGCAGGGGGACTTGGATAAACTGCAGAAGTGGGCTGAGAGGTGGCAAATGGAGTTCAATGCAACTAACTGTGAGGTGATGCACTTTGGGAAGAATAACAGGAAGGCAGAGTACTTGGTCAACGGAGAGATTCTTAGTAGTGTGGATGTGCAGAGGGATCTTGGAGTCCATGTACATAGATCCCTGAAAGTTGCCACCCAAGTGGATAGTACTGTTAAGAAGGCATACGGTGTTAGGTTTCATTCATTGAGGGATTGAGTTCCGGGGCCGCAATATCATGCTGCAACTAAACAAAATGCTGGTGCAGCCACACTTGGAATATTGTGTACAGTTCTGGTCCTCATATTTCGGGAAGGATGTGGAAACATTGGAAAAGATGCAGAGGAGATTTACCAGGATGTTGCCTGGTCTGGAGGGAAAGTCTTATGAGGAAAGGCTGAGAGACTTGGGTCTGTTCTCTTTGCAAAGAAGAAGGCTAAGGGGAATTTGATAGAGACATACAAGATGATCAGAGGATTAGGTAGGGTGGACAGTGAAAGTCTTTTTCCTAGGATGATGATATCAGCTTGTACAAGGGGGGCATAACTACAAATTGAGGGGTGATAGATTTAAGACAGATGTCAGAGGCAGGTTCTTTACACAAAGAGTGGTGAGGGTGTGGAATGCGATACCTGCTAAAGTAGTCAACTCAACCACTTTAGGGAGATTTAAACAATCCTTAGATAAGCACATGGACGATTTTGAGATCGTGTAGGGGGACAACCTGAGAATAGTTCACAGGTCGGCGCAACATCGAGGGCCGAAGGGCTTGTTCTGCGCTGCATTGTTTTATCTTCTATAGCAAAAGTTATTGCAGAAATTAAAAACTCATGATATAAGAAATGATACCAGCATGGATAGACAATTACCAGTTGATCAAAACAGAAATAAATGGATCTTTGTCTGTCTGGCAAGATGTAATGCATGAATCCCTGATTGTAGGGGCTCACTGGGGTTGTAAATTTCACAATTCACATCAATGATTTATGTAACAAGATCTCAGGCTGCAGGCTGAGGGAGGAATGAGGTTCTGCTGAAACAAAGGGGTTCATTGGCAAAAGGGCTGATGGAAGACAGACAAAGGATTCCTCAATCAAATGAAAACCACTGCCTTCATTCCATGTAAGTAGCTCCTTGTTTATGTTTGATTTCCCATCATAAATGTAATCGCCTCATTGCAGTGGAATTGATATTAATTTGGTTCAAACTACGTCTGGCGGTGGTTAAGATGTACATTTTAAATTTATAAGTTACGACATACCAAAGGATGGGTGGGGTATTTACTCCCTTTTTTTATGTAAAAGAATTTCTTTTATTCATATTGATATTCTATGGGGTGTTTATTCTTTTTAGCTTGTGCTTGCGATGCGGCTCTAGCTGGGAGAAGTGAAGGTGGTTGAGATGATTAGATGCCTATTTATGGGCAGTTCAGGATGGGTAATTGCCCACACAGATGTCACACGAGGATTGATTTTTTTCTCACCCCTGCGGTAGCCCTGGATCTGGTGGCATCCTGTACGATTGGTAATATTGCCATCTCTGATCATGCTCCAGTGTACCTCATGGTTAAAATTAAGGATGCTACAGTGGATTCAAGGTACTGGCAAATGGACCCCTTTATTCTCATGGACAGCAAGTTTGTGGAGTATTTCTCTAGGGAATTTTGGGCATTCCTAGACATCAACATAGGCTCGGTTGATAGTTCATCTGTTCTCTGGGAAACTGCCAAAGCTCATGCCAGAGGGTTAGTTATTTCATACTCCACAAGTAGGAAGCGGCAGAAGGGTGAGCAGCAACATCTCCTTGAAGCACAGTTGAAGGCAGCTGAGAAGGCCTATTTTGACAGACCCTCGTTGGTCAAACCACAGAGGATTACAGCGCTGCAGCCTGCACAAAATTCCGTGCTCACGCACATGGCAAAGAAGGAGCTGGCTTTTGCAAAGCAAAGGTTATAACGAGCATGGTGACAAGCCAGGCAAATACGTAGCATACCTTGCCAGGAAAAGAAGTGGCCCACAAACCAATACAGTGGTTAGGGAAGGGTCTGGGAACCTAACAAGTGATTCTAAAAAGATTAATGTGGCATTCCAGAGACTCTACTCTAGGTTCATATCAGTCTGAGAATTGTGAGGAGGGGCAGGCCAAAATGGAATCCTTTTTTAGAGATCTGAAGCTCCCAGGTGTGACTCCCAAACAACAGTCCTTTTTCAATGCCCCATTATCAGAGCAAGAAGTGCAGGAAGCTGTAAGGCAGCTTCAGAGTGGAAAGGCACCCGGTCCTGATGGACTTCCCAATGAATTCTATAAGGAATTTATACGTATACTGTCAGACCCGATGCTGAATATGTTTAATGATTCATACAGTCATGATTGTCTCCCAGTATCTCTGAGAGAGGCCAATATTTCACTTATCCTTAAAAAAGGGAAGGATCCGGAAGACTGTGCTTCATACAGGCCCATCTCGCTCTTAAATGTGGACTTTAAGATCCTCTCTAAGGCTCTTGTGTTAAGGCTGGAGACTGTGTTACCCTCTATTATTAAAGAGGATCAGATGGGCTTTATAAAGGGTCGCTGATCCTCCAATAATTTCAGGAGGCTGCTTAACATAATTCAAGCATGCCAACAGCAGTCAATACAGGGATTGGTGATTTCTTTAGATGCAGAGAAGGCATTTGACCGAGTTGAGTGGCCGTACCTTTTCTAAACTCTAGACCGGTTTGGTCTGGGCCAAGGTTTCATAAGATGGGTAAAGATTCTTTACAGTGTACCTCTCGTGGTGATCATTACCAACGGGGTACAATCAAGCAATTTTAATATTTCTAGGGGCAGCCGGCAGGGCTGTCTCCTTTCACCATTACCTTTTATGTTGGTGATTGAACCGTTGGCAGAGGCCATTCGTGGGGATCTCAATATATTAGCTCCAGAAGTGGAGTCAAAATTACATAAGATCTCGCTGCATGCAGATGATGTTCTAATTTTCTTGACAAATCCAGCAGTCTCAATGCCTTGCCTGATACAATGCATTCACGCGTTTGGCGCCTTTTCAGGGTATAAGATTAATTTTGCTAAATCAGAGGCCATGCCTATGGGTGGTCTTACGAAAGAGTGGTCACAGGGGGGGTTTTATATATTTGGGTATATTCATTACTCCAATTCTGGATTGGCTGTTCAAAGCCAATTTTACTCAATTATTTGAAAAAATTAAACAAGATCTCCAAAGATGGGAGGCACTTCCAGTCTCATGGTTGGGTCAGATAGCGCTTATTAAGATGAATATACTCCCTCATTTGCTATACCCTATACGGATGCTCCCCCTGATTTTCAACAAACAGACACTCAGGCGACTGAACAGTTGGCTCAGCTCCTTTATCTGGCACCGTAAACGGCCCTCATTAAATTAGCCAAACTGCAGTTGCCTCACAGATTGGGGGAAGTAGACCTTCCGGACATTAAAAATTACCAATTAAGCTCGCTCTTGACCTATGTAAGTGATTGGGTTTGTGGGGACCCTCTTTCAATATGGCTAGATATCGAAGTCTCCCAGGCAAGGTGCCCCCTTACCAGTTTGTTCTTTTTGGACAAGGTGAGGACAGTTAGGGAATATTGCCATAACCCAATAGTCATCAATACTCTTAAAGCATGGAGGGCAGTTCGGCAGAAGGAAGATAATATTGGCAAAACATCTTTGTTTACACCTTTAGTGGGTATGCGAGTTTTCAACCAGGTATGATAGATTCAGGATTTAAATGTTGGGCAACAAGAGGTATATCTTGCATGGGTGATTTATTTGAGGGAGATGTAATGATGTCCTTCGATCAGTTAGTATGGAAGTACGAGTTACCTAATAGAGACCTCTCGTTTTTTCAAGTTAGGGATTTTATTCAAAAAAAGACCACACTTTTGACTGATCCCTACAAATCTGACATAGAAAAAGGGGTACTAAGGGCTAAGAGTACACTCTCTGTCAGTACTTTATATTACCAATTGGGGGGTGCCGCCTCAGATGAGTCTGATTGACTGCAAGATGTGGGAAAGAGAGCTGGGTGTTGAAGTTTCTTCAGAGGCATGGGAGGATCTTTGGTCTTGTGACAGGCTTCAAACATATTGGAGCGCTGTGGTGGGTGCAATGGAGAGGAGTTTAGGTGTAGGGGTGGAGAAGGACCCTATTTCGTTCCTTTTGGGCCTAACCATTGTATTTCCTGCAGACTCGCATAAGGTAAAACTTTTCAATATTCTTACATTCTGTGCAAGGAAGAATATCTTGCTAGGTTGGATATCAGAAAATCCCCTAGGCCTGTCGGGTTGGCAGAAGATTGTTATGGAGCATATTCCCCTGGATTTTCTCACAAATATGGTACACCACAAAACTGAGAATTTTTACAAGACATGGCAACCCTTTTTGAAATACCTGGGCACAGATGTATCTGCCACACTAACAAGGGCTTTTATATAGCCGTAACGATTGTGTTTCATGAGTCCAATATTCAGGGAGGAGGAACTGTGAATGTATGAGTGTTTTGTTTGGCTGGGCTGAGTTATTATTATTTATTTGTTTGTTGTTAGGTATTTATTTAGTTAGTTAAATAGCAAGTTTAGGTTTTTTTTAATTTTATACTTCTCTATATATGTTGATACATTTGTATGGGGGGGTGGGTTGGGGAATTTTTTTATTATTTGGGTTTAGTTTTGTACTGTTTTGAATTGCATTGTTTCGTATTTGTTGTAATATTTAAAAATCTATTTTTTCTTAATAAAAATATATTATATATACATATATCGAGGGTATAGTCTTAAATTTAGAATTTGTTCTTTTGTGACAGAGACAAGGAAAAATCTTTTCTCTCAAAGGATTCTATGACTTTGGAACTCTCCATCTTAGAAGGTCATAGAGGCGAGATTATTGACTAATGGAATTTTTTTTAGGGATAGTTGATTGTTGCTAGACAGGTGTATTTGAAACATAAACATAGTCATGATCCTATGGAATAGCTGGGCAGACTCAAAGGGCTATATGGTTTCCTTCTACTTCCATTTTATATGCTCGTAAAAGGAATTACTTATACAACAGATATAGGTTGAATTTAATCATCCTCATCCATGTTTAAATTATTTAATGGTCTTATCTTTCTTCTACTCTTCCAGATTCACAACATTCAAACACCTCGGGCTCGTTCCTCTACATTTAATGAAGCCTCCCAACCCCTGGATCTCCCCATCACTCTGCTATTAGTCAGGAGACTTCTTGGTGGACTTAAAATAGCAAATGACATCAGGGTGTCTTTTTGAAGTGGGGAGGTCACCAGTTCTTTTGAAATCAGGTTCGGTCTTCAAAGCCCTTTCAACAGCTGCAATCTTGCCATGAAGGGACAATTGAGCTTTCACCATTGGAGAGTTGCTGAAAAATGTAAAGGTATTTCATCTCTGAAGACCTAATTATTTTCTTCAGGTTGTACCTCCCCCATATACCAGTAAGCTACAAGTTATTGTGACAGCACAAAACTTTGCAAACTTCCCGTTGTAATGTTTGTAAGTTGGTCATAGTTACCTGCCAAAAGAAGGATACCAAGGTGAGATATTCATTTACCTGGTGCTGCTTTGCTGGACTGTATGCCCATTGCCAGGCATTTCCTGCATCGCTGGCACTGCATTCCATCAAGCAAAAGGCAGCATTGGATTTTTCTCCCATATGTGCTGGAAGGCTGTGCATCAATGCTAACTTGGTATCACACCGTCCGATAGCATGAGGTCATTGCCAGGTAAATAAATTTGGATTCTGCAGGTCTAGGCACTGCATTTGTACAGAATTCTAAAAGCAACAGGCCCAAAGATGTAAGATCAGCCTGCACCGACATTCTGTACAGAACAAGGCACGCAACTTGCAAGTAGGGTTATTTTTAAGAAATATTATCTACTCTTGCGAAGAGTCTAGATTGTTTTTGGAAGTGCTGCGGTGATTTCTGGAATCTGCTAAAACATGCCACTGCATCTTGACAGGGAGAGCTTTAACTTGGTCACCTACACATAGGAGAAAGTGAGGACTGCAGGTGCTGGAGATCAGAGCTGAAAATGTGTTGCTGGAAAAGCGCAGCAGGTCAGGCAGCATCCAAGGAACAGGAGATTCGACGTTTCGGGCATAAGCCCTTCTTCAGGAAGGGCTTATGCCTGAAACGTCGAATCTCCTGTTCCTTGGATGCTGCCTGACCTGCTGCGCTTTTCCAGCAACACATTTTCAGCCACCTACACATACAATAGCTGCTATATGTATGGGCGTATCTGGGTCTGCAGCACATTAGGAAGAAGGAGCACAGACAACGGAAATACTATATGTGGCCACTGACAACTTGGAGTCGAGACTCCCCATTCTTCTTGTTAGTAACAATAGGCTGTCTAGCAGACCATCCATTACACCCAGCACCTTGTTGTCCATGCTCATTTAGACCAATCTCATATGGGAAAACTTCAAGGTCCTTATCTGTCTCTCTTGCAGCAAACATGATCTGTCTCTTTGCCTTCCAATAAGCTGGCAAATGAAGACAAGTCATTCCTGTAAATGGAATCTGGAAAGTAGGTAGAGGAGGTCAGAGTTCTGAAAAGAGAATCCTGTTTAACAGGTCAATAATTGTGAATGGAATGAGCTAACATTTTATTTAATTCAAACTTATTGTGTGGTTGATCAAGGAGGGGACCTTTATTAAAGTTCAGTGGGGTTCATCAATTTTACTGCTTTCTATACTGGTGTTAAAGATTCGAAAAAGAGCCAGATAGTTGATTTATTAACAGGCATTACTTTATCTAAGAGTTACCATTTCGGGCTTATGTTTGTTCCCTGGACCCAGCTTATTACTTCATCCTGAAGTTAGCAGAGATACAGAGACATAGAGATCACATTGTGGCAACAAATAACAACAAGGGAAGTACCAACAACACTTCAGAGATCAATTTTGTGTTGAAAGTTAGCATAGTTAGTGGTGGCTGTTCATTGGGCATTCTGAGCCAATGATAATTACAGTAAATATACTGGTTGGCACAGATCATTATTAATTTACCTGTTAAATTTATGACAAATGAATTCAGTCTTTTATGGTTTCAGTCTGGTTGAGTGATTGTGTTCTCAACTTTCAAAATGAAGAAGGTCACATGGTAGGTCAGATTATATTGCTGAAGTTGAACGAGAAGGGTTCTTTATTGAACCTTTGGTATTAGGATGTTTGCTAACTATCCAGCATTGCAGCCTTTGCTTGCCATGGGATACAAGATCTGCTCATTGGTGCAATCAATGACACAGACCAAAACAGGACCTGACATAAAGGTGGCTGATATTATTGGGAGGTTGAATCAGAGTGAGGGTGTAGACAGGATAGGCAAGGATCATGACAAATGCGGGCTCACATCTCAGCATGGCAGGAGCCTTTCAGAGATGTTAGGTCTCAGGGCTCATTTAAATATTGATTGCCAAGTTCTTGTCTGAAACCACGTGAACCATTAATGGTGAGGTGGAATGGGATTTTGTATGAGAGAATGCCATTGGTGGGGACCGAACAGAACAACAGGTCTTAACATAAGAGCTAGGAATAGGAATAGGCCATTGGATTTCCCCAAGCCTGCCTCACTATTTAACAAGATCACAGCTGATCTGCCCTAGGCCTCACCTCCTCTTGTGTGTCAGCTCAATATAGCCATCAGCTCCCTGACTTTAACAATGAGTCAGAACCAGGTGCAATCAGGCTGGTCGGCCAAGGCAAGGGAGGCCCAAGCTTTTCTTTTGCAGCACAGAAAAGCATTGCTGCTTTACAGGGAAATCTTGGAATCTTTTTTTTGAAAAGTACATGCTTATATAATACTCTAATATAGTGTGGCAGAAGAGCTGTCACTGCTCCCCTTTCTAGCTTTTTTCGGCAGACAGATTTAGGTCCCTACAACATTATCAGAATGCAGTTTGTAGTGTTACAGAAAGACACTGCTGGCTTAGCCTCCCCTCAACATCTTCAAATCAGAGCCAAACAACATAGTAGTGTCACAAAAAAAAACTGTTGGACAGAGGAAATGCAAGTTGTTGAAACTAGGTGATTGACACTTTCAAAACTTCAATAGGACGTCTGATAAGGTTCCACACGGTAGGCTATTGCACAAAGTACGGAGTTTCGGGATTGAAGGTGATTTAGTGGTTTGGATCAGAAATTTGCTAGCTGAAAGAAGGCCTGTATTCCTGATGAAGGGCTTTTGCCTGAAACGTCGATTTTCCTGCTCCTTGGATGCTGCCTGAACTGCACCACTCTAATCGAGACCCTAGCTGAGAGAAGACAGACTGTGGTGGTTGCTAAGAAATGTTCATCCTGGTGCTCAGTTACCAGTGGTGTGCTACAAGGATCTGTGTTGGGGCCACTGCTGTTTGTCATTTTTATAAATGATCTGGAGGTGGACATAGTAAATTTGCGGATGACACTAAGGTAGGCAGAGTTGTGGATGGTGCCGAAGGATGTTGTGGGTTTCAGAGGAACATAGGTAAGATGCAGAACTGGATGAGAAGTATAGTTTAATGGAGTTTAATGCGGAAAAGTGAGAGGTAGTTCAGTTCGGAAGAAGTAATAGGAATGCAGAATACTGGGCTAATGGCAGTGTAGATGAACAGAGAGATCTCGGTGTCCTGGTGCATAAATCCCTGCAAGTTGCCACTCAGGTTGATAGGGTTGTTAAGAAGGCATGTGGTGTGTTGGCATTTATTGGAAGGGGGATTGAGTTTTGGAGCCAAGTGGTCATGCTTCAGCTGTACAAGGTACTGGTGCGGCCACACCCAGAGTATTGCACACAGTTCTGGTCACCACATTATGGGAAAGATATGGTAGCTTTGGGTTCAGAGGAGATTTACTAGGATGTTGCTTGGTATGGAAGGAAGGTCTTACAATGGAAAGCTGAGGGAACTGAGGCTGTTTTCGTTGGAGAGAAGAAGGTTGAGAAGTGACTTAATCAAGATGTATAAGGTAATCAGAGGGTTATATAGGGTGGACAGTGAGAGCCTTTATCCTCGGATGGTGATGGCTAACACGAGGGGATATAGCTTTAAATTGAGGGTTAATAGATTTAGGACAGATAGTTTCTGTATTCAGAGAGTAGTAGGGGGGTGGAGCAACCTGCCTCCAACACTAGTAGTCTCGCTGATGTTAAGAGCATTTAAATGGGCATTGGGCATACATAAGGATAATAATGGAATGGTGGAGGGTGGATGGGCATCAGATTGATTTCACAGGTCATTGCAACATTGAAGGCCGAAGGGCCTGTACGGCGCTGCAACATTCTATGTTCTAAAACTAAGACTTGTAGATTTTTCATAAATGGTATGAAAGATTAGAGCAGCAAGGTGAACCAGTGGAGTTCAGATATAGATTGGCCATTACCTAACTGAATGATAGAACAAGCTCAAGAATTTCAATGTCTTGTTCCTGTTACTGTGTGCTTTGCAATATATGCTGAGCCTCGACTCCTCTATTGTGCGTGGAAATGCTTGACCCATGATCCAGACTAAAATGGCAGTCAAAATCCTAGGGGCTGGATTTTCAATCCAGGGTTGGAAATTCAATGCCCAGGCGAGTCCAGTTTTCAATGCTTGATTATATAAGCTTCACTGATCTGACTCTATTTTGATATGCACTGGGCCTGATTTGGTCAGAGAAGAACTGAGTGTCCAATTAGTGGGATTGAGCACTGCTGGGAAACAGGAACTGAATTTCAAATCAGCCATAACTGACGTTTTTCTGTCAGTGCCTTGCAGAATGAAGCAAACAGGAAAACAAAGAGCCATTGTGATGGTTGAAGGAAATGTCCAAGCACCCCCGATCAGGTACTTAACCTGACTTTGTGTTATGTCAGGACCACAATGCGACTTTCCCTTTGCTCCCCTGTGTTTTCAAATCAGCTATCATAACATTTTTTTTTAAATCCCCGCTGCATTTCTGACAAGCTGTGCATGAACATACTCTTGCCTGTTTGCTCTTCTCATTTTATTTTCCTTTTGGTCTTGTTCAGCAAGTTAGCAAGCTCTTTAATGAGTTTTAACAGCAACTTAATTAGAGGTGTTGGCTCGACCCAACTTCCCAATTTTACTCTGAAACTGGAGGCACATCACAAAGGTATTGGAAGATTGAATAGCATTCAAGAGAACTATTTTCATAGAGCCTGCACCCAACCTTGCCCCACGAGCAACTGAAAATCCAGTCTCAATGTGGGCACTCAGCAGCAAGCCCTTTTCAAAATAGTATCAACTTGATTATCCGGGTTAACAGTATGACTGCCAACACCATTTGAGGCTGCTACGTTACATCTAGGTGATACAAGGTAAAATCAATATCCAAACAGATGCCAGCTTTACCTGCTTCACATTGACCTTTAGTATTACCTGCTCTTGGCTCCGTTAAATCCTTTCCGAGACTCCTTTACTCCATGTGCTGTTCCTCCTTCATGAAAATAATAGACACGGGTATGGCCAGAGGAAGTGCTGTATCTACCCCTGAGAAGCACTGACTACAGGATGACTTAAACCAGCTGGTGTTAGTGGTCTGAGAGAAACATTGGCCCAAGATCTTCCTGTCTCCAGATAGTCAGAGACTGGACAAACACCGAAAGATGACTCAATGTTGTAATTGCCTGCCGTGTCTGGAATCCAGCGATAAAATTCCAAACGTGCTGGGATTTATTTACCTTCATAGTTAACCAGAAAAAGTTATAGGGATGAGAACGTGCACTGGCTCCTGGCTTGTTACAAAAAACAATTCCTCATTGCTCACACTGATCTATTTCCTGAAAACCCAACCCATCTCATCCATCAACACCCCAAGCCTGCAAAACCTAACCATCTCACCCCCTTCCTGATAACTAATGTTCCAAATCCCCAACTCCCACTGGACAAAGACACCCAACTTCCCCATCTGACCGTGCCATTCGTAACTTACTTCCACTCTTCAGACACCCATCTCCCCAGCCAACTCCTGACAACAGAGGTCTCCATCCCGACCACTCCAAGCCTACCCCTGACAAACAGCCACTTACCCTATCAGAAATCAAACCTTACCTCTGACACTCAACCATGCCCAAATCATGACCCACCCTACCCTCTCATCCATTTATCTGCCACCTGTGCACCCTCCCCTCACTTGTCACCTTATTTCCGCAGCCACATGCTATCTGTCCTCCTCACCCATATGACAATCTATGCATATACCCATCCATCTTCCACCCAACACCTTGCCCACTCATCTACCATGCTATCTACTCATCCAACCGGCATCCTACTTTCTAATCCAATTACCTTACACATGTCCTTCCTGTTCATAGCTCATCAAAGATTGTCTTTCAAACTCCAGAATACAGCAGTTACTGTGGTAGAAATGGGGTGTAGTTTGGTCTCCAGCAGCACTGATCCTGCACTCTTAATGGGTACATCATGCATTTCTGAAGAGGCCGGAATTGGACATTGGGCCAGGAAACCAGAGCAGCAGGGCAGGGTAGGGTGAAAGGAGCAGAGAGGTAGACTGATTGGGCTTTCCAAAGTGAAGTTCACTCAGTTGGCTGAGTAGCTGGTTTGCAATGCAGAATAACACCAGCAGTGTGGGTTCATTTCCTGCACTGGCTGAGGTTACCTCCTTCTCAATCTCTCCCTTCACCTGAGGCATGGTGACCCTCAGATTAAACCATCACTCGTCACCTGTAATAAGAGAGCAGTCCAATGGTTCTGGTATTGGCAACTTTCCATTTATCTGCCAAGAAGTAGCAACGGAAAAGAAAATACACGTGTCTGGATGCAGTATGCCAAAAAGAAAGCTTTAGAAATGTTTCTCATCTACAGAAATCACTATTCAAAGTGTTCTGAACCCATCTACCTCTGAAACCTTTCACCTCCACCTTTATTAGCTGCTCTGGCATCTACAGTACTTCCTGCAGTTTTTGCTAATGCAGGCACAGGAAAATTCAGCCTGAGTAACTCGTCACCAGCTTAAAGCATCAATTATACACTCGACATGGGGGTTTTAATTTGACATTAAGAAGTGTGGCTAGCCAGCTTTTCTCGAACAAATTACTTACATGCACCAGAAAAACCCAACCCTCAATATAAAACAGCTTGTCTCCTCACATCAGTTGTCTCATTGATTCATGGGGATGTACAGCACGGAAACAGACCCTCGGTCCAACCCGTCCATGCCGACCAGATATCCCAACCCAATCTAGTCTCACCTACCAGCACCTGGTCCATTTCCCTCCAAACCCTTCCCATTCATATACACATCCAAATGCCTTTTAAATGTTGCAATTGTACCAGCCTCCACCACTTCCTCTGGCAGCTCATTCCATACGTACCACCTTCTGAGTGAAAAAGTTGCCCCTTAGGTCTCTTTTATATCTTTTCCCTCTCACCCTAAACCTGTGCCCTCTAGTTCTGGACTCCCCCACCCCAGGGAAAATACTTTGCCTATTTATCCTATCCATGCCCCTCATGATTTTATAAACCACTATAAGGTCACCCCTTAGCCTCCAACACTCCAGGGAAAACAGCCCTAGCCTATTCAACCTCTCCCTATAGCTCAAATCCTCCAACCCTGGGCCAATTCAGCACAATTTTCTCAACTGCTAGCCTCATTAAGCTAACCACAGGTTCTCACTCTGACATGTGGAAATGGGATGACTTGGCAGAAGGACCACGGGAAGCTCAAAAACACAAAACCTGGATTTTGTTATGAAGGTGACAAACAATGGAAATGACATCTTCCTGAATAATATGTTCAATGCCACCCCTTCACACCTAAAAAGCTAAGGAAGTTCACCCTACTGTACCTTTGGAATGTTCAAAGTGGAATTAAAATATATCAGTTGTCAAGTTTTATCATTTTTGACTGAAACAGTAGTGTTCCTGTCAGACTGCATGGAGACAACTGAGTTGCCAAGTCCTCTAAACTCGCAACATAACAAGGAAAATCGTCCAACAAAAACAGCCTTACTTGCATTATCAAGTCAAATTTACAGATTTAGTAATTTTGCAGACAATCAAGAAAGGCAGAATGAAACTTGTATGATTAGTGGTTTTTTTGTAATAAGAAATTCAATACTTTCAATCAGTTTGGAGCTTGGTTAGCTGGCTAGAATCTGATACAGAATGATACCAATGATCGGTTCAGTCCCTGTACCCGTGGTAATAATTTATGGTAGATTGCTGCTTCATTTAATGCCACAGTTGTGGAGTCAAGTAAGTAAAACTGACCAATTGTCTCTCTTTACTTTATTGGCTCACCTACAGTCCATAAAAGTTACAGCAAATTAGTTTTAATCATTATCAATGTTACTCACTTTCTCCTAATTCCTGTGCTTTTTTATTTCCTTGATTTTACTTCTTTTTGCATTTCATAACACTTGGACTTTGATTAATTTCAAACATTCAGGATTTAATTTGGAGAGACATGATTACTTTTTTAAACAAACACTGGACAAATTATCGAGATATTCTACTTGATGCTGAGTGCATGCTAAAGTGTAATTACAGTAGGATTCTTTACATAGCAAATGTTAAAAAAGGTCTATGTCTTACCAGCATTTTTCAAATACTCATGTCCTTGAGTATGTGAATTCATTCTAGCCAAACTTGGCTGCTATGCTATATCACATCACATTTATGCAGCAGCGATCCAGTACTCCTGAATACTTGGACAAAAGGCTACTTTACACCATGTGGAATGCAATAACATGTAAAAACTAAACTTCATACAAACCTCTGCCATTTGAGCAAGAACCAATTATTTTTTTTAAAACCTGCTTGTGTGTTGCTGAGGTAAAATGACTCTGAAAACCTTGAGTTAAGTGCAGTGCCAGATTTAGGTGCAAACTAAGCAATCCACAGCATAAGGACTTACGTTATGAGGGACGTTCAAATGTGAACAAAAACAAAAGACTAAATTTCAAGTTTTACATAATCGGTTGAAAAACAGAGGAGGCAAAGGAAAAAATAATCTTTCTTGTATGACAAAATATACTTATATGGCTACATAGTTATTATATAAAACATTGGAAGGCTTCGATTTACTTACTGACTCCGTTTACCTTACAAGTCCTATGTCAGCAAAATGACATGGGTTAAAAACATCTCTGTAGTGATGTCCCTTTCTCATGACCTCTGACCCTCATGGCATCCATTTACACAGTTCAACCACTAAATGGAGGTGTCTTATTTCACTTTACCAAGGCAACAATAGATTGTTTCTTTTAGAATTGGAAAACATTTTCCCTTCAAAAAATAAACTTATCTTCTAAAACCTAAGTGTGAAAAACATTTCCCTCTCTCCTTGACACTAGGAATATATGTACTGCATTTTCCATTTCGACTTGTAAATGTAAAGGATTGAGTTCAAAGAATTTCTCTTAGGTTCGTTCTCAGTATTATACAGGGGCCTGTTAAAAATTAAGGGAATGTTTGAAGCTGGACATCAGAAGAGAAAAAGGAAGCAGCAGCTTGAAGGGAAGCTGAAAGAATGACTGAAAGTTGTCAATTATTTGACTGTAATAAAAGTGAGACTTTGCACTGAAGAGAGTCAGCCAGGCCCACAACAATCATTGGTATCCACCTCTTGGACAATGACAGATAATAATATGGATGTGAAAGTGACTACTACATCTGGGAATGTTACAGAACTTGAAATAATAGCTGGAGGAAATCATTAAACCAAGTTAATGTTGGTCTCTGAGGTGTCTTGACTGTGGCTGATATCTTATCATGGACACAGAAGGTTCCCTCAGAGCGATCATATTGGAAAGGTCCATTTGAGATATCAAAACTGTCATTCAAAACGCAAACTGGATATTGTTCAAAGGGTCTATTTCATTCAAAGATGCAGCAATGTTTTCAGCTGTTGTGCAACCAGTATACTGTTCCTTCTCTGCCTGCATAAAACACTGAACAGTTCTCAGCTCATTAATGAGTCCTGATCCCACTGTACCAAAATCTCTCTGACACTATTTGTAAAGCATATGCAAAGACTACTTCAGGAATAGCTGAAAGATATGGTCAATTATTGATGCTTTTACTCAGCCTCGTACTGATGATGGTGATGCAGCTAATATAGTGGGAGAAGCTGGCATCCTTCAGGAGAAAATGGAGGAGTTGTGTTGATGTTAGAGCCTCTGGGTCATTTGTTAGATCAATTCCACAAATCTGACAAAGGCCTGCAGGATGGAAAGGTAGCCTTTAGTATATGAGCAAAGATTTACATGGCACACTCTCTCTTCTTGAAACAAACCAAAGAAAGTTTTAATGAAATTGAAATCACAGCAAAAAGAAAAACCTGTTTACTGGTGACTACAACTGTGTGAACAATAGATAGAAGAATGAAAAGGAAATAAAAAGATGTCAATGACGGTGACAAGTTTTGGGTGAAATTCTTTATTCTTATGATAGATGCACTTGAAACCAACTTGAAGTGCTTTGTATACAAAAACATTAGGAACCATTTTCCCTTCACCAGTCAATTTAGATGCTTCGGGTAACAGCTATGTGAGGGTGTGAAGCCTCTGATGAAATGCCATCTTGATGCTGTTGACGCTATTCTTGCTGGAGATATAAAACACTTCTATGCTTATATCACTGAATCTAATTCAGCTAAAGGACAGTTATACCCCCAGGGTATTTAGCAAGTCAGCATCTAAGACAATATTCCATTGGCTTTCCCCAATATTGAAGTAATACTGTGGCTCTTTTTGAGTCTAATGGTAATAACTTGCTCAGGAGCAAGATCATTTTCAAGGCTGCAAAACATCAACGGTGAACTATGGACACCCATGCTACAAGAAAACTGTCTGTACAAAGCATTATGTGCAAAGAATGTGATATCCTTTGTAGCTCATCATTTGACAACACCATCAATCACTTTGCTGACCAAATCACAAAAGAAAATGTTTTATTTTAAGCAGGTCATATATGTGTGTTTTCATTCAGAAAATGCTGATCAGTTGTAATTGTTTGTTGTTATCATTGAAAAGTTTTCAGAATTGCATTTGAAAGAATTTCATAATGCAAATAGACTTGCACAATACAAATTTTAGTTAGATTATTAATTTTCTATTGTGCCTTTGTCTGTGTATAACTGCAAACACAGGGCTTTTATATTTCTCTTTTCATTGTCCTTCCTGATCTTGGGGTGGGAACTATTATTCTGGATATAATTTAGGGGTTCAGTAAGTTATATTTGATTAAGTGTGAGAATAATATAAAGTTAGAATGTTTTGCAGACAATCTGAAGGAATATCACCGTATTATTTTTACAGTTTAATTTAAGTACAATATGGAACCCTTCAGTGGAGATGGTGATATTCTTAGGCTGTGCTGCCTTTGTCCTTCTTGGTGATGCAGTCCACAAGCTTGGAATATGTTATCAAAGAAATCTTGTGGATGGTTACACAATGCCACAGTGCATCCGTGGAGAGAAGAAATGTCCAAGATGTGGATGGGGTGTCAAATATGTCAGTGTCAAGGGCACTAACACTTACCTCACCTCTGAAATTATATTATTTTGTTCAGACTTTGACCGACGTTGGCCATGATGGAACACAAACCAAGTGTTGGTGAGTCGGTTATTGATAAACACATAGGGCAGATCATAGAGGAGCTGGAATGACCATGGGTTTGGTGAGAAATATGGTGGAATCATGTGATAAGTCCTATTTCAACGTCAGGAGTAACTTGCTGCATCTTTAAACTAAGTTCTGGACATGAGGCAAGATTCTCTTTAGGCAATGGTGAGGTGCCTGTTAGGGGGCTAATGCTTGTTACCAACCTTATTCTTGTCATGGAAGTCTGAGCTGGTACCTGGCCACTTTAGCTTGCCACTGGCTGTGAAGAATCTCCCTGATGGTACCACAAGGAATGATCCACCAGCTACATGCAACCCTCACCCACGGACATTGGCATCTGATGTTTGCCAATCCACGAGTATGCTTATGACACTTCTCTGATCCATATGTGCAGGCAGCTTATGTAAGTGAGATAAGAGTGAGGGTACATCAACAACGAACATCGAAAGGTTGCTGCAAGGGCAATTTACACACAGGGACAGGCCCCCAGCTCATGGACTGATTATATTTCAGAGTTGTGCACTGAATGTAATAGTGCTCACTCACATCTTGTCTACTTGCAAGCTCACAACATCCATACCTTCCCTTGCCTTGTCATATCACACCTGTTAGTATTATTCAGCAGAGCCTAAAGGCTATTAATACTGATGTACTGACATTTACCTGTGCACAAATAATGAATGTGGTGTTTGTCCAGAGGTACAGGACACTATGAAATCATCTAATACCTATAATATTTTCCATCTGACTGCAAGCACACTGTATGTTCATTGAACCAAATGACCTTGTCAGAAAATGGCAGAGTATGTGGTGACCAGGTGAGGTCTAGTGCTGGCATCGTCCATTGCAAGTTGTGTTCCCTGCAATCACTTGCTGTTCATTATACACTAAATGAAAATGGTGGGGACTATGTCAATACTACAATCATTTTCTGTAGTTTGTATCTCTACAAAGCTGATCACCATGATGATGAGAATCAAATGGGACTTATATCCAAAAATATTGATTAACTATCAACCACCCCTCCTCCTTCCCCCCCCCCCCCCCCTCAAAAAAAAAGTGTATTCTATATTGGAATGAAATAATTGACCACTTAAAGAGTCATCTATAGAATTTATGCCTGTAAACCTAATAATGGTTGTAGAGAGTGGGGAACACATAAATTGTTGCCCAGTATGTTTGCAATGGTGATTACATCAAAAATAATTAATTCTACCTGTGCCTTACCTTCTTGTTTCACTAATTCAGATAAAATAGCATTTAATTTGATTTGGTAATGACTATTATTCACATGAATCATATTTGCTGATGCAATACTCTTGCTAAGTCTCTGCCCTTACCTGTTCCACACTGTTGCAGTTTATTTAAATAATTACTGCTCTTACACCTCAAATTCTCCCTTTAGATTTCTAAATTTCCTTTATCTGAACATGGCAAAGCTGGCTAGGGACATTTTGCAATCAAATGTCTTTGCTTCTCCATAGCTGATACAATTTCACAACTAAGGGAATGTTTCAAGTGATTGTTCTTAGATCAAAACTGAATGACATCGCACTTCCCACACTGAAATCCATCTCCCATATTTCAGCCACTCACTTCATCTATGTCCCTTTGTAGCTGTCTGCTCCCACCCACATAATTTGTTTTGTCTGCTAGTTTAGCGAGACTGAAAACTTGTATAGATAATACTCTATTCCTTCATTCAAATCATTAATAATAGTGGCAATGAGCTTAGGCCCAGTTATGATTCTGGGGTACTCCATTTACAATCAAACAACAAGCACAGAATGTTCCATCTGTCCCTAGTCTTACCTAAATCATTATCAATTACCAACCCACAAGGTTATCCCTTATGCTGTGTGCTTTTAGTTTTGTTAATGATCTCTTGCCTAGAACCACAGGACATTTATTTTCCAAGTCCAGATCCATGTAGACTCTTTAGTTCACTCTGCCAATGGCTGTCTTAACAAAATTACAGAACTACAGAAAAGGGAATTACAGAGATCAATCAGAAATGGCATTCTCTTCACATGTTCATGGTCTCTCTAATATACTCACATTTGTCCAAATGTTCAAACAATTTGACTCAGATGATAGATTCCTGCAACTCCCTCATAACTCCTGTCAAATCAATGGATTTGAGTTACCAATATTTTAAATAATGCATTAATCATCCATTCAAAAAGCATATTTCTTGCATGTAGAGTTTTTTAAGAAGTATGACTAACACACCTACAATTTCCTTAACTATTTCCTTTAATAGCCTTAAAACTTGCAGGCTCTGGAGATATATCTAAATTAAGTTACATTATTTTATCCATTCCTTATATTGCTAATACTAAATCAACTAATCTCTGAGAGTTATTTTTATGCTCTCTTGTACCATTGGAATGTTGTCCTTGTCAGCTATGGTTAGAAATACATATTGGGCAATGGGAATCAACTCCCGAATGCAAAATGCAAGGAATATTATAATTGGAATGACTGACACCACTGTAACATTGGATATACTCAACACCTGATGAGGAATGGAGCGTAAGAGATGGGAATAACCAGCCCACGTATCTGTAGTTGACCAGTCACCATAGAAAAGCCCCTTGAATAGGGAAACAAGGTGATTGCATGTTTCCTTGGAAAATGAGAGCAGAAGAATTAGGAAGTGCTTGAAGCATGAAATATTCTGCCCTATTTTTTAGAAAAAGACAGTAAGTAGCTAATACAAAACCTTGCATGCACTTCTTGCTTCTTTAAGATTTCACTATTAACTATTAACTGGAGAAGCTGACAGTATCTTCATTAGTACAGCGATAGGTCGATTACAAGCAGAGACAGAAGAAAAAAATGGCAAAGAAACTAAATAAATGTTTTGCGTCTGTCTTCATGAAAGAGGATACATACCACATAGTGAGAACGAAGAACTGAAGGAATTAGTGTTAGACAAAATCCATTTCTAAATGAACGCAAGTAAAAGTCAGTAAATCCCCTGGACCTAATGATCTACATCCCAGAGTGTTGAAAGAAGTGGCTATACAGATAATGGATGCACTGTTAGTCATCATCAAAAATTCTAAATATTCCAGAATGGTGCCTGCAGATTAGAAGCTATAAAGTGTAGTCCTGCTATTTCAGCAAAGTGGGAGAAAGGAAAAGGGAAATACAGACATGTTAGCATGATATCAGCATATTATAATCTATTATAAAGAATCTATTCTAAAGATGATGATAACCAGACACTTAGAAAATAATGGCATAATTGGGCAGAGTCAAAATAGGATTATGAACAAGAAGCCCTGCTTGATAAACCTGTCGAACTTTCTGAAGATGTAACTTGAAGATAGGATGCAGAGGGTGGTGGTGGAGGGTTGTTTTTCAGACTGGAGGCCTGTGTAAGGATTGGTGCTGGGTTCATTCTTTTTGTCATTTATATAAATGATGCGGATTTGAATATAGAAGGTATGGTTAGTAAGTCTGCAGATGACACCAAAATTGGTGATGTAGTGGATAGTGAAGAAGGTTAGTTCAGAATACAATGGGACATTGATCGGATGGGTCAATGGGCCAAGGAGCAGCAGATGGAGTTTACTTTAGTTAAATGTGACGTGTTGCATTTTGATAAGGCAAACCAGGGCAGGACTTCTACAGTTAATGGTAGGGCCCTGGGGTATGGTGCTGAACAAAGAGATCTAGGGGGTGCAGGTGCATAGTTCCTTGAAAGTGGAGTTGCAGGTTGAAAGGTTAGTGAAGAAGGCGTTTGGCACGCTTGCCTTCATTGGTCAAAGCATCGAGTATTAGAATTGGGACATCATGTGTGGCTATGCAGGACATTGGTGAGACCACTTTCAGAATACTGCATTCAATTCTGGTGTCCCTGCTATAGGAAAGATGTTGGTAAACTTGAAAGAGTTCAGAAATGATTGACAAGAATGTTGCCAGTATTGGAGGGTTTGAGTTATAAGGAGATGCTGAATAGGCTGGGACCTTTCTCCCCATGGCGTCGAAGGCTGAGGGGTGACTTTATAGAGGTTTATAAACTCATGAAGGGCATTGATAGGTGAATAGCGATGGTCTGTTTCCCAGGGTACGGGAGTTCAAAACTAGAGGGCATAGGTTTAAGGCGAGTGGGGAAAAGAATTAAAAGGGATCTGAGGCACAACGTTTTCATGCAGAAGGTGGTACGTGTATGGAATGAGCTGCCAGATGAAGTGGTGGAGGCTGGTACAGTTACAACATTTAAAAGGGATCTGGATGGGTATATGAATAGGAAGGGTTTAGAGGAATATGGGCCAAGTGTGGCAAATGGGACTAGGTTAGGTTAGGATATCTGGTCAGTGCAGACAAATTGGACTGAAGGTCTGTTTCCATGCTGTATAAATCTATGGCTCTAACTAGCAGATGATCTAAGGGGGAATAAGAGGATGTAGTGTATTTTAATTTTCAGAAGGCTTTGGACAAGGTACCACACAAGAGATTAGTAACCAAATTTAGAATACGTCCGACTAAGAGTAATATACAAGCATAGATTGAGAATTGGTTAATGACAGAAAACAGAATAAACAGTAAATGTTGGCTGCATCTTCCATATTTCTACCAAGAATAATGATCCCATTGCTGCTGTTGCCTTTATCTATAGGACCTGAATAAACCTCTACTTGCTTTGGCAAACCTTTTGGTGGTGACTGGCCAACTGTGGCTGTGTGAGCTGGCTGCTCCAGTCTCTTAGGCTCCACTCCTCATCAATTACTATAAGTTTATAACTCAAGTGCCTCTCTTTAAACTTCTGCTTTTTAAAAATCAGAAAATTGTTGCAGCTGCAATTTTCCAAAGATATAAATATATTTAAACCACTTGGTAGCATGCCACAAGTCATTAATACGCTGCTGCTGCACAGATTGCTTGGTTTAAAATCTAGGGTCACAAACTGCCAGCTTCAGTGCATTGACATCTTCTTTGTATTGACTGACTTTGACTTGAATCCCCTATACCAGATGCAACATTGCATTCATGCTTATAGGCATGCATAATAGTCAAATCTGTCATGAAATGTTCAATCATTTATGAGTTTAAGTGGGTTTGTCCAGACTCCAATATATTTAAATAGTCTCCAAATAGCTCATCAGTGAACCCAGGAGTCTAGCAAACTCTGAGCAGTTTTTAAACCCAACTGAACGCCACACTGGCATTGTACTGAATGCTATTTTCTTTAGGTGATCTCACAAAGATGCTCTTCTGCAATGGCAGGTTAGCATCCTGTTTCAAAATTATCCACACTTGTGTGGAAAAGTACTGTAAATTGCATGCAAGAAAAAAAAGTACTTTTACTTTGTAATACCTTGTTTCCTTCAGAAACATCCCAAAGATCATAAATTACTTTGAATTGCTATGACTTGTTACATAGGCCAATACAACATTCAAGATTTGCAAGCACAAGCTGAGATAATTTGACTTGTTAAATTGTTTTCAGATGACTTTACAGGGAGGAATGCTGAATGCAGTACAGAGAATTCCCTGTTTCTCTTCAAATGCTGCCAGTCAACAGGGAGAGTGAGCCTTCTTTTAGCATTGAATTCCAAAGATTGGTACCTCTTTCAATGCAGCACTCTTTCAGTACTGCTCGGGGGGGTCAGCTTCGACTTTTGATTCTGAGGCAAGAATGCTGTCAACTAATTCTGTGGTTCTAAGAAGTTAAATTTCTTTAAGTATTGCCATTACTGGAGTCAGCAATACAAAACTTACTGCGTGGGGAGGTGGTGCTATGGGGGTATTGTTGCTGCACTAGTAATTCAGAGACTCAAACAAATGCTCTTGGCACATGGGTTCAAATCCCACATTGGCCGATGGTGAAATCTGAATCAATGAAAATCTGGATTTGACAGCTAGTTTAATGGTGTCTATTGTCAATTGGTCTTTGGAAGTTTATCATCTAGCCTAAATGTTACTCCAGACATATAACAATGTGGTTGACCCTTTATTGCCCTCCAAAATAGCACTAGAAAGCCCGTCAGTTCAAATGTCAATTAAGGATGGGAAATAAATGCTGGCTAGCCAGCAATGCTCACATCCCATGAATGAATTATAAACAAATGATGGGTTATGCCATATATGTGATAACATTTAACACTGACCAAGTAAACACAATTCCAATTTTGTTAACTGATATTCCAGAATATTTTTACGTATGACAGAATAATTTTCGCAATTCTGTACATTATGAGAACTGATTATATTTTATAAATGTCAATCAATCTTTACTCAGCAAATGGGATATTAACAGGGGAGGCTGGAGTGTAGTGGTAATGTCACTGGCGTCAGTGCTGAGCCCCACACTGTTCTGAGGAATGGGTTTGAATCCTTCGTGGCAGATGAAGAAATTTGAAATCGTTAAAATCTGGAATAGAGAGTTTACCTAATGGTGATCATGTTACCATTACAAACCCATCTGGTTCACTAATATCCTACAGGGAAGTGAATCTGCCATCCTTACCTGGTCTGACTTACCAGTGACTCCAGACCCACAGCAAGAAGTTTGACTCTCGATTTCCCTCTGGGCGCTTAGACAAGGGGAATAAATGGATGTAAGTTTGCTCGCTGAGCTGGAAGGTTCGTAATAGCATCACTCACTACCTGTACACCTTTCAAATCAAAAATGCAGTTGCCTGAACAAGAAATTCATAATTTTACAAGGAAGAAAATACTTGTTTCAACAGAGCAGACAACTCCCTGCTGCACATTCATGAGATTAAAAATCCCCTGATGATATTACGGGATAACTACCTGAGACAGAAGGGAAGGGTTCCTCTCTGGAGGAGACTCAGCATATTAAGGATTCTCTAAATAAGGTAATGAAGCAAAAACCAAGCTTTATGGGAAGACCACCTTCAATGAAGGACATTCAAGAGGTAAAAACAAATCATCTAACAGAGAAATGGTGCATAGCACAATGAACGTTAAAATAAAAATCAAGGTCAATTATCCTCAAGATAAAAACACACCAATCTTGAAATTCTGAAGGGAATGTGTTCCAGAAGAAGGTGCAACCTTTAGACTGCCTGCATTTGTGAAGTCAAGACTCAGTGGGTGATGCGGTAATAATTAAAGTCTAAAAGTAGTTACATACATGAATGTATAAATATTATCTATGGGCAAGAAAGCTTAGAGGAAGCTGTTACAGAAGGTAGTAGTTCTGGAAGAATTAGTATTGAAGTTGCATTAAGGTCCATGCATCCTCGTAATGTTACATGGTAGAGGATCAGGCACTCTAAGAGTTTCAACAGTGAGTGTGAGATTTAAAAGAAACTAAAGGGCCTGATCCTGACAGTAACATACTTGGCTCCAGATTAAATTATTATGTCTAATCAGTGAATGTAACTTATATCTATTCCTATCATGCAATAAACTGGCTCTAGTTATGTACACCAAATGCCTCTGCTTGTTACACTTCACCAGTAATATTCTCCCAAATTTTTTTTCTTGCTGTGTGGTTGTCAAAATTCCATGCAAAGTAACATTTAAAGAAGAGTGGAAGTCATAAAGTGGATGCTCATGACGTGTGTGAGAGACTTCCTAGCAGTATGGCCATAGAACCTGTGCTCACCACTAGTCTGTCCTTTATTACTGATACCTAGTCAGAACCCTGGAGTAGCAAAGTAAAAAATGACAGCTGGCAGCTCATTACTTCAAAACACCAAGCGCCCAATGATTAGCATGTGATTCAGGGTAATGCCAACAACACAGGTTTGATCTCTGTGATAGTCATGAGAGCTGCCTCCTTGTCCTGAAGCTGAGCAATCAAAATAATAAGACCATAAGACATAGGAGTGGAAGTAAGGCCATCCGGCCCATCGGGTCCACTCTGCCATTCAATCATGGCTGATGGGCATTTCAACTCCACTTACCTGCATTCTCCCCGTAGCCCTTAATTCCTTGTGACATCAAGAATTTATCATTCTCTGCCTTGAAGACATTTAGCATCCCGGCCTCCACTGCACTCTGCGGCAATGAATTCCACAAGCCCACCAATCTCTGGCTGAAGAAATGTCTCCGCATTTCTGTTCTAAATTCACCCCCTCTAATTCTAAGGCTGTGTCCATGGGTCCTAGTCTCCTCACCTAACGGAAACAATTTCCTAGCGTCCACCCTTTCCAAGCCATGTATTATCTTGTAAGTTTCTATTAGATCTCCCCTTAATCTTCTAAACTCCAGTGAATACAATCCCAGGATCCTCAGCTGTTCCTCATATGTTAGACCTATCACTCCAGGGATCATCCGGGTGAATCTCCGCTGGACACGTTCCAGTGCCAGTATGTCCTTCCTGAGGTGTGGGGACCAAAACTGGACACAGTACTCCAAATGGGGCCTAACCAGAGCTTTATAAAGTCTCAGTAGCACAACGGTGCCTCTATATTCCAACCCTCTTGAGATAAATGACAACATTGCATTCGCTTTCTGAATCACGGACTCAACCCACATGTTTATCTTTACAGAATCCTTGACTAGCACTCCCAAATCCCTTTGTACTTTGGCTTTATGAATTTTCTCACCATTTAGAAAGTAGTGCATGCTTGTATTCATTTTTCCAAAGTGCAAGACATCGCATTTGCTCACATTGAATGCCATCAGTCATTTCCTGGACCACTCTCCCAAACTGTCTAGATCCTTCTGCAGCCTCCCCACTTCCTCAGTACTACTTGCCTGCCCACCTAACTTCATATCATCGACAAGCTACCACTGACAAAAGCTGCCAAAAAAAGCTCAGTTTCATACATCATCAGACAATGAATAGCTTTCTTTGGGTGGAACACAGATGATATTAGGTGTTTTAAACAACAAGAGGGCAAACCATATTAAATGAGTAATGAGTAATCAGCAGTTTTTGTTAAAATCTAGTTAGATGGAAACATTTATTTATCATACTATGGTTGAACTTAATGTTAAGTTTGAAAACAGGAACCTCAACACTTGTTCATTTTCAGTACTTTGCTGAATTACTTTAAAAGGATAGAATGGAGATTGGCAACAATAAACTGGTCAAAACAGTTATCAGATAAAATGACAAAAGAACAATATGAGATTTAATAAGAGGACTTGAGCTATATAATTTAACTTACCAAATAAAACACAGTCAGTTTCAATGATGAATGTGAGATTAAAGGAAAACTAAAAAAAATCAAAGAGAGTACTGCAAGGAATGCAGTAGATCCAGGAGACTGGGAGAGCTATTAACAACAGCAAATGAAGACTTTAAACACAGAACTTAGCTCTTCAAAGACATATAGAAAGAAACTTCATGGAATATCAAGATTGACAATCGAAATGTTTATAATTATGTTTAAAAACAATATGGTAGTCAAAACAACTTTTAAAAAAAGTATGGGTTGTATTGTAAATAAAACCAAGTAAAAGGATAAAGTACTGATATTCCAGAGAAATTAATAATACATCAAGAACTAGAACTCACTGAAGTTAACGTGAGCTCTTGATCATTTTCATCCACTGTTTTAAAGGAAGTCGGTGAAAATATTGTCGATATTGTAGACTTAATCTTTCAAAGCTCTCTCCATGAAGTTTCAGGGGAACTTCATTTTAGATTATAAACTTAAAAATTCCATTATTTATTGGAAGGAACTTATAGATCTTTTAATCTAACAATTCTTCTGGAAAATTATTGGGAATTTATAGTTAAGATCAAAGTGACTGAGCACTTAAAGAGTTTAAGTTGATTAATCAGACTCAACATAGGTTTGTAAAGTGAAAGTCATAGTGAACAAATTTAATCGATACTTTGAGTAAGTAATTAAAGCAGAACATGGGGAATGTCCACTGATGGATATTGTATGGACTTGCAGAAGACACTTAATAAGATTAAAATTGAAGCTTGTGAATGAAAGAAAATTATTGACCTGATAATGAGATTGGTTACGTGGAATAGAGGTAGAAATGATTGGTATGAACATGGACTGTAAGGAAGGAACGAATAACAATAATGCGTGCTGAGATAGGAACTATTTAAGTAGTGTTAGAGTGAATCTTAAAATTATACAGACATCGTTAGATTAAGTGAGTACATGAAACTGTGACAGATGAATTTCATGCATTTAATTGTGAGGCCAATTGTTTTTGACTGAAAGAAAATAGATTAGTGAATTATTTCTAAAGGGCTGATGAAGGACTTTTGCCCGAAACGCGATTTTCCTGCTCCTCGGATGCTGCCTGACCTGCTGTGCTTTTCCAGCACCACTCTAGTCTTGACTCTGACCTCCAGCATCTGCAGTCTTTCACTTAGTGAATTATTTGAAGAGTTGGAAGTCGAGAAACAGTAGAGGTAAAGTCATTTAGAGGATTATGGAGCAGATCACGAAATATGTTCTTCAACTTTAAAATTGAAAAGATTGATGCACTGTTAGCCTTTTACACCGTGGGCGGCACGGTGGCACAGTGGTTAGCACTGCTGCCTCACAGCGCCGGTTCAAATCCCGCCTCAGGCGACTGACTGTGTGGAGTTTGCATGTTCTCCCCGTGTCTGCGTGGGTTTCCTCCGGGTGCTCCGGTTTCCTCCCACAGTCCAAAGATGTACCGGTCAGGTGAATTGGCTATGCTAAATTGCCCGTAGTGTTAGGTAAGGTGCAAATGTAGGGGTATGGATGGGTTTCGCTTCGGCGGGTCGGTGTGGAATTGTTGGGCCGAAGGGCCTGTTTCCACACTGTAAGTAATCTAATATCTAGCAGCAGAATATAAAGGAGAAGAAGTCAATTTCAAAACAATTTCAGAATGTTACCAGAGCTTCATAGTCTAGATTATGTGAACACATTACACAAAGTTGGATGTTCTCACTATGATATGGAAGGTTAAGAGGTGGTTTATTTTAGATATTTAAGATTTTGAAAGGAATCAATAGGATATATAGACAAGGATTTTAGCTTATGTGAAGGCAACTCATCATTCATAGCCAAGCAATTAAGAGAAATTAGGAAATACAGCGCTTCTAGTGGTATAATGAAGTTTGAAAGTCTCCCAAAAAAATGTAGATACTAGCTTAATTGATAAATTTGAAATTAAGACTATAAACATAAAGTATAAAATGTGAACCCAGGCAAATGGATCAGCCCTGGCTTACTGAATGATGGACTAGATTGCCATGGATTGAATGAATTACTCATATCAATTCCAAGATAGGCCAGCGTTCAGACCAACACTGATAACATCAGAGAGAGGATCCCAATCAGTCAGGGACATTTTTGATAGGAATGTTTGCATAAAATTTTTCACGCGTGTACATTTTTAAATATGCATAAATGCTAATATTTCATATGATTTTTGCTTGAAAATAAACCTTTTGAAATGTGGTGTCCATCTCTTCTTCAAATAAAAGTTTCAAGCTAATCTAAAACACTACTAAAGATATCCTGAGAAATAGTGTACACTAAACTGCTCAGAGGGAAAAAAAATCAAATTCAAGCACTGGCTTTGAGGACAAATGGAAACTTTAATGAATCTGGTAAAAGAGACAAAAATCATTGACAAATTTAGCAGTGTCTTAAAATATTTGTGTTTAAAACCTTAACACAACGCTAAAAAGATCACTTGGTGAAAAAAATTATAGTTGAAAATTTTTATTGATTCTGTTGATTCAACAAATCATAATGGTCACATGTTAGCATATTGTTTCCCCATTATAAAATATTTCATTGAAACTAACTGTAATATTAGTTCTTGTTCCATAGCTTAGCATGAAGTGTGACAGGAGAAAGCGAGGTCTGCAGATGCTGGAGATCAGAGCTGAAAATGTGTTGCTGGAAAAGCGCAGCAGGTCAGGCAGCATCCAAGGAACAGGAGATTCAACGTTTCGGGCATAAGCTCTTCTTCAGGACCTTATGCCCTTATGCCTGAAGAAGGGCTTATGCCCGAAACGTCGAATCTTCTATTCGTTGGATGCTGCCTGACCTGCTGTGCTTTTCCAGCAACACATTTTCAGCCATGAAGTGTGACAGGACATATTGCTTATTGGTAGGAAATGCACATGGTCTGCTAGATGTTTAATATACAGTATAGGCAACAGTAAAATTTCTTCAATACCAGTTTGGGAAGGTTGTAGAGTAGCAATGTTGCTTTACAAGTAATTTAAAACCTGAGGCTAAAGTTTGGGAAAATGGGTTTGAATCAATTTGAATTCAACAAATTGATGGAAGTAAAAAGCTACACTAATAATAATGATGTAACCATTCTAGACTTTTGTGAAAAATATTCATTCACTATGTTCTTTATCTGGCCTGGCCTGGCCTGCATGTGACTTCTGACCACAACAATGTGATCTGACCCTTAAGTGCCCTCTGAAATGTCACAGGGAGCCAATCAATAGAAGCTAAATTGCAATGAGGTCTAAACAAAGGAATAAAACTACCTGGCATCGATCAGGGAAGTCAGGGTCAGGAAATGACTGGACCTTTCAACCCTACAAAAGTCCTTCTCACTAACATCTGCCAAAATTGGGAGCATGAATTCACAGAGCAGTCAGGAAACATTCTCATAGAATCATAATTTACAATATCCCAACATTACCATCACTATCCACAGGTAGCAATAATGTTGAGGTGCTGTTGTTGGACTGGGGTGTACAAAATTTAAAAATCACGCACCAGCAGCCCAACAGGTTTATTTGGAAGCACCAGCTTTCAGAGCGCTGCTCCTTCATCAGACCATGAAGGAGCAGTATTCCGAAAACTAGTACTTCCAAATAAACCTGGTGGACTATAGCCTGGTGTTGTGTGATTTTTAACTTTATCCGCGGGTACCTACCTAAAAACAAGGAACAAGAGTAGGTGACACAGCCCTTCAGGCCAGCTGCACCATCCAAGAAGATCATGGCTAATTCTGCATATCTCCAATCAATCTTTCATCCTCTTAGTAATCAAGATTCGATCTACTTATACCTTGAAAATATTTAAAGATTCTGTATCTATTGCCTTTTGAGGAATGGAATTCCAATGGCTCACAACCCACAGAGACAAACAATGTTTCCTTATCACTTTTAAATGGTTCTCCTTTTTTTAAAACTATGACCATTAGTTCTAGATTCTCCCACAAAGGAAAGATCCTTTCAACCTCAACTTTGCCCATCACATAGGATTTTATTGTATATGGAGGAGGAGATCGTCTAATGGTTAACAATCCAGTGACTCAGATAATGATCTGGGGACCCAGGTTTGAATCCTGCCATGGTAGATAGTGGAATTTGAATTCAATTTTTTTTAAAATCCAGAATTAAGACTCTAATACTGACCATGAATCCAGTGTCAATTCTCAGGAAAGAGCCATCTGATTCACTATTGTCATTTAGGGGAGGAATCTCCTATCCTTACCTGATCCAACCACCAACAATATGGATGAGTTTTAACTGCCTTCTGGCCAATTAGGGGTGGGCATTAAATGCTGCCTAGCCGGCAACACACTCATGCTTCAGTTATATGGGGCATTAGTGAGACTGCATTTTACCGATTTGTGTACACTACTGGCTGCTGGACTTACAAAAAGATGTGAATGATTTAAAAGCCATTCAGAGAAGGTGTACAAATGCAATACTTGGAATGAGTGGGTTGCCTTATGAGAAAAGACTGGCCAGGCTAGCCCTGTATCCTCTGGAGTTCAGAAGTGTCAGAGGTCACTTAATTGAAAGAATCTTTTTTCTTTATTCATTCATGGCCAGTCTTTTCTCATAAGGCAACCCACTCATTCCAAGTATTGCATTTGTACACCTTCTCTGAATGGCTTTTAAATCATTCACATCTTTTTGTAAGTCCAGCAGCCAGTAGTGTACACAAATCGGTAAAATGCAGTCTCACTAATGCCCCATATAACTGAAGCATAACATCCCTACTCTTGTATTTATTACAAACTGTTACCGTAATAAAAAATAATATTGTATTAACTTTTTTCATTACTTGCTGTACCTGCACATATTTAGCCTATCTCTATCCCACTTCAGGCTCCTTATGTCCTTTTCACAACTCAGTTTCCTACCTATCTTTGCACCTGCAGTAAATTTAGCTACCATACCCTTGAATCCTTCAGCCAAATCATTTATTTAAATTGTCACGAGTTGAGGACCCAGCATGAACAACTGTGGCATCTCCCGTCAGCCTGAAAAAAACCCAGTTATTCCTACTGTCTGCTGCCCATCAGCCAGCTGATCTTCTATCCATGCCAACATGTTACCCTCTACACCATGAGCTTTTACTTATCACAAAAATCTTTGATGTGACACCTTATCAAATGCCTTCCACAAATCTAATTCACTGCTTTGCTAACCATGTTGGCTCCACCTGATTACCTTGAATATATTCAAGTGTCCTGTTATAGTGCCTTTTAAAATGTTTTTCTTATGGCAGATTTTAAGCTTGATAGCCTGTAGTTTCCTGCTTTCTGCCTCCCTCCCTTTCTGAACAGAAGGGTGACATTAGGTATTTTCCAATCTAAATGGAATCTTCCCTGAATCTCATGGGTTTTGGAAAATTAAAACTAATGTATCAACAATTACATTGAATAATTCTTTGCTACCCTAAAATAAAATCTATTGGGACATGGGGACTTGGCAACACACAGTTCCAACAATTTACTCAATACGACATCCTTGTTAACAGTAATTTTCTTGAGCTCCCCTTTCCCTTTCAATTCATGATTTACAGCTATTGCTGGGATGATACTTGTATTTCATCTGGTGAAGACTGACACAAAATACCTGTTCAGTTAGTCTGCCATCTCTTTACCCTCCATTACTAATTCCCTAGACTTATCCTCTATAGGACCAACACGTATTTGGTTAACTTTTTCTAAATATCTGATTCTGTCCAATCTTCTGACTTACGGTCTACCTTTGCAGAATTATATGTCTTTTCTTTGTGTCTGATACTATTGTTGACATTTTTAATCTAACCAAGGATGGTAGGTCCACCTCTAAATTTTTTTTCTTATTTGTTAGAATATATCATTTCTCTGTTTTCTGGAATATTTTTTGAAATGTTTGCCATTGCATCTCCACTGACCTACCCTTAACATTATTTATCAGTTCATGTTCACTAGCTCTGTTTTCATGCTCTCATAATTGTCCTTGTTTAAATTCAACATTGTAGTCTTGGATCCAAACTACTGCTTCTTAAACTGTATATAAAATGTGATCATATTATGGTCACTGCTACCCAGGAATACTTTCACTGTGAGGTCAGTAACTAATCCTATCTCATTTAGTCAAAACCAGGCATGGTATAACCTGATCTCTAGTCAGTAACACAACATATTGGTCTAAGAAATTTTACCAAAAACATTCGATGAACTCCTCTTTTAGATTACTTTTTCCCCTATCTGATTTTTTTTCAGGCTATACTTAGATTAAAATCTCCCATGATAATTGATGTGATCTTTTTGACAAGCTTCCATTATCTCTTCCGTGATACCCTGTACTACATGTGGTTACTGTTCAGGAGTAAAAAGTGAGGTCTGCAGATGCTGGAGATCAGAGCTGAAAATGTGTTGCTGGTTAAAGCACAGCAGGTCAGGCAGCATCCAAGGAACAGGAAATTCGACGTTTCGGGCCAGAGCCCTTCATCAGGAATGAGGAGAGGGTGCCAGGCAGGCTAAGATAAAAGGTAGGGAGGAGGGACTTGGGGGAGGGGCGATGGAGATGTGATAGGTGGAAGGAGGTCAAGGTGAGGGTGATAGGCCGGAGTGGGGTGGGGGCGGAGAGGTCAGGAAGAGGATTGCAGGTTAGGAGGGCGGTGCTGAGTTCAAGGAAATCGACTGAGACAAGGTGGGGGGAGGGGAAGTGAGGAAACTGGAGAAATCCGAGTTCATCCCTTGTGGCTGGAGGGTTCCCAGGTGGAAGATGAGGCGCTCTTCCTCCAACCGTCGTGTTGTTATGTTCTGGCGATGGAGGAGTGCAAGGACCTGCATGTCCTCGGTGGAGTGGGAGGGAGAGTTAAAGTGTTGAGCCACGCGGTGGTTGGGTTGGTTGGTTCGGGTGTCCCAGAGGTGTTCCCTGAAGCATTCTGCAAGTAGGCGGCTTGTCTCCCCAATATAGAGGAGGCCACATCGGGTGCAGCGGATGCAATAGATGATGTGTGTGGAGGTGCAGGTGAATTTGTGGCGGATATGGAAGGATCCCTTGGGGCCTTGGAGAGAATAAGGGAGGAGGTGTGGGCGCAAGTTTTGCATTTCCTGCGGTTGCAGGGGAAGGTGCCGCGAGTGGAGGTTGGCTTGGTGGGGGGTGTGGACCTGACGAGGGAGTCACGAAGGGAGTGGTCTTTGCGGAACGCTGATAGGGGAGGGGAGGGAAATATATCCCTGGTGGTGGGGTCCGTTTGGAGTTGGCGGAAATGACGGCGGATGATACGCTGTATACGGAGGTTGGTGGGGTGGTAGGTGAGAATCAGTGGCGTTCTGTCTTGATGGCGGTTGGAGGGGCAGGGCTCAAGGGCTCTGTTACTGTTCAGGAGCCTACAACTCCTACAAGTGACCTCTTTATAGTTCCTCATCTCTACCCAGACCACTTCTATATCCTGGTTTCCTGAATTGAGGTCCTCCCTCTCTGTTGTGCTAACATCATCCTTAATTAACAGAGTCCCATTGGCAGGACAGAAGCACCAGAGGCACAACGGTATAAAGTTGGAAAGAAGTTGTTCTGGGGGGTCCTGGGACTCCATGAGCTAGTGGCATCAGGTCAAATATGATCAAGGAAACTTCCTGCTGATTACCAACTATTGCACCTGAAATAACTCCGCAGAGGCCAGTATCCTGTCTCCAAGTCACCTTTTATTTACATGTGGAAAGTCCTTCACACTGATCCAGCTCCCTCAGAGCCAGATCTCAGAATGAGCACAGCCTCTGACACTCCTGCTTATATCTGGCAGTCGGGGCTCCCTAATTAACACCCCCAATTAGGGAACTCATATTCTATGAGGTATGGCTAACTTTGTTACAATCACATCATCCTTCCCCCTCTGAGTCCAAGGTCATTGGCCAGCTTTTTTTTTTAGCTCCACCTGGAGTGTTTTACTTCTGCCTCTGATAAAAGGGTCATATAATGTACAGTAGCTCACCTCTTGCACGTGGGGCACCTCAGAAGAAATTCGTTTTCCTCTTCAGCTGGGAAAGACATTGAGGCAGCGACATCCACCAAAACAATTTCAGACTCTATGATCACTACAACGCCTGTCAGAGATGGAGAACCCATTCTGGAAAGGCTGCCGAGGAGCTGGGCACATTTTACTCCCATACATTTGCGAATTTGCAGTTTTTGTATGGTCCACATGCTTGTTCAGGACTGTCCCACCTAGCAGAACTTTACACATCACTAGACTTGTTGTGTGGCAAGCCAGACCCCCTCAAAATGTTTAAGGTAGCCCAGACCCTAACTTTTTTTTAGGCAGATGTACAGTGGATATCCCAGGAGCGATGCAGCTGGTCAAACCTTTCAGCTATTAACAAAACAGAATTTATTTAAACATTACGGATGACACAAACACAAACAAAAGAAAACAGAATTTAGAATAATTTAACTTATTTGATAACCCAACTGACCCAATTGCTACTTAATGTAGGAGTTGTTCTAATCCCCACAACATCCCATGAACACATCCATTGGCAAAAAGTAAATTCAAACACAAGTTCTTACAGGCAGGAGAGATTTTAGAGAGAAAGTCCAAGCAAGACTTCTGTTGAAGCATGGAACCTTTTTTTCACTGTAGCTGCTTCTCTAGCTACCAGCAGTTTTTTGACTCCCTGCTAAAACTAAACCAAACTAGAAAAAACCTGACCTGGGAGAACCAGCCATTCCCCTGCCATTGTTTTCAAGTACCCATTTCCAGACATATCAGAACCTCTGCCTTTAAACCCCTCTTGAAAGAAGCCAAGGACAACATGTCACAGACCTGACCTTATGCTGACCGTGCCTCTTACCTGTACAGGTCAATTCCCATGATTCCTACAACAAAATTCATCCCCGGAAGTAAACTGCTTCTCTTGCTTAGCAGAGTCTTTGTCTGGCACTGGTGTTCCTGATGCCATTTTACCCTCCACTCACCCTTTTCCCCCCAATCCCACCCCCTCCTAGGTCCATTAAAATCAGTGTTAGCCTGATGTGGAGTCTTCTCCCCATTAGCAACTCTGCTGGAGCTATCCCTGTAGTTGTATGAGGGGTGGTCTGATAATCAATTAGGAACCAGAACAGTTTGGTATCGAGTGATGCTGTAGGCTGTTTCTTTAAGCCTGCATTCAAAGTCTGGACTGCTCTTTCTGCCAGATCATTGGATGATGGATGATTTGAAACAGTCCTTATATGTTGTATACCATTCAATTTTAGGAAATCCTCAAATTCTTTGCAAGTAAACAATGGCCTGTTATCTGTGACCAACTCTTCCTGGAGTTCGTGCATTGCAAAAGATGCATGCAGATTTTCTATCGTTGTCTACTCTATGCATATCCAGCCATTCTGAGTGGGTGTCCATAATGACTAAGAACATTAAGCCTGCGAAAAGACCTACTGCACAGTTGATGTGTAACTGAAACCACGGAATACCTGGCCATTCTCACAAATGTGGAGGAGCAGCTGGTGATAAATTTTGTCCTTGTTGGCGCGATGTGCACTATCCCACTAAATCCAATCCTAGTCACCACACATATCTTCTCGCCAACATCTTCAGTTTGGAAACTCCAGGATGACCCTGGTGGAGTTCAGTCAGTGTCTGGCTGTGACCTTTGCTCAGGACAATCACTGTTGCTCCCTGGATCCAGTCCTCTATTAGATCTGATTTCTCTGGGTCTGGAAAGGTTTCAATTCTGATGCCTCTTTGGATTCCCTTGTCACTACCAACTGTTTCAGTTTTGCCAGGACCAAATCTTTCTGCTTCCAAGATCTGATATTGTCAACCATGACTGGAAATGTATCTAGAAAATTAAAAACCTTTACAGACCTTTACACACTGGGGGTGTGTATGCCAGCAGAAGGAGGCTCAATGCATCTACATTTGCTACTTGGCCTCCTGGACAGTACTCTGACTTGTAGTTATGCACACTTAGTATTAAAACCCACTACTGAATTCGGCAAGAAGCTATGGGCAGAACTGCTTGTCATCTTTAAGTAGACCTAGCGGAGTTTTGTGGTAAAATATTATTACAAACTTATGCCCATAAAGTTATTGGTGAAACTGACTGCCAAACCTTCCTTCTCTATCTGGGCATATTTATGCTCTACATTAGCAAACGTTCTGGATGCATATGCTATTAGATGTTCCTCTCCATTGGGCCACCTATGAGCTAATACTACCCTGATGCGATATGGGGAGCCACCGCATGTCAATACCAAATCTCACTTGGGAACATAGCGTGCCAGCATCTGAGATCAGATGATAACTGTTTCTTGACTTCTCTTAAAGGCATGGCTTGGCCATATGACAATTTCCATGGTTAACTCTTCATTAACAGTTGATGCAAAGTGCCAGGATGGAGGCCAAGTCACGTACAAACTTTCCATAATAGTTCACCAGCCCAAGGAAACACCTAACTTCCGGTACAGTCTTGGGAGCGGGGCATATTTAATTGCCCTCACTTTATTTTCCAATGGATGTAATCCAGTGTTGCCAAACCTGCAGCCCAAGTAGGTCACTTGGGGTGCCTGGTGCACACACTTTTGTTTCTATTCTAAGGCCTATGCCCACATGGAAGAAACATCTGAGGACTCTGTCCATCTCCAAGAACTCCTTATTGGTTTTCCCTGTTTTAGCATGTCACCTAGATAAATGGCGACTTCGGATAGACCTTGTAAAATGTTCTCCATAGTCTGCTGAAAAATTGCACAGGCTAACAATATCCCAAATTATAGTCTTGCATATTAGTACAAACCCTTATGAGTATTAATTGTAGCATACTTCTGGGAATCCTCAGCTAACTGCAATTGCAAGTACGCATGTCTCATGCACAGTTTCATGAGGAATGTCCTCACCCCGCCACCGGCTTTGCATATAATTCTTCTATGCAAGAGATTGGGTATTCATGCAGTTGCAAAAAGTGGTTTACTGTTGGTTTAAAATCCCCAAAAGGCAAACCGACTTGTCGGGTTTCACAATCACAATCAGTCCGACCAATACTGCTCATTCTACAACCTGTACCGGTTTAATGATTCCTTCACTTTCCAGCCTTCTGATTTCTGCCTCTACTTTTGCCCCTAAGGCAAATGGCACTGGGCGATCTTTGCAGAATCATGGAATTGCTTCCTAGTCAACATGCAGGGTGGCCTTGGCTCCTATGATAGTCCTGAGACCTTCCTGAAAAACCTCTGAATATTTAATTAGAGCTTCACCCAGGCAGCCATTTTCTAATCAAAAAATGTTGTGTCAATCTCAGTGAATCTTTCTCAATTAATTTTGCCCCATTAAGCTTGGGCCCGAGCCTAGCAGTTACAATCAGTTGTAACTGAACCAGCTGATTCTCAGAAGAGACTGGAACCAAAGTTGTACCCTTAATCTGTAAAGGTTTCCCGGTACATGTTCTCAGTCTAGCCAATTTCTTGTGCAAACTTAAGGGTTGGAGTCCAGAGCAAATTTTGTTAAAGACTGGGTCTGTCATCACTGAAAAGGCCGCATTGACATCAATCTCCATTAGAACTGGGTGACCATTTAACCAGACGTTTATTTTGATTGCTTCTGATTTGGATATTGCTAAGCAATTTAACTGTTCCAAATTAGATGGAGATAGATTTTCCAGGGTGTGCACTCTCCTGGATATCAGCCTATGAGTTCTCTTACTCAATTTAGGTCGAGTGGGACTCTTTTGATGTCTCAAATCCATATACTGACAGCAACCACAATGGCTTGCTGGCCCATATCCTGAAGAAATTTTTAACCATTCAGCTGAGGCTTGGTTTTGTTTTGGGGTTTTGCTGTGAGCTGACTGGGTGTCCCTCTGTTCAGGATATGACCTGAGTGAGGCTATGCAATTGCCTTCGCTCAGGTGGTGTTCCCCAAGCTTAGTCTGATTGGCAAGGGTGTCTACTTCCATCAGAATACCCTGCAACCCATATGCTCCACTCACATTTTCCAATGATAAAGCCAATTGTAGTGCTTGTTTGAAGTCCAATTGGCTTCAGCCAGTTGGTACTTTTGCATGGTTACATCATTAATCCCACATACCAAACAGTCACTCAGCATCTCATTAAGGGTTATACCAAAGTCACATGCCTCTGCCAGTCATCTTAATGTAATCAAAAATCCTGATAGGGATTCGCCAGGTTCTCGAATTTTCTAGTAAAACTAACAGCATTTCAGAATTAGAGGAGGCTCATGCTGGAATATTCCTTCACTAAATCTGTCAACTCTTGAAAGGTTTTAGTATCTGATACGTCAGGGAAAATTTGACTCCTAATAACCAAAAAAGGTGTGGGTCCACAAGCTGTCAGGATAATTACTCATTGCTTTTCATCTGCCCTAATGTCATTTGCCTGGTCTTTCCATCAAATGGGCCCAGTCTTTGACAGCAGAATTGAATGAGTCAAGCTTCCCAAATAACGGCATGACGCCAGAAATGCTTATACCAACTCAAAGATGACTGTTGCTGAATTTCTTCAAGAATGTGCTTTTCTTACATTGCCACTGAAATGGCTCCACATAGGCCAATATCTCATCATCAAGTCATCCTTGATATTGACCCATCTACCTCAGAGCCAGTTCTCAAAGTGAACAGAATGTCTGATACTCTTGTTTATATCTGTCAGCCAGGGCTTCCTGATTGGACCAGAGTCACAGCCCCAATCAGGAACTCATATTCTATGAGGTCCACCTGGCTGACCTCATTACAGTCCCTACAGCACCCTCTCTCTCGTGTAATCCAGCTGTACTTCTCCCCTTTTAAGTACCAGTTGAGTAAGCACTGAGAGTGGCAAAGGCACAGAATGTATAGTGGCCAGTGGATTCCAATGCTTCAATTTCAAGTGACTTAGAAGCACAGCTATTGAGCAAGCCAGCAGAATCCTACAGGACTAAACACTAGACTGGATCTCCAGCAGGTGATAAGGGAACCACCAAATGGGAAAAATAACTATCTGACCTTGTCCTCAACCAATGTGACAGTCACAAATGCATCTGTCCACAAGAGTACCAGCAGCATGACCCCACACAGAGATTGTTGAGTCAAAGTCCAATTTTCATATTGAAAAGACCTTTGATTAAGTTGTGTGGCGTTGTGACCATGTTACGTGGGACAGACTCTCAACAGTTACAAATTTAAGATGTTCTGGACCATTAGTAGCAGAATTGTGTAAACCATAATCTATAATTTCATTCCCACTATTATTACTGTCAAGCCAGGAGATAATTCCTGGTTTAAAAGTGTGCAGGAGCATATCCAGGTGCAGCACCATAAAATTCCTACAGTATAGAAGCAGGCCATTTGGCCCATTGAGTTAATACTGACCCTCCAAAGTATATCCCACTCTAGCCATTCCCAACCTTATCCCCATAAACCTGCATTTCCCATGGCTAATCCACCTAACCTACACACTCTTGACACTACAGGCAACTTAGCATGGCCAATCCACCTAACATGCACATCTTTGGACAGTGGGAGGAAACTGGAGCACTCAGAAGAAACTCACACAGACACGGGAAAATGTGCAAACTCCACATAGACAGTCCCCTGAGGCTGGATCAAACCTGGGTCCCTGATGCTGTAATCACTGAGCCACCATATCACCAGACAGACCTAAAAGTCAGATGTCAACCTGGTTGACGCTAAAACACAGGGCTACATGCATGCTAAACACCGGACACAATGTGCAATTGACAAAAAGACTGGGATCTAGCCCTAGCAAAATTGGAACCATTGGGAAATCAGGGGGCAAGCTCTCCACAGATTGCACTCATACCTATCACATAGGAAAATGATTGTGGTTGTTGGAGGTCAATCATCTCAGTCCTGGTACATTTCCATAGAATTTCCTCAAGACTTTTTTTTGTATTCATCTGTTTAGACACGTGCCTTGGGCAGGTCGGACACGTACCCAGGCTTTCCTCAGGGCAGTGCCTGAGGCCCAACCATCCTCAGCTGCTACATCAAAAACCTTCCATCCATAAGGTCAGAAGTGGATATGTTCACTGATGGTTGCACAATATTCAGCACTATTTGCAACTGCTCAAATATTGAAGCAGTCCATTTCCAAATGCAGCAAGACCTGGACAATATCCAAGCTGGGCTATGAAATTGACAAGCAACATTCGCACAAGAGAAGTTCCAGACAATGACCATCTCCAAAAAGATTGAATCAAACCATTGTCCTTTGACATTCAGTCTCATTATCATTATTGAATCCCCCACTATCAATAACCTAGAGATTACCACTGACCAGAAACTGAACTGGATCAGCCATCTAACTACTACTGCTCTGAGACCAGGCCAGAGACTGGGCAATCTGCAGTCAATAACTCACCTCCTGTCTTCCCAAAACTTGCCCACAGGCACAAGTCAGGAATGTGATGGCATACTTCACACTTGCCTGGACTGGCACAGCTCCAATAACATCCAAGTGGCTTGACACCATCTAAGATTAAGCTGTTCACTTAATTGCCAACCTATAAATTACCAAAGCCCCACTCTCTTGTTAGAGATGACTGGTAGTGATGTAAACCTGAAGGTCACCACACCTCAAGCAAGGGGCAAAGCTGAGAAAGTGGCACGTTTGTGGTAATCTCAGCCAGTGCAGGAATTGAGCCCATGTAGTTGGTGTCATTCTGCATCGTAAACCAGCCAACCAGCTAACAGAACTAACAACTCCAGTAAGCAGCCCGTACACCAGCTTCAACATCCATTCCCTTCAGCACTGGTATACAGATGCCGTGTACAGTGACTTATCAAGGCTCTTCCGATGGCACGTGTCAGTCTGCCATCTAAAAGGTTGAATGAGGTAAATGCGTGGGGAACACTGCAAGATTCCCTCCAAGCCACACACCATCTTGTCTTGATAACATGTCACTATCCTGTTCAGTTGCTAAGTCAAACTCCTGAAAGTGCCTTGTTTTCAGCAATGTGGGCGCATGGAGAGCTCAAGGACTGCAGCTGTTCAACAAGACACCTCATCACCACGTTCATAGAAACAATTAACGATGTGCAATAAATGTTAGCCCATCCAGCAACTGCCATACTCTTAAACATTTCTTTTTTAAAAATATCATTCACGAAGATGGGCACTTAAAAAGTAAAAAAAGGGAATCAATTCATATAGCAGATCAGTCCATCTTACAGTGTGATAACACCCAATACATTCTCTCAGAAAGAATCCAGGCGGTCAGTATCAGTGATCTGTCCTGACACTCTTGTTTTTGAACGCGGTATTTGAAGGTTGGGGGCTTGGTATTTATTAGCTTAACATCACTACATTGCTCAGCTTGCCTTTTTTTTGATTGTCCAATGTTAGGTTTACGTTCACGTGAGAGATAGCCACAATTTCATGAAAAGGAAGGCGGGAATGTTCCGAAGCGCTTCACAGAATATGATTTATGCAAAAGAAAAGGAACAAAATCTGCTGTGGATCTAGGGATTTGACCCCAAACTGTTGCCCAAGGCCTTCATTCGTCGAAAGCGTGTCGCTAAAGTCACTGGGTGTAAGGTTTCGTGCTGTAGGACTCTATTCTCCCACACCACAACTACAGTGCTTATATTTTCCCACAACACCCGTTGTTGTGTGTGTGTGTGTGTGTGTGAGGGCAGTGGCTGAGTAAAAAGAGCTGTGTCACTTTATGGCCAAAACGGCGCGTTGGATACACGCGGTGAAGTTATAAACTTTCACTGAAATGCAGCACTTAGAATGGGGTAAATAAAAAAAACACACAGTTGATGCGCTTCATAAAATATTCTAGCGAGCACGGGAGTGTGGAGTCGGTGGAGATGTGTCAATTCGATTAGTTTATATTTTGTGTTTATTTTGGGGGGGGGTGTTGCAGTACATCATATCTACTCTCTGGAGAGGAGTACTTCTGCTGTTTAATGGTATGCTCTTGGCATTGGGGCAGTCCAGTGTTTCACATCGATTATGAAGATTATATATTCCTGAGAAGCCATTGGCAGCCCGTGTGTCCCTGAGGGATCACTTGCAAGTGCAATCTGTGATTTTTTCTTCCTTCCCCCGTCTTGATGACACTTTAAAGATTAGAAAACACCTCACCTTACCAGTCTCAACCTCGGCAGTTCCTGTGGCAAGTGGTCACCGCTGTCTCTTCCGTGCACGATTTTTAAAATCCCCCCTCCCACCTTTTTCTCACGTGATTTTTTATCCCCCCCCGGAGATTCCTAATCTTAAACCTGCTGCCGCTTCAAGGCGTCGTGAGGTTGCTCGCCCGGCGCTGGAGATGGAGGGTTATCTGTCGCTGCTGCTTTTCCTTGCCCGGTTGCCGGGCGCTGCAGAGCAGCGTGCCGGTGTGAATGAGCTGCCCGCGGCTTGGCACTCCAGCGGCGGCAGCGGCGCTGCACCGGAGAAGGTGCGAGGCGAGACCCTGCGTGCAGGTGAGCTCCCGGAGGCACACTACTGGAGGGTGGTTGGAGGGGCTTGTGGACTCGGGAGCTGGGAGAAAGCTGAGGAGATTGGAGGAGTGTCCAAGGAGGGAGAGAGGACTGGAAGGTGGGTCGAATAATTTGCTCTCACTTTTTTTTCCGCCTGAATCCTCCAGTATTTCTGTAGGTTTGGGAAACGGTGTTAACTTGTTGGCCCCGTCTCCTCCTCTCTCCTCCCCATCTCTTTCCGCCTTTCATTTCAGTATGTAGCTTTTGGCATCATGTGGCTATTGCGCTAATTACCGAGCGCTCCCTGAACTTAAATTAACTGCGTTCTCAATTCCGTTCTGCAAATGAAATGTGTGAACAGAGACTTGTTGCATACAATAGTGCGGTAATCACATTCCTGTACCCAGCATGGTGGGTGTTACCTGATCGGGGATTGATTCGAACTGCTCATTTGTAGCAATGCATTATATGAATTTCCGATCTTTACAGCATTCTGTACACTAGTAGAAAGTGAGGGCTGCAGATGCTGGAGATCAAAGAGTGTGGTCCTGGAAAAGCACAGCAGGTCAGGCAGCATCCGAGGAACAGGAGAATCGACACCTCGGGCATAAGCCCTTCATCAGGAATGAGGATAGTGGGCCGGGGGCTCCAAGATAAATGGGAGGTGGGGGCGGGACGGGTGGGACTGGTAGCTGAGGATGCAATAGGTAGATGAAGGTGGGGGGTGAGGGTGATAGGTCGGAGAAGAGGGTGGAGCGCCTGTTCTTAATGTTGCAGTGCAAAAGTCTTCCCATTGTCGAATTGACAGTCGAGATATGCATAATGCTAATCTGAGTGTGGTGCCTTTCTGACCTGCCACCATGGAGAATTGTTTCCGTGCTATTTTTGCTGCTTAAACACATGGAAAAATTAAGACACCATTGCATGGTACTTTCTGTTTCCAGCAGTTGAAATCAATAACTGTTTGAAGAATGCACCGGAGGTGGGGTGTGCTGTTTTTGAATGTTTGGAAAACAGCACTTGTGACCTGGATAAGCTGTACAAGATCTGCAGCCTCCTTCTCCAGAATGCAGGAAGCTTTAACACCCAGGTAAGGGCTAGTTATGTTTGAAGTGCTCAAGTCTTAAAATAGTGCAAATGTTTGTAACCATGCTAAATAAAAACCAAAAGGACTGTGGATGCTGTAAAACAAAAATAGAAAAATTGCTGAAAAATTGTGGAGAGACATCAGAGTTAATGGTTTGGGTCAAGTGACCCTTCACTGCCTCGATTTCTCTTCACAGATGCTGCCAGATCCTTTGAGCTTTTCCAGCAATTTCTGTTTTTGTTTCAGTTTTGCAGCATCCACAGTTCTTTCGGTTTTTATTTAACCTGGTTACAGACAGCAATTTCTGTTTTTTAGTTGTAATCATGCTGTTAGTTGCCAACTTTTAAAATTTCCTATTGTAGTTTTCTAATATTTGTAACAGGAGTTGAAGTAGGCCATTCAGCTCATCACCTAGGAGATCAATGGGGAATGCAGATGCTGGAGAGTCAGTGTCGATACAGTGTGGCAGTGGAAAAGCACAGCAGGTCAGGCAGAATCCGAGGAGCAAGAGAGTCGACGTTACAGGCAAGATCCTTCATCCTGAAACGTCGACTCGCTTGCTCCTCAGATGCTGCCTGACCTGCTGTGCTTTTTCGATTCAGTCTGCTGTGCCATTTAATGAGATAGAATGAAACAAAGCCTTCGGTCCAACTCATCCACACCGATCAAGTTTCCCAAACTAAATTAGTTCCAATTGCCTGCACTTGGCGCATATCCTTCTAAACCTTTCTTATTCGTGAACTTATCCAAATGTCTCTTAAATGTTGTAACTGTACCTGTATCTACCACTTCCTCTGGCAGTTCATTCCACATATGAACCACTCTGCGTGAAAAGGTTTACCTTCCGGACTCTTTTAAATCTTTCCCCTCTCACCTTAAAAATATGCCCTCTGGATTGAACTCCCCAACCGTAAGGAAAAGACCTTTGCTGTTCACCTTGTCTATGCCCCTTATGGCCTTATAAACCTTAATAAGGTCACCCCTCGATCTCCTGCACTCCAGTGAGAAAAGGCCCAGTGTATCCAGCCTCTACTTATAACTCAAGCACTCTGTTCCTGGAAACATCCTCTTAAATCTTTTCTGCACCCTCTTCAATTTAATAATATCCTTCCTATAACAGGACGATCAGAACTGTACACAGTGCTCCAAAAGTGGCCTCACCAACATCCTATAACTAACATAGCATCCCAACCCTTAAACTCAATGGTCTGAGCAATGAAGACAAGCGTTCTAAATGCCTTCTTAATCACCCTGTCTACTTGTGATACAGATTACAAGGAATTATATACCTGAACTCCTAGGTCTCTCTGTTTTTCAACACTATCTAGAGCCCTGTCATTAACTGTAGAAGTCCTGCCATTGTTCATTTTACCAAATTGCAACACCTTGCATTTATCTAAATTAAACTCATCCAAATTGTTTATATAAATTACAAACAACAGGGGACCCAGCACAAATTCCTGTGAAACACTGCTGGTCTCAGGCGTCCAGTCCAAAAAACAACATGCCACCACCACCCTCTGTCTCCTACCGTCAAGCCAATTTTGTATCCATTTGGCATGCTCTCCCTGAATCCGCTGTGATCTAACTTTACTAACCAGTCTTCCATGTGGAACTTTGTCAAAAGCCTTACTAAAGTTTATGTAGACAATGCCTACTCTCCGCCATCATCTTGGTCACATCCTCAAAAAACTCAATTAGGTTTATGAGATACGATTTCCCACTTGCAAAGTCATGCTAACTATCCCTAATCAATCCTTGCCTGTCAAAATGCATGTCAATCCTATCTCTCAGAATCCCTTCCAGCAACTTACCCACTGCTAACGTCAGATTCACTGGTGTATTGTTCCCAGGATTCTCTTTCTTAAATAAAGGCACAATACTAGCCACCTTCCAGTACTTTGGCATCTCACCTGTGGCTGTCAATGATACAGATATCTCTGCTAGAGGTCCTGCAATTGTTTCCCTAGCTTCCAAGGGTACACTTGATCAGGTTCCAGAGATTTATCTACATTAATGCTTTGTTAAGACCTCCAGCATTCCTCTTGAGTAATGTGGACTGCTTTGAACACATCAATATTTCTGACTTGCCTGTTTTTCTCCATAGTAAATAGTAATGTGAACTATTGGCTTTGCAGCTCTCCCACTCTGCACATAGATGGCTTTGTTGATCTTTATTCTCTCCCTATTTGTTCTTTTGCCTTGAATATACTTGTAGAATCATTTTGGATTATCTTTAACCTCATCATGATTTATCTGATAATCCTCAACTCCAATTTCTTGCCGCATACCTGTAACCCTTGATTCTCTTACTGTTCAGAAATCTGTCTATCTCAGACTTAAATACACTTAATGGTCAACCTGAAATGCGCTGCCAGGTGAAGTGGTAGAAGTGAGTACAATTTTAACACTTTAAAGATATTTGGACAGGTACATGGATAAGAAGAGATAAATGTGATATGGACCAAGTGCATGCAGATAGGACTAGTTCACTTTAGGAAATCTAATTGGCATGAACAAGTTGGGCCTAAGGGTCTGTTTCCTTGATTTATAACTCTATAACTCTACAGGCCTCTATGCTAAAGAATTCCACGGACTGACCACCCTCTGCAAGAAGAATTTCCTCCCCATATCTATCCTGACAGGCAACCCATTTCTGTGAGATTATGCCCTTTGATCCTAGACTCTCCCAGATGGGAAAATGACCATTCTGCATCTACCTTATCAAGGTCTATAAGAAATTTCTCTAAGGTCTCATCTCATTTTTCTAAATTCCATTAGTTACATGACACTAAGTTATTCCCATCTGCTTTGATTTGGGTGTTTCAGAAAAATGCTCCAGCTAGCTGATTCTTAAAGAGCTTCTTCCTTTATTGGATTTATGAAGCCACAGTAATATTAGGGGCATTAATGTATTAACACATCCAAGGTACTTTGGATCAGTATTAGAAAATAAAATGATACTGAAGCATCTAACTGAGTATTAGTTAGGATGACCAAAAGCTCAGAAAAGGAGAGGTCTTCCAAATGGAAAGATGGATAAAGGTGTAGGGTAGAGATGAGGGCATGGTTACCAATGGTAGATGTATGAAAATTGGGGGTGACTCAAAGATCCAGAATCAGATGTATGCAGAATTTTGGAGGATGGAGAAGATTAATAAAAGGAACAGTGAGGAAAAGGAGAGATTCGAGGATGAAAAGGAAGAATTTTAGCATCACAATGTTGCTTAACTAGAAAACAGTGTAGGTCAACAAGTACAAATATGAGAGGGAATTTAAAACATTGACTGTTTTCAAGAGGAGTTAGATATAGTTCTTAGGGCTAAAGGGATCAAAGTATGTGGAGAGACAGCAGTAATAAAGTACTGAGTTGGATGATCAGCCATGATCATATTGAATGGTGGAGTGGGCTCAAAGGGTCAAATGGCCTCCCACTGCTCCTGTTTACTATGTGTCTATATTTAAATAAGGCTTGCAGAGGCGTAGCTTATGGACAGCAGAGATTTTGGATGACTTCAAGTTTCTGGAGGAAGAATTTCGGAGATCAGTTAGCAATGCATTGGAATAGCAAGAATGGAGGTAAGGAAGACACAGTTAAGGGTTTCAGCAGTGGATAAGTTGAGATGGGATGAGATAATGTTACAGAGATAGAAATAGACAAGTGATGTGAATTGTGTGGTTAAACATTCATCCCAGTTTCAAAGACAGCACAGAGGATGTGAACAGACTGTCTTACTTTTAGACCATTGCCAGGGAGAAAAATCTAGCTCAGGAATGGAATCTGGAGCAGGGATCAAAGACAATGGTTTCAAGTTTTGGATTATTTAATTGGATTTAATCTGTTTACCCTCAAATTGGATATTGACTAAGAAGTTTCATAATTTGATTGTCATGAAAGAGTTGAGAGAAGTTGTGATAAGGTAGATACTGGGTGTCATCAGCGTACATTTGAAGACTGCAACTTTTGGATAAAATCACTGAAGGGCTGCATATAGATACGGAATAGAAAGAGTCCAAGAATAGATCGTTGAGTCGCAGCAAATGTAATTGTGCAGGAACATTAAAGAGGAGTACTGCGGTGTTGGTTTAAATAAGCATGCTAATTTCAAATACACAAAAATGGTCCACCTTCTCATCAATAGGCATGTTCCGTTTTATGCGTTATGTTCATAAGTATTGGTCATGCATGTAGACTGTTTAATGAATTCTGTGTTCAAAATAGAAAAATGAACACTTATACTGCAATTTAATTTTAAAGTTTACAATAAATTTAATGAGTGCTTTTCCTAAAACTATAATGTTTAACCACAATTTTACCAGGTGAAGCATAATAAACTAGTGATAATCTGCATCAATATAATCTTTTTACCTGTAAGAACCACTTCAGGTTCCCTCATGAATTTAGGTGGACCATTATGGGCAGCACGGTGGCACAGTGGTTAGCACTGCTGCCTCACAGCACCAGAGACCTGGGTTCAATTCCTGCCTCAGGCTGCTGTCTGTGTGGAGTTTGCATGTTCTCCCCATGTCTGTGTGGGTTTCCTTCGGGTGCTCTGATTTCTTCTCACAGTCCAAAAATGTGCAGGGTAGGTGTATTGGCTATGCCAAATTGCCCATAGTGTTAGGTGAAGGGCTAAATGTAGGGGAATGGGTTTTGGTAGGTTGCTCTTCAGAGGGTTGGTGTGGACTTGTTGGGCCGAAGGGCCTGTTTCCACACTGTAAGTAATCTAATCTAAATTATTTGCACAATGTGTTATTGTACTGTTTGAAAGTAGGGTATTACAGCATTCCTATTCCTGTTCCATTCCAAAACCAGTTGTTTTTACAGAAGATGTCATTAAATAGCTTAAAGGCAAAATTTCTTCATGTACTAGGGACTGAAGTTTCACTTTCTTTGTGGTTTAGCTTGGTACCAGGTGGTGGATTTGCCCATCGGAGCATTGAAGGGCATAGCTCGCTGTAATTGCCATTATACTGTTTTCCTTCTGCTGCAGGCATGTTTAGTTCTTCAAGCCAAAGAAGGCTTTCATTTGTTACATCTTTCCAATGGATTAGATTATTTACAGTGTGGAAACAGGCCCTTCGACCCAACAAGTCCACACCAACCTGCCGAAGCGCAACCCACCCATACCCCTACGTTTACCCCTTGCCTAACACTAAGGGAGATTTAGCATTGCCAATTCACCTGACCCGCACATCTTTGGACTGTGGGAGGAAACTGGAGCACCTGGAGGAAACCCACGCTGACAGGGGGAGAATGTGCAAACTCCACACAGTCAGTCGCCTGAGGCGGAAATTGAACCTGGGTCTCTGGCACTGTGAGGCAGCAGTGCTAACCACTGTGCCGCCCCTACCTTCACTCCCACCTTTACTTCAAGAAATAAAATCAAGTATTATATGTAAAATAAACTTAATTCTGACACACTGGCAAAATAATGCAAGATTTCATCAGAATCTTGAATTGGACTTGATTTTGAGTCTTGGGATTTCATCACTATATGGGAGAGGTTAGACAGACTAGTTTCTTTTCCTGACTGTCAGCTTGTATTTTAATCCATGTCAACAGATTGATATATTTCATACAGTTTAAGCAAATACTTTGTAGCCTCTTAAATCTCATCAATTTCTTGTACATAAAGGAATTCAATAGGAGGACTTTTTGTTTTTCTTCTATTATCAATGCAAAAGTGTTCTACTTGTAAAATTTGTTTCCTCAATGCTTCTCCAAAAGCTGAAAAACTTAAGTTTTCCACTGTCTTGTAATGTTTTTATGATGCCCCTCTGGCTTATATCTCATGTAAATCACTGTGCTACATAAACTTTAACTATGAACTCCCTCTTGAAGCTTGTTTGTGTGCATTTATCTGTGCTTCAACAGGAATGAGGAGATCCAGCTGTAACATTTGACCCAGTGCCATCACAACCAATGTCTTAATATTGATCATTTTTGACAGCTGTTAATGTAAGCTAGAGCTTTATCCACATCTTTGAATTAAATTTCATTTAATGAATCTAGCTCTTTTGACAATTACATGTATAGTTTGTTGCATTATGCAAAGCATCGTAAAATGCCAGGCCTCGACAAGAGCTTCCCTCCATGCAAAATGTCCAGTGTATAGTTCAACAGATTCATTTTTAAATTATTTAAAGAATTGCACTTCCTAGTATTTGCACCTAAGACATTGGAGAAGGCCAGATGCCCCCTTGAACCTGTTCCACTGTTCAAAACGATCATGGTTGTTCTGAAACTTTAATTCCACTTTCTGGCCTGCAACCTTCTCCACTCACCTCAATCTTGTACTTCAAAAATCTGTTTAACTCAGCCTTGAATATGTTTGATGACCTATGTTATGGACAAGGCCCAACCTTTCAAAACATTTTTAAGCAGGTAGCCCAGTCGGTAATTTTGCTATTTGTTTTAGGTAAGTGTTTGGTGGATATTCCCAGAGCGAATTAGCTGATCCGATTACCAAATTTTAAATAAACAGAATTTATTTATAAAATTAAGGAATGAAACACAAAGAACAGAAAATAGAATACCGGATAACTGTACTTATCCAAAAACCCGACAGACTATCCCGACTTAATGATGCTGTTCTGAAAATATTTGCAACAGTCCCAATAAAGATATCCCTTAGTACAAAGAATAAAAATGAAACAAACCAGGGCTTACAGGCTTGAAGTTAGAGAGAGAGAGAGAGTACCTGGCTGGACATGCCCAAGCAGCCTTTCTTCACATATACCGCTGCGAACTGAATCAAAAACTCTAAACAAAGGCTAGCTACACAGCTAGCTGGTCACTCCCCTTTGATTCTACCTTTTTTTAAAAGATATGTGTCATTATCTGTTAGGGGTAAACAAAAAGGGCCCCAATAAACCTTTCAAACCCAGCCTAGTTGTAGCCTGACCAATTACCTCCTCGCTGGGGAAAAAAAACACAAGGGCTTGGTTGCCTTGTAAAAAGGTAATTTAGCCTCCACTGCTGTCTAACACAGGAAATTCCAAAGTTCCAACGAGACTCAGAAAGAAGAGATTCCTTCGTTATTCTCCCTTTCAAACGAAAACTTCTCCCTTTTTAAATTGTACATCCAATTCTGGGTTCTCCACAGGGGGAGAATTCATCTCAGCATCTACTTTTTCAAGGTATGTTAGAATTCCATGTGGTTCAATAAGGTCACCTCTTGCACTTCTAGACTCCAATGAAATTAGGTAAAAATGGCTCAAGACTTATTTGTAAGACAATCTGTTTATGCCAGAAACCGATGCAACTTCCTTTGAATTGCCTCTAATGCAAGTCTGCTTTATTGAACAAAGAGACCAAAACTGTACATTGTCCTCCAGGTGTGGTCTCACCAATATATCGTCATAAGAGCATTTCCCTACTTTTATCTTATCTTCCCCTTGGAATAGAGGGCAACTTTACATTTGCCATCTCAATAATTGGTTGTATCTGTACACCACCGTTTTGAGTACAAGGGCACCTCAGATTCTCTTACAACATAGTATTCTATAGTGACTCTCCATTTAAATAATATTTTGCTTTTTTTTCTTCACAATTTCTTCGCAAATTCCTACACTCTCACGTTATATATTGTATCTCCCACATTTTGTCTACTCACTTAACCTATCCATATCTGTGTGCATACTCTTTGACCTGGATTTTGACTGAGTTGGGATGACTTGGGTTTTTTGAAAATAGCAGGCAAGTCCAGATTCTGTGATTTCCACCCTTATTCACATTTGTTCTGATTTTCAGGGGTGCCTTTTAAGATTTTGGGTTGGCTTAGGTCACATACCTGCATCCAGCATTCCTGAAATGGCTTGTTTCCTTATGGAAAAAAACATGTCCTACTCCATTACAATTTTATGGATTTTTAGCTGAGAGACCTGAAATCTATTAACGTGTTAAAACTCCTAAATCTAAAGGAGGCCATTACAGGATTGACATTTCTGGCTCTCTAATCTGTTGTGTCAATTTTTATTTGATATTTAAGGTTGTTATAATGACTGTTTGCAGTTTCTGCTATCTATACTTTGAAAAGGTCTGAATGATTGACATATTTAATTGGAGTGTAGTAAAACCTGTCTAGAATGGATGACAATAAGTTGAGGAGCATAGCTTGGCTTTGGAGGATGTGTGAGGGTGCATGGTCTCATGGCCAATGAGGGGTGATGGGGAGGTAGATGAGGTATGGAGAGTGTGGGGACGTGAAAGGATGTGAAGCGTGAAGGCTCAAGCCCCTTGACTGGTTCATTTTAATTGTGGTGAAGTCCCACAGTGCTGAGGTAAGCCTGTTAAGTAACACATTAATATGCAGGAGCCCCTCCTGGCTGCTTGCTACGCTTTCTGGAGTCATCATGCTCAACTGCAACCTGCCTCCCAACAATGAAGATCACATCCTAGTACTTTCTGCTAAGGCAGCAGGCCACTTTCCCAAAACCTGCTTTGCTGATGAAAATCCAGGCCTTTGCATCCTCGTCAGGCGTGCTTTCTTATCTATCTCTATGTTATTAGCTAATTTGGTTACAATACTTTGCTAGAATTTGGTGTGAATATGACATTCACGGAAAATTTCCACAAGTAGATAGATGGCACCATTCAATTCTGGAAGGAGAAAGTGAGGACTGTAGATACTGGAGATCAGAGCTTAAAAATGTGTTGCTGGAAAAGCGCAGCAGGTCAGGCAGCATCAAAGGAACAGGAGAATCGATGTTTCGGGCATAAGCCTGAAGAAGGGCTTATGCCCGAAACGTCGATTCTCCTGTTCCTTTGATGCTGCCTGACCTGCTGCGCTTTTCCAGCAACACATTTTTAAGCACCATTCTATTCTGCCCTTTTTCAGGGAGAGATTTATTACAAGTTGTTTGGTAGGTCTCTCAACTGTTCAGGAGTCACTGAAAAGCAGTCCTGGGGTTACATTTCACAGCATCATAGAATTGTCACAGCGCAGCAAGAGACCATGCAGCCTGCACTGGCTATTTAAACAAGCTTCATTACCAAGTGGCAATCTTCTATATTTTCGCCATAACCTTGCACATTGTCTCAATCTGAATAATCATCCAATGCCCTCTTAAATCCCTCAATTCAACCTGCCTCCACCAGATTTTAAACCAGTGTATCCCAGACTCTTATTACTCGTTATGTGAAAGATTATTTTTCTCACATCACCTTTGCTTGATTTGCACATCACTTTAAATCTATGGCCTTGCAATCTCAGTCCTTTTATAAGTGGGAACAGCTTTTCCTTATCTACTGTGTCCAGCCTGCTCATGATTTTATAAACTTCCATAAAATATCCTCTCGTCTCTTCTCTTCATGGAGAACAGTTCAAAATTATTCAGTCTATCCTCATAACTTTCTCATTAACTCTCTGAGTTCCTCATTCCTGCAACCATTCTGATAAATCATTTCTTCATTCTTTCCAATGTATTTGCATCTCTCCTATAATGTGGCATCCAAAACTGTAAATAGTACTGCAGCTGACGTCTAACAAGTGTCTTATGCAATTCAGTATCACCTCCTTGCTCTTGTACCGACTGTCCCAATTAATAAAGTCGAGAACACACCATGAGATGAGATATTTCTGCAGGATTCCTAGCCCTTTATATATCCTTGTGGCCAATGAATTTATAAGGGTCGAAAAGTGTGGTGCTGGAAAAGCACAGCAGGTCAGTCAGCATCCGAGGTACAGGAGACTTGACGTTTCGGGCATAAGCCCTTCACAGGAATGAGTAATGAATCTATATGGTCACTCCAGTTCTGGTTAATGGCAATCCCCAGGGTATTGGAAATTCACTGATGGTGATGGCATTGAATGTGAGATGGTAATGGTCCAATCCTGTATTGTTAGAGGTGATCGTTGTCTGGTATGTGGGTAATGCAAACGTTACTTGTCACTTCTAAGCATATGCCTGCATACTTTCAGTATCTGAGCAATCACGAATGGTGTTGATCATTGTCTAATCATTGGCAAATACCCCCACTTGTGACTTTATGGTGGAGGGTTAGTCATTTATAAAGCAATTACAATTGCAACATTTAAAAGGCATCTGGATGGGTATATGAATATGAAGGGTTTGGAGGGATATGGGTTGGGTGCTGGCAGGTGGGACTAGATTGGGTTGGGGTATCTGGTCAGAATGGATGAGTTGGACTGAACGGTCTGTTTCCTTGCTGTACATCTCTATGACTCTATAACTGCTCTCTCCACTTGTCCTGCCACATTCAGTGATCTGTGCACACAACATACACTCCCAGGTTCCTTCACTCCCGCACCCACTTTGGAATTGTACCCTTTATTTAATATTGCCTGTTAATGTTATTCCTTCTAAAGTGCATCACCTCACACTTTTCTGCATTGAACTCCATCTGCCACCTATCCACCCACTCTACCAACTTGTCAATGTCCCTTTGGAGTTACACACCATCCTTCTCTCAGTTCTTATAAGTTTTGTGTCTTCTGCAAACTTTGATATTGTCCCCTGCACACACCAAGATCGAGATCATTTAATGTATATCAGGAAAAGCAAAATTCAAATGTCAATCCTTGGGGAATTCCACCACAAGCCTTCCTCGACTCCAAAAAATGATCCATTGACAATTACTACGTTTACTATCACTCAGCCAAGATTGTATTCGAGTTGCTCTTGACAATATTTACAGTGAAGTCCAACTCACTTTGCAAATCTGTTGTGTGCCACTGCAACAAAAGCCTTCTGGAAACACATGCATGCCCATTCAATAGCATTGCCCTCATCAAGCCTTTCTGTTACCTCTTCAAAAAACTCCAGCAAGTTAGTTAAACATGACTTCTACTGTAGAAACCATTTGAGTTGGACCAGGATAGGGGCAAGAGCAGTGAGCTAGCTCTGTGCAGTCTAGAATCACAGGTTGATCTGGAGAACTGTAAAAATGGGAAAGTCACTGTGTTCTTTTTGGTAGGAGCTGTGAGGGGTTACAGAATTCCGTGAATACTAATACTTGAGTACAACTGTGAGAGTGGAGGTTTAAAACTCATAAGCAGTATTTGCTTCATTACTGCTGAGTCAAATTAGAGCTTTGGGATAAGCCAAGATGTATACCTAGCTCAATAAAGATGATGTTGGCATGATAAGTAAATGCAGTTTTGGAATCTAAGGAGATGTTAGCCCAGGACATGAGTGTGATCAAGTTAAACAGGAGCAGTTGTTGTGTGGCTCTTGGGCGAGAGTTTAAGGCCATATCAGTGAACATGAAGAATTGTAATCCCTTGTGAAGTTTAATGAGATTAGAATTCCTACAGTGTGGAAACAGGCCCTTCAGCCCAAAAAGTCCACACCACCCCTCTGAAGAGTATGCCACCCAGATCCATTATCCAACATTTCCCCTGACTAATGCACCTAACCTACGCATCCGTGAACACAATAGGCAATTTAGCATGGCCAATTCACCTAACCTGCATATCTTTGGATGCCGTGGGAGGAAACCAGAGGAAACCCATGCAGACATGAGAAGAATGTGCAAACTCCACGCAGACAGTCGCCGGAGGCTGGAATCGAACCCGGGCCCCTAGCACTGTGAGGCAGCAGTGCTGACCACTGAGCCACATGCCGCCCCCATGTTGACCCACCATGTTGTTAATGTCTGGGATTAATAGCTGAGAAATCCATGCATGTTGTCTTGATTGCATTTGCTATTTGATATTGAGACCCTTTAGTCCAACTCACCCACGCCGAGCTGACCTAATCCCATTTGCCAGCATTTGACCAATGTCTCTTTGAACCCTTCCTATTCATATATTCATCCAGATACCTTTTAAATGTTGTAATTGTACCCACATCCACCAATTCCTCTGGCAGCTCATTCCATACACACACTACTCTCTGCGTGAAGAAGTTACCCCTCAAATCCTTTTATAATCTTTCCCCTCTCACCTTTTACCTATGCCCTCTGGTTTTGGACTCTCCCACCCTAGGAAAAAGACCTGGGCTATGTACCCTATCCATGCCACTTATGATTTTTTAAACTTCTATGGAATATGGTCACCTTCAACCTGTAGTGCTCCAGGGAAAAAAGACCCAGCCTATTCAGTCTGTCCCTATAACTCAAACCCTCCAATCCTGGCAACATCCTTGTTAATCATTTCTGTGCCCTCTCAAGTTTAACAACATCCTTCCTACAGAAAGATGACCAGAATTGTATGCATTATTCTACAAGTTGCCTCACCGATGTCCTATACAGCCACAAAATGAAATCCCAACTCCTATACTCAACGTTCTGACCAAAAAAGGCAAACATACCAAATGCCTTCATCACCCCCTGTCTACCTGTGACTCCACTTTCAAGGAAATATATGCCTGCACTCCTAGGTCTCTTTGTTTGGCAATACTCCCTAGCCCCTACCATTAACTGTATAATTTCCATCCTGGTTTGCCTTGTCAAAATGCAACATCTCGCATCTGTCTAAATTAAACTCCACCTGCCACTCCTCGGCCCATTGGCCCATCTGATTAAAGTCCCGTTGTACTCCGGGATGATCATCTTCACTGTCCACTTCACCATCTATTTTGGTGTCATCTGCAAACTTACTATCCATGCCACCTATGTTCACATTCAAATCATTTATATAAATGGGGAAAGGCTGTGGACCCAGCACTGATTCTTGTGGCACACCACTGATCACAAGCCTCCAGTCGTAAAAACAATGCCTACCAACATCCTCTGTCTCCTACCTTCATGCCAATTTTGTATCCAATTGGCTAGCTCCCCCTGGATCCCATGTGACCTAACCTTACAAACCAGTCTGCATGCAGAACCTTTTTGAATGCTTTGCTGTAATCCATTTAAGCGTATGCGCTTTGATTTATTTGATCACAGGATATTACCCTGTTTACAAAATAATCTCGATTTAGCAATCAGTTGTACAGTTATACAGATTTACCTGACCTGCATACACTTATACTTTCGCTTATGATTTCATACAAGGGTGTCATTTTAAATATCTGACACACAAACATTTCCTGTACTTACAAATGACTGCTTTATGTTGTCCTGCATTGTGTTCCGACTTGCCTACAAATCGACTTATGAACAAACTCAGGAATGGAACCCGGTCATAATCCAGGGGCTGCCTGTACATGTAGTATAGATTGTATTACTGTTCTAACGCTGCATAGTAAATTTTATTATTGTTTCTTCAAAACAATGAAATCTTGTGGCTCAGTAAGTCCCCTGGATCTTACCATTTTGTAACCTTAAAAATAAAGGTTATTGGTTCCTAACCATATGCAGCACAATTTGATGATCTTGTCTGATCTGGGATCGTAACAACACTCAGTCCGTTCATTCAAGTAATTAACAGACTGTACTAATTTATAAGCCAGGCTGTGTGGCTTAGTTAAATATTTTTTCCTTTTCATCACTCCTGATCAACGTAATATCTTGCATTTAAGAGGCACTCATTGGAATATGTTTGCATGGAGCAAGCAAATATTTGGTGTGCAAAAAGAGGAGGCCATGGCTGTCATTAAATCTGACTAGTGATAATAAAGTGAATGTCTAGGTACAAGAAATGTTTCTTTGGTTGGAGAACATCAGAACATAGAGTTGTTGGTCACAAAACTAGTCTGAAGACCAGTATTAGATAAACAGGAATTACCTTCAACTAAGTTTCAGGAAAACTGAAGTCTTTTGTCCTTGCATAAATGATCAATTCCATTTACTCTTCCTGGATATTGTGAGGGGTTGATTCAGACATCTGTGTTGTTTTGGTCAAGGTAAGGTTCCAACTCATTGATTCCATTGCCAAGGCTGTCCACTTTTATCTCCATTATTATCTCCCAACGATACTGCTCTCTCAGATCATCTAGTGCTGAAATGGTCTTTTATCCCTTTGTTTCCTCTGTACTTGACTATTGCAGTGCTGTCTTGGCTAACCTCCATCATCCAAACTAACCAATGAAAAAGAGATCACACTACTGCCTGAATCCTAATCTCACCAAGTTCAATTCAGCCATCATTGACCTACAGTAGTTGTCAAATCCCTGCTCTGTTTTGCCACCCCCTCCTTCCGCTGGGATTTTGATCATTCAACTATTGGTGCTATATCTTCAGTTTTCTAGGCGCAAAACAGAAATGTTATTCCTAAATCTTTGAAACCGACGCTCCCAACCCCCCCACACCTTAAGACTCTCTTTGGAAACTAATGCTATGACCAAGCCTTCAGTCATCTCTTCTAATATCTTATGTGACATTTGGGAACAGTTCCATTATGGTAAAGGTGCTGTTTAAGTGGTTCTGAAAAAGATCTGAAGCATGAACTGTTCCTTACTCCACAGGTACTGCCAGTCATGCTAAGTATTTCCAGCATACTCTGCTTTCTATTTCAGATTTGCAGCATCTGTTTGTTTTTCTGCATAAGTAGAGTGGGGTGGTGTCTAGACAGGTTGTTTTTGCTGGGATCTGAATGGGCTGAATTACTTCTCTCTATGTTACAGCCATTCCATGATTTTTGTTGAGTTGCTAGTTACTGGGAGTTGTGTAGATGTGTAACCTCCTAGGTTGATTGTGTGAGAGGAGTCTTGTTTCAGAGTAGAAGGGAGCCAGAAATACTCACATAAGACTCTCCGCAAAATGAATTCTATTGAAATGCAATAAGTAGCATTGAGATTACCTTCAAGCAGACAAACATTTTGGGTGTCTTTAAAGTTCTTTCCTGCCCCCATTTGGGGAAGTGATTAGTGTTTAGAAGGGTATGTTGATCTAAGGCTAAATTTGACACCTTGCTGTCTGGGGAATCATGGATTACATTGTCATCCTGTTCTTTAGTTTATCCACGCTGTGAATCAAATAGAGTTTGTCTTTCCTCCTTCTCGTCCCGACCCCAACTTTTTATTGTAAACAGCAAGCCTTCAAAAATGCAAGTTTATTTTTCTCCCTTTGAGATGAGCACATTTACTTTTAAACGGGTCAACGGTCTATATTTATATCTTATGCATTCTGTAAGAATTTGGGGTTTCTATTACCTTGTTTTTTGTTTTGCCAAGCTATATTAGTTTTTTTGAGAATTTTTACTCCAGTTTCTACTCAAATTCACTTCATATTTACAAAAAAGCAACTTTCACAGGGCAGTAATTGGGAAGTTTTATAACTATTTTAAACAAAATTTGATGAAACAACTGTTATTAATTTAAAAAGCTGTAAATGGGGTTTACAAAATGAGCATTTTAAACTGGTGTGCCCTCCAAAGTGTCTCTGCTGTGGTTTAGCAGCATAGATTTGTTGAATGCTGGTTTCATTCTAGAGTAGGAACAATTAACTGCACATCCTTGAATCTGTACTGAAAATAAAAATGTTAGCTTGCTGTCTCTCCATGAATGCTGTCTGACCCGCTGTGATCTCCAGCATTTGTTGTTTTTATTCTAGAGTAGCTCTCCATAACTAGAGATTCACTTGCAATGGCTTCTTTTCCTGCAGCCATGCCCTTACTACTGGTAACTCCCAGGGATTTAGATTTGACCCCTCCATTTCTCATTTACAGGCAACCTTTGGTGACAGTATGCAAAAGCACAATGCTGGTTTTCATATGTACAAAACTGACACCCTGCCCTACCTCTCTGAAGCAATTGCTTTTAGTCCTTACTTCCAATTCAGTGTGCTAGTTGTCAGCTCCACTGACATCCCTGGCAACAGTCTGAGATTAAATCAATCTGTTCACACTCGTGCTGTTAGATCTGATCCTAAAATGAGCTTCAGATTTCATTATTGGTAACATCACTCCGACCATCTATTTCCAGCTCAATTACAACTCCATTTTTCCCTGTCTCGGCTCATCTGCTCTTGAAGCAAACTTACTTGCCATGTTTGCCTCTGGACTCAATTACAGTGGAAACTCGATTATCTGAACGGATATTTCGTTCAGATAATTGATTATTCGGAAAATTGGGCTTGGAGTTATTAAAGTCTGCTCCCAGTTAAGGAGACTGCAGCAGCACACAGCGCATAAGGCCCTGCCCCCAGCACCGCCCCCTCAACCCGATCCAGCATTGCCCCCTTCGCGGTCCAACCCTGCCCCACCGCCCCTCCAACCTGGTCCAACCCCATCCTCCTGCCCACAAACCCCATCCAACTCCACCCACAAACCCCATCCTACCCCGCCCCCAAACCCTGTCCAGCCCCACCCCCCAAACCCTGTCCAACCCCACCCCGCAGCTCAATGCGCATGTGCCCCTGCCCCCCAACACAGCCCCGCGCCACGCACACTCCCCTCTGGGGCATCTGATCTGCACACCAACAATAAGACTGCTGTTGCTGCGGCTGCTTTTGTGGGGTAAGTCTCCAAATAACGCACACACAGACACAGCCACAACATTTTGACCGGTTGGAGAGATTATTCCTGGGACGTTGGGGAGGGAGGAGGAGGTTAGGGTACACCCCTCTGTAGAATTCCAGGGAAAGTGTGGGGAGGGAGAGAGGGCGCGGGGTCAGTCATTTGGAGATGGTGCCTGTTTAATCACTGTAACAAAAGATGCAATCACTGTTGGAAACATGTCTTTGATATAATGTTTGTATCGGGACCTCGAGATCGCCTTTGGATAATAGGTTTTCGGATAATCAAGATCCCTTGTATTCCAGCGTGCTTCTGGCTGGAGTCTTGTATTCTACATCCTTTAAATTTGAGGTCAAGCAAAACTTTGCTATTTTCTTAACTTGTAGCAAATCATGATTGTCTTTCATCCCTGTGTTTGCTGGTCTACATTGACATCTAGATAAGCAGTGTCCTGATTTAAAAATTCTCACTCTTGTTTTCAAATCCCTCTTTGTCCTTAACTTGCTTATTTTCTTGATCGGTCTCTTTCTCTCCCTCTTTCTTTCACTATCTCTCTCGTTCATCCCTCTGTCTTTCACCCTGCCTCACACACACACTTTCGTACTTCTCTCTTTTTCTCACACAATCTCATTCTCACATGATCTCATTTTCACACAATCTTTCTCACACAATCTTTTTCATCCTTCACTCTCTCCTTCTCAAACACCCTCTCCTTCTCACCCTCGCATTCATCCTCACCCTCTTTTTTGTTTACTTTCACATTTTCTCTCTCTTTCACTCTCTCTTTCACTCTTGCTTTCCTTCACTCTCTCTCATTCACACTCTATCTTTCACTTTCTGTGTCTTCCACTTTCTCTTCTATGTTCTCTCTCGGTCTCTCATACACTCTCATATTCTCTCATTCTTTTTTTCTCTCTGTTTCACTTTCACTCTCACTCTTACTTTTTCTCACACTTTATCTTTCACGCCTACCTTTCTTTCACCCTCTCTCTCTTTCACTTGCTCTCTCTTTCACACTGCAGTAAAAGTACCTAAAACCTGAAGAAAGCCAGTTTATTTTCCCTTGCCAGTAGCTGTAAGCTGTGGCTTTTAAGCTAGTTACTAAGAGACTTTGCAGGTAATCTATCAATCACCTGTGCCTCCTGAAGAAATAAAAGGAACCTGGAGATTGAAGAATAGAGCATCCATGGAAAGAACAAGAATATCTAGTGAACCCTGTGGACTGAGTGTACTCAACTGTTTCCTCAGATTTTTTCCTTCCATTTGTAAAGCAGATATCTGCTATTTTTGCTGTGTATTAGATTTTTAGAACAGATTAGAATTTTAACTAGTAGAATTATATGGCAACAGATCATAGTTGTTTGCCTGTATATAGAATTTTTATTTGTAATAAATTGTAGTTACTGCCGAGTGTAGAACCTGGTCCACTTTTTTGTTAATCTGGATCTATCCAATGAGTAAATTGGGGACTTCATGTACTTTGATTGGACTTGTTAAATTCTGTGATGACTCAAGGACCAGCGGAGTTTGATTTCCAATCTGCTACCCCAAGGAGGTGTGACAATTTCTAATACCTTTGTACCAAAAAAGCAGCTTAATGAAATCCAAATTTGCAATGATGATTAATTAAATCTCGAAAGGGCAATGTCAAGATTGTAGAAACTTGCTCTCTTAATTCTCCTCTTGAGCAAGTTTTGCCAATTTGGGGTGAATTGCATTGAAAAAAAAACAACACAATCTATCAGGAATATCTGCTTGTGGAACAGCAACAGTCATTCAAACAGTGGAAAGTACATTGATTTATTTTGTTGTTATAGAATTTGGTGTGCCTGTTCTAATTATTTTTATGTCCCCTTCTAGGGAAAGCAATTTATCAAAAATTTCCTGAAATGCAATGCAGTTGGAATTAAATCCCGATTCAGCTGTAGTATTCGAAGATGTCCTGCAATACAAGAGATTCTTTCTGAATTGCAGGAGGCTTGTTACCAGAAAAATGATATCTGTGCTGTAGCAAATGATAACGTCAATGCTTTTGCAGAAATGATTGATTTACACAATATGTTATCAAATAGGTGGGTATACATTGGGTTGTTTGACTTTGTTTTTTAGCTTTTCAATATATTATTGTTGAAGTAGGTGGTAAAACTGTAAACATCACCAGGGCACAGGAGCCTAATTATGCTTTTTGTATTAGTAGTATTACATTAGATTTTATTGCAATTAAACTTTAATTTTGTGTTTGTAAAGTCACTTACAATGTTGAGTTTTGTTTTGATGGTATTGAGATTTTTCCCATTTTTTGTCACCATTGCGTTTGATTAGTTTAGTCTACATTTTGCAGGAAACATTTTACTGCAAAGGCCATAGAGTCATAGTCATAGAAATGTACAGCATGGAAACAGACCCTTCGGTTCATCTCATTCATGCCGACCAGATATCCACCCAATCTAGTCCCACCTGCCACCACATGGCCCTTACCTTCCCAAACCCTTTCTATTCATATACCCATCCAGATGCCTTTTAAATGTTGCAATTGTACTAGCCTCCACCATTTCCACTGGCAGCTCATTCCATGTACGTACCACCCTCTGCGTGAAAAAGTTGCCTTTATTAAATCTATCCCCTTTCACTCTAAACCTATGCCCTTCAGTTCTGGACTCCCCAACCCCAGGGAAAAGACCTTGTCTATTTATCCTATCCATGTCCCTCATAATTTTATAAACCCCTATTAGGTCACCCCTCAGCCTCTAACACTCCAGGGAAAACAGCCCCAGCCTATTCAACCTTTCCCTATAGCTCAAATCCTCCAAACCTGGCAACGTTCTCGTAAATCCTTTCTGAACCCTTTCAAGTTTCACAACACCCTTCTGATAAGAAGGAAACCAGAATTACGTGCAGTATTTTAAAAGTGGCCTTATCAATGTCCTGTACAGCCGCAACATGACTTGCCAACTCCTGTACTCAATACTCTGACCAATAAAGGAAAGCATACCAAATGCCTTCTTCACTATCCTATCTATCTGCGACTCCACTTTCAAGGAGCTTTGAATCTGCACTCCAAGGTCTCTTTGTTCAACAGCGCTCCCTAGGACCTTACCATTAAGTGTATAAGTTCTGCTAAGATTTGCTTGTGTACTGTCTGACAGCATTGGCAAAAGTAGAGAAGGGGAGTAATTATTTTGAAATTTCACGTTTGGACCAAAAAAGTTTTAATTAAGCAGATTTGAGAATTGACTTGTTTTTGTTCCTCTAACACTCAGTCCTGTGATGTGAGGACATGTCATGGGAGGGGGAAAGTCAGAAACAAAAATCAGAAGCTCCCAGCTGGCAACCCCTGTATTATATACAGTCCCTTGTTTAGGCACTGATTATCTTTGATCATGGAGATGATCCCCTTCCCTGTACCCACCCAGGTGCCAAGCATGGGATAGTCAGCTGGCCTTGGTGACAGGCCTACTCGCAGCTCAGTGATTGTGGGCAGAGACCCTGAAATGATCCTTAATTGGCCACATAAGAGCTTTGATTTATAACTGGATGCTAAGGTCAACCACGACACTGCCCACCATGGACCTGATTGTGGTGGATGTGAAAATGTGGCGAAGTCTCAGTCCATTACCATTCCACCTAACCACATGCCCTTCCTGTTCCAAGGTCACCATCTCTGCAATCTGAAGGTCCTGCCCTTTCGGTACAATTTCCCCTTGTGGTGACTTTGGTATGAGGAGAACATTTTAATCCGGTCAAACGTGAACTGGTTGAGACCCCACCATTCCTGCATTTGCCCTAAGTTTTTCGTTTATATTCATCCATTGGTGGGTGAAATCCAAAAAGTAAACTTGTTGGATTTCTCTGATATGAGGGATTCCTTATTCAAAGACTCTTGGTTCCTCACTGAGGCACTTGCAAAGGCAAGTGGAGCCACTGCCTACTCTTGCAACCCACACTTCCTGAGGTCATGACTCTCGAATGAATACATTGCCAACAGTACCCACTACATCCCAGTACTCTGAGCAATGAGGAGCCTGGCAGCTTTAAATATCTAGGACTTTTGTCTCCAGTGCCCTTGATCTTGGGTTATACTCAGTGCTGTCCAGTTGCTTGTTTAATTGGCACTTAATTCAGCAGATCATCCTGCAAAAAAGACAACATGAGGCTCTCACTGGTTCTGCAGTTGGCAGTCAAGTCCCCTGTCAGCTCCATTAAATAGTGACTGTTTTATATCTATTGAAAAAGACTGGACATTTTGATATGATTTCAAAGAAAAGGGGATTACATATTAATGTAAAACTGGGGTTTATTTTCAAACAGGGCATACTTGGAATTTGTAAAGGTGCTATTTGACTGTGATACTAATATTGCTGATACCATAAGAAGAAGTATACAAACTCGATTTGGTCCAAAGCTTAGTATTTTAAGGAGAATGATTCAAGATGATTCCTGCAGAATAACTGAGAAAGCAACATTACTCGGTAAAAATCGAACACCAGAATCTACTGTGAAGCCTGAGAAGGTCAGTAGAAGAGGGAGAAGCCTTGGATTAGACAACCTTACATCTAGAGGTGAATACTGGAACCAGAAAACTGATAAACCTGTGCACAGATTTCCATAATTGTTCATAGATTTCTACATTTGTTGTTAAGTGTACAGTTTGGTGCTACTAGTGGCTTGATTGATAGAATACTGGTACATTACAGCATCTTTTAGTCATCTTATTCCCCAAGTCTGACATTGATCATTGCTGGAAAAGCTCAGCAAGTCTGGCAGCATCTGTGAAGAGAAATTGGAGTTAGCATTTCAGGTCCAGTGACCTTTCCTCAGAACAGAGGAACGGTCACCGGATCAGAAATGTTAACTCTGATTTCTCTTCATAGATGTTGTCAGACCTGCTGAGCTTTTCCAGCAATTTCTGTTTTTGTTTCTGATTTACAGCATCCACAGTTCTTTCAGTTTCTATTAACCATAGCTGGTGTACACAATAGTTCTGATATTAAACAAAAATTCAGTCTTTTAGCAAGGAAACTGTAAAGAATAATACACAGTATAAAGTGTAATAGTGTTTTAAAGACAATTTCTCAACTGGATAATCAGAATATTCTTGTCAGATAACACTTGATTGTTAGTTATTTACTGAAAAATATCAATCTTCCTTGGAGTGAGTGAGAAACTTAAAAATGAAGTCTCAATCACTGTGTAAAATTGATTTTCTTCCTGTAAAATCTCTATCTGTAAACAAATTGTTCCTTTGACTATTCTGTGCTAATCACTAATTTTGTGTGTATATATTTATATATATCGAGCTGGAAAAGATGTAAATAGTTGTACAATGATTTTTTTTTGCGCATGTACCTTTTTATTAAAACTATTTAATTGCATTTGTTTTTATTTCCTTGTTACAGCTGTGTTTCTGGTTGCAATGTTATTTCATTTTCTCCCTTTCTTTGAGTTTGAGCCATTGAGTGCAGTGTCTTATTTCATCATCTGAAACTGCTTTTTATTCACCTTGACCAGCAGTTCGTATGAAAAAAAGGCTTAGTGTGCTTAAATTGGTCTCAATTTATCATCTTTCTTATCATGTACTTCAGTCGAGCTTTGGAAAGAGTTAGTATTCTTTCCACGCTAGTAGCCTATTCTATGTATGATTGTTGTCATATGATTTTTGTTCTGAAATATTTCCTCTGCCAATTATTATTTCCTTGTTGGGTGGTATCCAAACCAACTAAGGAGGGTGTGGTGAGAATGAAGTATGCTGCTTACATGTAGTAAACATGAGTTGAAGCTGGTTATAGTGCTCATTGATTTTGTGTTAATGTGATCAGGCCAATTATTGCAGAATGTATGCCTCGTAGCTCAATTGTTTCTGAAACTTAATGTCCCTTCAATCGATAAAACATATTTTAGATTCTGCATGCAAAACTGTAACATTCCCTATCTATAAGGGAGCTTTTATTAAACAATGAATAGTTCCAGCAAATTATTGAAGCTAAACTATTTACAACTAGTGAACAAAATCATATGGCCCCTTTAGTCAGTTGTTTTCTTCACTTTCCAGACATGGACTCACTCTGATATGATGAGTTGAGTGTCAGCTTTTGAAATCCTGCTGTGGCCCTTGAGTTGTCTTTTTCTTCCTCCAAGAATTATTTCATTAGTCTCTCTTTACAAGTACTGGCTACTTTGGCCACTTGTATTAATCAAGATCTTATTTTCTAATTGCCTGCAGTGGAAAGCCATTGGGTTATGTATAGGAATGAGAGCACTGTGATCTTAGTGTTCTCAAATAATCAATTTCAGCTGCCACTATTATATAATCAGTAATAGGAAGTCTGGTATTTTATTAATATTGTCTTTTTTTGGCAGAGCCCAATTATAGTTTTCTGACTGAGAACACATAAATGGGTAAGACAATAATTTTGTTAACTTTTTTGATTTGATATTGGTGGTAATACACCAATTGATTCACCGGGAATTAGATCATTAACCAATATAATTGCCTCTTGACAAATGGTGAAATCAATATATTTTTACTTGCACGTATTTTCAAGGTACCTTTTTTCATTTGAGATCTTCCAACAAAGCGCTACTACTTTTATAAGCTGTCACTAACCATCAGATGTATAGGATTCCAAGTAATGTAGCATTTCTTTTGATCCTTGATGCAAATTAATATGGGACAGGAACATTCAGTGCCCAACTGTATTAAATGTTTCAGTCTCGCATGCCCCAATTTGAGATGAAGGTCAGTGAGCAGTGCCAAATGTTTATTGATGGGGGGCAGATTGGTATCCACTAAGTGAATCTATTTTGTAACTGTGAAGAATGTAACAGTGTTTCCCCAAGAAGTTGTGAGAAGTTGCAATATCTTAAAGTAGAAGCACTACTTTTGACCAAACTTGAAGTTTGCAAAACTCCTTAGAGGTTTTTTTCACATGTAAATGCTCGTAGCATGCTAAATATGGGAAATGCTAAGCGAGCTTGTATTTGATTGCATTGCTTATGCTAGCTACTTAATGTTTCTTGTTTAAAAGTAAAACCGATCTTGTATGCAAAATCTTCCAACATAATTTTCAGCAGTTTATCCAAATACTTTTAAACTTGTTTTCTCTAATAAACCTATTTATCTGTTGTGTTTGACACTTCTGTGTTTTAACTATTTTAAAACTTTAAAAAGCCCCATCTTCTATGAAATAGTTCAGTCACATAATCTGTAAGGTAGCCAAACAGAAATCTAAATGGTTCCAATTTAATGTATTGGTGGCCAAATGCAGTGATGTGTTAGATCAGATTCTGGTGATAAAATGTGACAACTATGCTCGACTGTATTTAAGCGTAAGGGATTCCATTCGAGGTTCATTCTCCATTTTTGTTATTCAGCCTCAGAATCTTCACAAATCTGTATTAAAGTTTAAATGTAGTATTGCAGGACTGTGTTCCAGACACAACCAGGACTCTAATTAAGTAGTTCCAGTATAGCTGCAACAATGGCATATAGCTGACAAAATAGAAAATTGTGTATGTTCTTTTCACAAAGCCAGCCAGTTATAATCTCAATAGTCTACTCTCTAACATCATTGAAGTGATAGGAGGAGAACATCAAATGTTGATCAAGCAGCACTTGCTTACCAGTAGTTTTTTAGATTAAGACCACTCTGATCCAGACCTCATTACAGCATTTGTTCAAATGTAGACAAAAAGCTAAATTCCAGAGCTAAGTGATTGCCTTAGATGAAGGCAAGGTTTGAATGTGTAGCATCATAAAATCCAGGTAACATAGAAGCAAATGGAGGTGAGAGAAACTTTTCACTGGCTGGAAATATGTCTCGCAAGAAGATGGTTGTGGCAGTTGGTGGCCAATCATCTCTATCAATGCTATTGGTACTGTAAAGTCAATAATCTCAAACACTTTCTCAATTGCTATTAGATTTCCTACAGTGTGGAAACAGGCCCTTCGGCCCAACCACTCCACACCAACCCTCCGAAGAGGAACCCACCCAGACCCATTTCTCTCTGACTAATGCACCTAACACTATGGGCAATTCAGCATGGCCAATTCACCTGACCCACACGTCTTTGGACTGTGGGAGGAAACCTACGCAGACACAGGGAAAATATGCCAACTCCACACAGACAGTCACCCCAGGTTGGAATCGAACCTGAGACCCTGGTGCTGCGAGGCTAGCAGTGCTAACTACTGAGCCACCATGCCACCCCGCCACCCCGCCACCCCAAAGCTATTGTGGAGAATCTTTCCATTATAAGATCAGAGTGAGAATGCTCATTGATGATTGCACAATATTCCAATTGTAATAAAATCCATTTTATGTCCTTATGTATGGTGGAAGCTAGTACCTGGGAAGGTTGCAATGTTGGCTGCTGCATTAAATTTTTGTGTAGGAACGTGGCTGGGATGCTCTTGTTTTAAGGGATCCTTCAATTAGGTTAAAGGGTGAATAGCAATTGTTTTGTTAATGACAGATTCAAAGAAGGTGACTCTACTGTTAGTTGGCTCCATGGACTTGATGCAAATGATGGTCCCTAGATAGGAGTATTCTGTTCTGAGTAGCTGGAGAGTTGGAATTGTGTCAGAGATTTGATGTTGGAGTTCAGTTGGATGCAATGCATGGAGTCAGTCAGCACAGCTGGAAAAGAAGAGCAAGAAACCTGGGTGTGGGAGTTAAGAGAAATCCATGGCCAGTACCAGCTCTGTGAAGCTAGCTGTTTGTTTAAAAAGCTGTTAAAAATAATGTCAGTCATTAGGTGCTTGTGAGGAATTTCATGAATCTGGTGAATGTGATCTTGAGAAAAGAGATTGAACTGTCAAAACATGAACTTTTTTTGAGGAAGTTCAGAAGCTAAATCTTCACAAATAATGATTTGATGTGCTTTGAGAGGAGTGCAAAGTTTCAATGAGATTTGGTGACCTATGGTGTCACTGACACTTTGACAGTTTGGTGAGAAATCCTTCTGTCTTGTCTGCATATGTTATTTGATGGGCTCTGTGGGGTGTTTGACCACACCTTCTGTTAACACACATTTACCTCATATTAATTCTGAATGTTAGAGTAAGAGTTGTATATATTGAAGATTATTTTACCTTTCTAAATTAGTATAGTAAAGTTGTTTTTTCTGTTCAAAGTTCTGAAATCTTGTCATTTTATTCCCTTAATTCCCTGGGATTTTAAACATTAAGCAAATAAAGGTCCCAGACCAGATTGTAACACAAATTTGGCAGTTCCAGTTGGGAATATTACATGATCCATTTGCAGCATCTCCCATGTTGAAGTAATCTGTGTCCATATGCAGTAAGATCTGGAAAGCATTCAAACTTGAGTTGAAAAGAAGCAAGTAACATCTTGTGCTCAGCAATGACCACCTCAGTCTAACCCACTTGATATTCAATTTCAATTCTGCACATGCCTCTATCAACATCTTGGAGTCATCATTGACCAGAAACTTAACTGCACTGACCACATTAATATGATGGTTTCACTGGAAAGACAATGATGAGATGTTCTACAGCACATGACTCTCCAAAACCCTTCCATCATCCACAAGACAAAAGTTAGGAATGTGGTGGATTTCCATTTGCCTGGATCAGGGTAGCCTCCAACAACCACTCAAGAAGCTCAGACCATACTGACCAAAACAGCTTGTGGAATTGGTAACCTATTCGTAACCTTAAACCTGCACTCATAGAAAAGCCCCTTTTTTTCCTTTTTTTCTTTTTTTTTCTTCTTGGAAAACACCTGGGTGGCCAGTGACAAGCAGTGCCCTTCACATCAAAGGGCAATGCTGTGTGGTCAAACAGTGAAGGGGAGGGCAGGGACTAAATCAAAATAGAATTGGAGGGGGAAATAATGCACTCCACTCCCTGCGGCGCCCACTCCTGCTTATTTTTTTCTCTGTCGATCATCTATTTATATTTTGTTTTTCCTCTTTTTTTATTATTAACCCCCACACTACCGCCTAACTGCGGTAGTGCTTAGTTTTTCCCCAGCACCAATGGTGTATGTGTGCAAGTGCGAGACGCAGTGAGAGACACAAAGTGCACAAATCTTTATTTAATTTCCACCACCAGGAAGAAAGGAAACACCCAAGTGGCCTGTGACAAGCAGTGCCAGAAAAGCCCTATTAATGAATATGCACCATCTGCAATTTGTCAAACCTTTTAACAGCCCCTTCCAAAGCTGTGCTTTCTACTACTTAGGATTCTCCTCAGGTAAATGCAATCACAACATTTGTAGGTCCTCCTCCATTATGTTAATGGCAATGGTCAAACAATCACTTTTCAGAGAATGATTAAGTCTATGGATTAGTTTACTCAAAACAGTAAAGTTGTAAATTATAAAGCAGACATTACAGCAAACCAACTGACTTCTGTATTATCTGCCAGACAGAGCTTCAACATTGTGTACACATAGTGAATAGAGTCCTGTCATAGGTAAATTCTTTTGAAAGGCAACATCCGCACACAACAACTTCCAAGTCACATATCAATCTGACTTGGAAATATATTGGAATTCTTTCATAGTTGTTGTGTCAAAATGATGGAATTCCATACATAACAGCTCAGTGGGCATACCCGCATCGCATGGATTTTAGCCATTTGAAAATGCTTCACTGTCATCTTCTTGAGGGCAATCATGGATAAGTAGTAAATAATGGCTGTGCCACATCCCAGGGAAGTTTTTTTTTAAAGTCACTTTGTGTGTCATCAAAGATGTGTTTTGTGATCCATTATATTTTAAATGATACACACAAGAATTTGCAACATATTCTGAAAGAATAATATGAGGCTATAATAGCCAAAAGACCAGGATTGTCTATCTGAATTTTCGATATTCATTCACTTTCAGACACTTAGTTAATTTGTCTCAAGAATCCATTGTGCTATCTGCTTTGTTCACCTTCATTAAGAGTTTAATTCACCTTTGTAGATGAAAATATTTTGCCTGAATTCCCTTAAACCCTCAATGTCTTACTTTAACTAGTCTCCCAATACCTGAGTTTAAATAATACAGTTTGTGGATATTAAGGATACCTAGATGATTATATGTGTCGAATGAAATACCTTGTTGTTAATTTAATAAAGTAGAGTTTACGTAATTTGATAAAAATGTGTGCCCTAGGTGAGGGATGTTGAGAAATCAGACATGTTGAGTAGTCAATAACCACATCAGTAAGTGCCCCTATAGATTGAACATGGTAATTTGACTCAACAATGTATGAAGGCCCCAACTTGAAATAACACCATGGTTGCACCGATATAATATTTTACAGTTTTCCTTTCACAGCAATCCTGTGGTTTGTGTGAGTGCCAACTTGTGCAACAAGCAATGTGTATACTGATTTCCTTTCCAAAGTGTTGTGTGTGTAGGTCTCTTTGAGAATGTTGCAGAATTCATGAATATTTAATACATGGTGTGAATAAATCTCAGTCTTTTCTTCAGGTACAATCTTTTCCTTTCTAGGGAGAATGGTATCTAGGAGGTTTAATAGTTTTGAACATATTGGTTGATGAACAAAGGGATGAGCGAACGATTTTATTGAGCACAGTTTTGCACATTTTGAAGGTATGATGAACTATTTACTGAACTTTCAATCAATGTGAAGCTGTTATTGAGGATTTAACTAAATAACTTGTCAAGGACACTTGATTATAACTTGTACGCATTCACAACAATCTTCAGCCAGAAGTGCCAAATGTATGTGCTCTGGGTGGGGTTCAATGGGGGATTTCAATGTCCACCTCCAACAGTGGCTTGGTAGCAGCACAACTGATCAAGTTGATCAGTCCCTAAAGGGCATTACTGCTAGACTGGATCTGAGGGAAAATTCTCAGCTAGCTGGAGTCATACCATGCATAACAAAAAATGGTTATGGTTGTTGGAATAAGGTCTTCCACCAAACCACCTTTAGCTGCTTCATCAGTGACCTTCCTTTCATCATAAGGTGGGGATGTCTATCGATGATTGCACAATGTTCAGCACCATTCAGGACTCTTTAGATACAGAAACAGTGCACAATCAAATGCAGCAAGACCTTGACAAGATCTAGGTGTGGACTTACAAGTGGAAGTGCTCTACAAATGCCAGGCAATGACCATCTTCAATAAAAGATCATGTAACTATCGTCCCTTGACACTCAATGGCATCACCATCACTGGATCATCCATTATCAACCTCCTAGGGGTTATCATTGACCAGAACCCCAACTGAGCTACCCATATAAATATAGTGGTGACAAGAGCAGGTCAGAGAACATTGTAGTGACTAATTCACCTTCTAACTCCCCACATGCTGTCTGCCATATACAAAACACAAATCAGGAGTATGATGGAAAACTCCCCACTTGCCTAGATGGACTCAGGTCTAATAACACTCAAGAAACTCAACACCATTCAGGACAAAGCAGCCCACTTGATTGGCACCACATCCATAAACATCTACTCCTCTACCACCACCGTTCAGGAGTAGCAGTGTGTACTATCTGCAAGATGCATGGCAGAGATTCACCAAAACTCCTTAGACAGCGCCTCCCAAATCCATGACCACTTTCATCTCAAAGGACAAGGGTAGCAGATACATGAGAACACCACCAACTGCAGATCCACCTCCAAGACACTCACAACCAGACTTGGAAATATATTGCCATACATTCACTGTTATTCTGTCAAATCCTTGAATTCGCTCCCTAAGGGCATAGTGGTTCTACCAACAGTACATGGATTGCAATAATTCATGAAGACAGCTCACCAATGCCTTCACAAGGACATCTAGGGATGATTAATGAAGGCTGAACCGGCCAGTGACACCCACATCCCATGAATGAATTTAAAAAGGCCCATCTCAGCCCCCAGCACCCAGCAGAGATCCTCAGCATCGTGGATGCAAGGGTTTGGAGGGATATGGGCTGGGAGCTGGCAGGTGGGACTAGATTGGGTTGGGATATCTGGTCGGCATGGACGGGTTGGACTGAAAGGTCTGTTTCCATGCTGTACATCTCTATGACTCTACATCAGCAAATACTTGGACACACTGGATAGTGTGATGGCTGATAACTTTCTGGCAATAGTACTGAAGACTTTTGCTCCAGAACATGCTGCACCCTAGCCGAGCTGTTACAATTCACCACTGGCTTCAAGAAGGCAGCTCACCATGACTTTCTCAAAGGGCGGCTAGGGATAGGCAATAAATGTTAGTGATGCCCACATCCCATGAGTGAATAAAATACATCAAAAACCAGTCTTGTTGTTCTGGTTTGACAGCCAGAAAGAAACTCTTCCACCATACAGATCACTCCATCATGAAGAACAAATGGAGGAAACAATGTACAGCCCAAATTAGAAAAGAAAATACAGGGCCAGGATGATAATGCTTGATTTTGTTTTATTATGTAGTCCATCCTGGAGAATTAATATTAGTATGTTTTCTACAATGCATTCAGGACTTTTTTTATAACTTGGAGTTTTTGTTCAGTTCAGTAAGGACAAAAGCAGCAGCCTTGTTCCAGTGAAATGTGAAGCTAGTCGATAAAACTAAAAATAGGCCAACAGCTATGAAGCAGCAAACATAATTGGGTCCAGTACAAAAAAATTGAAAAGGCACAGTCAAACAAAGTTCTTGGTGTGAAAAAACAGCAAGTGACAGATGGAATTAAAATACTGGAGACACTTATCATGTTCGGCAGCGTTTGTGGAGAGCGACATAGTATTAACAGGCTGAATGCTATGGCTTGTTAGTAAAGTACAAGTCACATCGAGTTTGCTGGAGTGATTCTCACCGTGAGGCCAAATAGGTTTTCTTGCCATATCTTAGCAAACCTGCCACATTAATGAGCATTTCAGGTCCAGCCTCCTCCTTCACAGGTTACTTTACTCATCCTTTTCCCAATCGTTCTCCTCAACATTGCTTTCCATCCATGTGCTTCACAATTGGCATGACAATGAGTGGTCATCTGCCTGGAGCTTTCAGCCTCAGCATTAATGTGCCCTGAAACTCCCAGTATCGCCCTCTCCTTTACAGTTCCCCACAGACTCTACTCTTTCTTGGGTCATTATCCAAGCCATGTACACATGCCTTCCTGTCGCCCTCTTGCCCTAGTCACCTTAATTTCTGCGTGGAGATGATGGGACAATCATGATGAGAAATATTATCAAATTCCACCCCATCCGACAACATGCCACTCCCAGAGCAACTCATCACTCAGTGGTGGTCTCCCCTAAGACCAAAATCACTTGCGACCAGGCCATCTTACAAAGTGTACTGCAGAAGGGGTGGCTGGCACCACACTTCCCTGAGAGGAACCTGGAGGTTCTTGTGAGCAGGGTGGTCGAGAAGAAAGGAGTCGTCTTTCTGGAGGACTGGCAGAAGTGAACATGCCACAAGACCATGCCAGCATGGTCGATACCATCTCCAGGCTGGGAAGGATTAGGCTGCAGTGCAGAAAGAAGGTGCTTTACGAGGGTAAATGCCACAGTTTTCTCTCTGCTACCTCACACTTGTCTGTGTCGCTGCACACAAATCCCACTAGTGCTGACATTCTGACACTCCTTTGTTGAATGAAACACCTTCCTTCACTAACTCTCACTCCCCCTGCCATCCTTCCACACCACTACCCAAACTTGCCTTTGCACAGCCTCCTCATACCCTCAAGCACCTTAACCCAGATTGACTAGTAACTGCTGTGCCACCACCTTGTATCTTATTCATTCATGACCTTTATGTCATTGCAGAAGAACCCATCACCTGGTTGGAGTGATGCTCCACAGGTGGGGAGGGTGCCGTGTATACATACTGCATCCCACCACCCCCATTTGAGAAAAGGACAAGGATACTTGCACTGACTGGTGAAAACCGAAAGGGCTCCTGCGGGGATGTGGAGACATGTTCTATGACCCAAGTAAGTACCACTTGTTACCCTCTGCAAAGATCTGGGAAAGGTTAGAGGGTAAGGGAGATTAGATATTCAAGCTGTCACAGAATGAAAGACAAAAGGTAATGGCTGTAGAGAAAAAGCATAGATCCACTCTATTAACAGCAGATTATAGGTCAGCTCTGTTGAAAGTAAAGCCATAAAAGGAAGACAAGTGATTTGCGGAGGTCAGGAGTTCATGGTATGAAGTTGTTGCACTCAACATTGAATACAGAAGGCCATGGAGTGCATAAGTAGAAATTGTGGCACCATTTACCCATTGCATTGGTTTTCATTTGAATGATTGACAAATTCGGTGATGGAATTTCCATCGCCTTAATGATGTCCACATTTCGCTACATTCTACTGATTTCCATTCACTGAATCAAGTTCAGATTCTCCCTGATAACCAGCAATTTTATCTTCCTTACATATTTAGTCATATTGGCAAATGTTGCATGTTCTTTCACAGGGAGGGGCCTGTTTTTAATTATGGCTTGCCCAATACTTTATGACTTTGTATTCTTGTGTATTTTAACTCTGATTAGTCAGTGTAATCGTATATGATTGGCTTAGATATGTTTGGCTGATCTGGAAATACCTGCAAGGAGTTTCAGTTTATTCACAAGTTGTTCTATGGAATTTATATTGCTGTGATCAGGAACAGTTGGTGGCTTTGAAATAATCAGAAATTTTTGTCATCATAGTTTAATGCAATGGAATTTCACTATACCAGAGATTGATTCAACAAATACAGGAGTTCCTCAGATAACTAGAGAAAAGGTACCTAAAAAGAAATCATAACCTCTATTTTTCACTATTCACAGATGGTGCCAGATCTGCACTTTCTGTTTTTATTTTAGTTTATTTCCAAACTTGATTTAAATAAACTGCACAGGAGTTAATAGTAAAGAGGGTCCTATAATCAGAGAGACACATAAACATTTCGGTAACATTATCATGAGTTCTACATGATGTGCTGCCTCCTTAGTGCCGTGGTAAAGGATAACATAAAGAAAATGCAGAATATTTCAGAGAATAAAGGAAGTAAGCCAGAAATTCTAGTACACGTCAGTACTAATCCCATGAAAAGGTACATGCAGTGAGGTTCTATAGACAGATTTTCATGAGCCAGGGTGAGGATTTTAAAATTAGGATGTGTGTAGATTACTTACAGCACCATGAAATTGTGGAATAGAAATTGGAAGATAGGGAGGATCAATGCATGGCTTGAGGCATAGATAAGGTTTCAGATGCTTGGGATATTGGAACATGATGTACCTGTTCAAAAGGAATATACCTCAATAGGACTGAGACCTTTCCCTTGTAAGAAGGTTCGCTAGTGTGGCTGAGGAGAGGTTAAAATAATTAGTCGGGGAATGGGCACCAATGTATTAAAGCACACAAGCGGAACAAGGTACATAAAGTGAATGTGTTAGGCACTACTAGTGTAGGAATTAGTAGCATAACATACAGGAGCATATTAAGAAAGTCAATGACAAATGCAACAATAGGTTTACAATGCACATTTGTAAACACACAAAGTGTGCTGAATAAGGTTGTTGAGCTACAAGCCCGAATGAGTTACAGTGCAGTAACAATAATGGAAATATGAGTTAAAAATAGTGAGGGCAGGATGCTTAATATTGAAGGATATAATGAACTGAAATGGAGGTGCGATGGCCATGTTGATTAGGGAAAACGTCTTTGACGGTCAAAGACAGAATCTGCTTGGTTAGAGTTGAGAAGCTAAGTTGAAAAAGATGAATGGTTGTTTAATCCCATCTTCTCCTGCAGCTGAGACTTAAGTTTCTTTGTTTACCAGTTCATTCAACAAAGTAGACGGTGGTGGGGTGGGGAGGTGGAGGGTAGTTGCAAATATCTGCGATGGTGCCACAAGCTACTTGACCAGTTCCACTTAGTTATTAAACCGAGTTGATAGTTTAGTTCATTTGTATCTATCAATCACAGATTAATGTGACTTATTACAGTTCCATGATTATCCAGTTAACTTCATACATATGTACAGTTTCTATACCATGGCAATAGAGCATTGTCTTTCATTAGGAATTCACTGTTCCTCTAAAAGAAATATCTTGTGATTTATCAAAAACTCAACAATCTGCTTGCTCTGCATTTTCTGCTGACAGCTTCCATCCAGCTCAATCATGTTATTAAAACTATAGTTTCTGTCTCCTTGTCTATTTCCCCTTCAGGTATGATCACAATGGCGGCCATGCTCCCACTATGCAGCTACTCCAAGGGTCTGCGTACGCCTAAAAGCATGCTGATGTGTGCTGATACATTCACTTCCAAGGTCTATGCAGTGGATGGAGAAATTACAGGAAATGTGGACTATTGGGGAACTCTATTACTCTCAAAATAGCGAAGGAGAAAAAGAGGTGGTTTTACAAATCTTCAGGGAAATCACAGATATGTAGAAGAATTATTATGTGATGACATTAGGGATTTTACCAATTAAAGGCATCAATTAGGATAATGTTAATGAGAGGACTTGGAAGGAATTTATGAAATATGACCAGAAGAACTTCCATTAACAGCATGTTCTTTGTCTAACCAGAAAGGGGGCTTTGCTGGATCTTGTGCTGGGGATTAAGGTAGGCTAAGTGATAAATGCGACCACCTATAGTAAGATTGAGATGAGTGGTGCGGGACAGAAAGAAACAATCTAGGGTTTCTAAATTGGAAGTGGTGAAGTTCAATAAAATGAGAGGGAATGTAGCCGGGTAAAATGGTTCAAAAACTAACAGGCAAATCTAATGGAATAATAAGTAATTGTTGTGGTTCTGTTCGCCGAGCTGGAAGATTTTGTTGCAAACGTTTCGTCCCCTGGCTAGGAGACATCATCAGTGCTCTGGAGCCTCCTGCGAAGCGCTTCTTTGATGTTTCTTCCGGTATTTATAGTGGTCTGTCCTTGCCGCTTCCGGGTGTCTTGACAGACCACTATAAATACCGGAAGAAACATCAAAGAAGCGCTTCGCAGGAGGCTCCAGAGCACTGATGATGTCTCCTAGCCAGGGGACGAAACGTTTGCAACAAAAACTTCCAGCTCGGCGAACAGAACCACAACAACGAGCACCTGAGCTACAAATCTTCGCACAAACCTTGAATAATAAGTAATCTTTGAGGAGGCATTTCATGGGAAGACTAGCTATGTTCCAAAACTTAGTATGCATGTAATTAGGAAGACAAATGGAATGTTGTCATTTATTGCAATGGAAATAAAATGTAAGACGAGAGACATTTTACTAGAGCTGTATAGGGCATTGGTGAAACCACGTCTAGAGTATTGTATACAGGTTTGGTCGCTTTATTTCATTTTAAAAAATCATTGCCTTTAACGCAATTTAGAAAAGGTTCACTCCCTAATTCTTAGGATGAGGCTTTGTCTTATAAGGGAGGTTGGGCAAGTTTTGATTTATTAGATTAGACTTACAGTGTGGAAACAGGCCCTTCGGCCCAACAAGTCCACACCGACCCGCCGAAGCGCAACCCACCCATACCCCTACATTTACCCCTTACCTAACACTACGGGCAATTTAGCATGGCCAATTCACCTGACCCGCACATCTTTGGACTGTGGGAGGAAACCGGAGCACCCGGAGGAAACCCACGCAGACACGGGGAGAACGTGCAAACTCCACACAGTCAGTCGCCTGAGTCGGGAACTGAACCTGGGTCTCAGGCGCTGTGAGGCAGCAGTGCTAACCACTGTGCCACCGTGCCGCCCAATTATTTGATTTGAATTTATTTGAGCTTGTATTGGAGTCATAGAGATGTACAGTACAGAAACAGACTCTTCAGTCCAAATCATACATGATGACCAGATATCCTAATTTAATCTAGTCCCATTTGCCAACACTTGCTAAACCCTTCCAATTCATATACCCATCCAGATGCCTTTTAAATGTTGTAATTGCACCACCTCCTCTGGCAATTCATTCCATCACATGTACCACCCTCTCCATGAAACAATTGCGCCTTAGGACCCTTTTAAGTCTTTCCTCTCTCACCCTCAAACTATGCCCTCTAGTTCTGGACTCCCCCGTCCCAGGGGATAAGACCTTGTCTATGAACTAAAGTTTAAAGAATGGAAGGTGATCTCATGTGAAACATGTAAAATCCTGAGGGGATTTGACAGGCTAGATGTTGAAAGATGTTTCCCCTGTGACAGCAAGTAGAACCAGGGGTCGTTGTTTGAAAATAAAAAGTCCTTTGAATTGGAGATGAAGAGTAATGTATTCTTTCAGAGATTTGTGGACCAGCAATTGTCTTTCCAAGAGAGCAATAGAGGTGGGGACTTCGAACTGGGGATAGCTAGCATAGATGCGATACGTGGAATGGCATCTCTCTGTGCTGTATCTTTTATATTGTTCGATTAAATATTTTTAAGGCAGAGGAGGATAGCTTCTTGTCGAATGTGGGAGTCAAAAGATATTGTGGATTGGCAGGAAAGTGATATTGAGGCCAATCAGCCATAATGTTATTGAATGGTGGAGCAAACTTGAAGGGTCAAATGATATTCTGTTTCTGATTCGTATACTTATATGTCCATATGTATGCAAAAGCTGGGGAAAGCAAGGTCAGAGCTCCCTGGATGATGAGGAAGATAGATAACATGATGAACCAAAAAAATTGAAGTGGATAATATATGTCAGATGAATTCTTCAGGTAAGAACCAGTTTAAATACAATAGATCAAGGAGAGGGAAAGAGGATAGTGAGGCTTACAAAGAGAGAGCATGCAACAGGGCGGAAGTCACCTTAAAAGGGAACGCAAAAATCCTCTCCCGGCATGTCAATAGTAAGCTGGTGATAAGAGGTGGTTTGAGTCCTATTGAGAATAATTAAGAATAACATTATGAATCAACGGTATGAACATAAATTCATAGTTCTTTTAAAAATCAGAATCCAGAAAGTTAGTGTTTCTGCAGCTGGCGGAACTTGCAGAATCCATTTTTGTGCTGTTGAGAGCATAACAATATGAGGCTTATCCACTTTTCATGTGGATATGAGGTTTCTCCAGAAATTACGCTTTGCAGGAGATTTGAGACAACCTTAGCTAAGTTTAGAGTTGAACTATAGAGTCACCAGTTAAATTCTTAGCAGGCTGTCTCAACGTTAACAGCAAATTGATTCTGACTAGATTAAAGTTAAGCAGTCCAGGAATTGCAATTAAACTCTCTAGAGAGAAATTGGTCAGATGATTGTCTGTGGAGAAGTCAACTCCACTTTAATGAGGAGTTTCTATTCCTCTGGTCAGAACTATTTGTTTGTTTGTATGAGATCAAGGTGGCACTGTTAGTGCTGCTTCGGGCATAATGAGTTTCAATAGCTGTTCAGAACTGGCTGTGGGTCTTGCCAGCTGGTCTTTTGTTTGCAAGTGTGTGACATTCCCACAGGATGCTGTCAACTCTGTCCTGGTTACTGCTAGGTCAGAAGTGAACTCTACCTGCAGCCATATGTTCTACCAGTAAAGTTGATTTTAAAATTTAAAAAAGAACATATACCTCTTAAAACAATTTAAGATCTCTCTTCATGTTTCATAGACAATACAATGCAATGGATAATAATAACTTGTATTTATTTAAAATTTTAATAGAATAAAATATCCTGGCATTCTTTACAGAAAGATTAATTGTATCATTTGACCGTCAAGCCGATTATAATGCTTTTTCACCTCTTAGAACATTAATACATATTCAGCTAAGACTAGTAAGACAAGATCAGAGATCTCCTCTGTTTCGATGCACCTGAGTTCTAGTTGAAATGTTCAAGTCAGTTTCAACCGTGCTCCTTGTGATGTGATTGATTGCAAACCAAATATCCAAATTGTCAAAATCAGCCAGGCAGAGAAGCAAAATTTAAGAGAAATGTGTAGACCTTTCTTTAAATAGTGAGGATACAATTAAGAGTAATGGATAATCTTGAAAGCATGTTTTTTTTAGAATATGCATTTATATAGTGTCTTTCATGATCTCAGCACCCCTCAAAACACTTTGCTACTCACAACACTGTGCTCTACTTTTGAAGTGTAGTTATTGTATTCTCCTTTCATCCACTCTGTGGCATGACAAAGTGGTATATCTTTGATCTACCGCCGATTCATCTTTTGCCACTAACTCCCAGATCTACGGTATCGCTTCTTGATCACAGGTAGCAGATCCAATTGGAGCAGGAAAAGAGGGACTACCTTTCTGAAGGCATGCCATGTTTCATCCTTATTGTCGGAGATACTAGCTCGTAAACTGGCATCGTGCCTAATTCATAGGCTGCATGAGACCATTGTGCTACAGTCCCACCTGATGGTTATACTGGAAAGGTTGTATCCTTCCAGGCCACACACCAGCCCAACATTCAACAATATTGCTGTTCCTTCAACGTCACTCAGTTGACACTTTGGATTACACTTTGTAACTACACTACATCGACATCAGTAGTTCAAGGAAACAGCCCACCATCGCATTTCCAAGGGCAGTTAGCAATGGGGAACAACTTCAGGCATTGCCAATATGGATGATTTCTCCAAAACAAAGTTTTTAAAAAAGATCACGATAGAAAAATTAATGGTTTAACAACATTTTATTTAAATGCACAATGTCAGTGCATTGTTAGTGATTGACTATAACAAGCAAAATAGTGCTAATGCAGAGTTTGGTGCTGACATGGAGAGTTTAAGGGCTGTGCCTGATGGTAGCAGAGACAGTTGATGTGGAGTGGGGGACAGATGGTTCAATCAAATGCTTTTGAATGTTTTGCTGCTAGAAAGATCTAGCAGTTAACAGCCTGCATTTCCTGAGCATGCTGCTGTTCTTCCTCTTTCTGCACATCCTCCCAGCTGTCTGTAATGGTTGTCCCCTGTGCAGAGCAAATTAATGGAGCATGCAATAAGTAATAATGAATCTAAATGTCTCACAGAGTTATATACCAGAATGCCTTCCTATCTACCTAAGCAGTGAAACTTCAGTCCGTGCTGCTGGGCCTACTTGAGTCTGCACTGCTGGGCCTACTTGAGTCTGCACTGCTGGGCCTACTTGAGTCCTACTGTTGATGATGGTGCATTGGTTCTTTCTGGGGGAGACCCCAGAATTTCATTCTTTGTGCCACAGCTGAAGTAAATGTGCAAGTGTTCCCATTTCCTACAGAAACAGAAATTTTTACCCTAGAAGGTGCTGGAAGTTCTCATTTCCTCACCTCCAGTATTGACTTCAAAATGCTCTTGATCTTTTAATTTGCCAGATTGGTCCCTCGATCAGAGTACAATGTGGAAGGATGCAAGAGTGAGAATTTCAGCTTGTTAGCTTCTTTTCAAGGCATTGTGGCCATTCAAGTCTAGGAGTATACTCTGTTGAATCAATTTTTCTTTGGTTGGTCTTCACTGCTGTTACATTCAGATCTTTGTAAATACCATAGCCAGAAACCGGCTGTCAAGAGAAATATCCCACAAATCAATATGATTGCCTTCTGAGAAAATGATAAAGAGAGCACTTTTTTTTCACTCATGGGGCATGGCCAAAATTTATTGTTTGTCCCTAGTTGCTCTTGAGAAGGAGGTGGTGACTGCCTTCTTGAACTCGTGCAGTCCATATGCTGTAGGTTGACCCATAATGTCCTTAGGGAACAAATTCCAGGATTTTGACCTAGCAACAGTGAAGGAATGGCAATATATTTCCAAGTCAGGATGTTGACTGGCTTGGAGGGGCACTTAAAGGTGGTCATGTTGTCATGCATCTGCTACCCTTGTCCTTTTAAATGGAAGTGGTCATGTTTTTGGAAGGTGCTATTTAAGGGTCTTTGGTGAATTTTTGCAGTGCATCTTCTCCATAGTATGCATTGCTGCCCCTGAGCATCAAAAGTGGAGTAAGTGGATGCTTGTGGATGTGGTACCAATCAAGTGGTTTGTCCTGAATGATGTCATGCTTCTTAAGTGTTATTGGAGCTGCACCCATCCATGCAAGTGGGGATTATTCCTTCACACTCCTGACTTGTGCTCTGTAGATCATGAACAGACTTTGGGGAATCAAGTGAAAACTTACAGCAATATTTTTAGCCTCTAACCTGCTCTTGTAGCCATTCTGTTTACATGGTGAATCCAGATGAGTTTCTGGTCAATGGTAGCCCCCAGGATGTTGATAATGGGAAAGTCAGAAATGGTAATACCATTGAATGTCAAGGGACAGTGGTTAGATTGTCTCTTGCCGTAGCCTGGCATTTGTGTGGCTCGCATATTACTTGCAACTTGTCAGCCCAAGCCTGGATGTTGCCCAGGTCTTATTGCATTTGAATATGGATTGCTTCACTATCTAAGGAGTCGTGAATAGTGCTGAACATTGTACAATCATCAGTGAACATCGCCACTTCTGAATTTATGGTGGAGGGAAGTTCATTGACGAAGTAGTTGAAGATGGCTGGGCCAGGGACACGACCTGAAGGAACACCTGCAGAGATGTCCTGGAGCTGAGATGACCTCCAATAAACATAGTGATCTTTCTATGTGTTAGTTATGACTCCAACCAGCAGAGAATCTGCCTCCTGATAATCATTGACTCTAATTGTTTCCAGGCTCCTAGATGCCACATTGAATCAAATGTGACCTTTATGCCACTCTCACCTCACCTCTGGAATTCAGTTGTTTTGTTCAAGGCTGTAATAAGGTCAGGAGTTGAGTTGCCTTGGCAGAACCTAAACTGGGCATCACTGAGCCGATTTTACTGATACCACTATGGATGTTTTCTTGATTTACTGATTATTGAGAGTAGACTGATGGGGCAGTAATTGGATGGGTTGAATTTATCCTGCTTGTTGTGTTTAGGACATACCTGGGCAATTTTCCATGTTGTCAGGTAGATGCCAGTGTTGTAACTGTACAGGAAGAACTTGACTAGGAAGTTCTAGTGCATAAATCTACAGTGCTTTTGCCAGAATATTGTCAGGGCACATAGCTTTTGTGGTATCCAGTACCTGCATTTGTTTCTTGGCATCACATGGAGTGAATCGAATTGTCTGAGAACTGGCATCTGTAATGCTCGGGACAACTGCAGGAGGCCAAGATGGATCATCCACTTGGCACTTCTGGCTGAAGACTGTTGTGAATGCTTCAGCCTTATCTTTTGCACTATTGTGTTCTCCCATTATTGAGGGCTGGGATATTTGTGGGACCTCCTCCTCCAGTAGGTTGTTTAATCATCCACCACCATTCATGGCTGGATCTGACAGGACTGCAGAGCATAGATGTGATCCATTGGTTGTGGGATCACTTAACTCTGTCTATCACTTGCTGCTCTTGCTGTTTGGAGTGCAAGTAGTCCTGTTTGGTGGCTTCACCAGGTTGATACCTCATCTTTAGGTATGCCTAGTGCTGATGCTGGCATGCCTTCCTGCACTCACTATTGAACCAGGGTTGATCCCCTGGCTTATTGGTAATGGTTGAGTGGGGGATATGCCAGTCCATGAGGTTACAGGTTGTGCTGGAGTATAATACTGCTGTTGTTGATGGCCCACAGTGTCTCACAAATGCCCTGTCTTGAGTTGATAGATCTGTTTAAAATCTGTCCCATTTAACAGTTTAATAGTGCCACACAGATGGAGGTTTATTCTGAAGATGAAGGCAGGACTTTGCTCCACAAGGACTGTGAGGTGGATACTGTCACGGACAGATGCATCCACAGCCAGTATATTGATAGAGATAAGGTGAGGTATATATATTTTCTCTCTAGTTGGTTCACTCACCATCTGCTGCAGACCCAGTCTACCAGCTTATCCTTTAGGACCCGACCAGCTCGATCAGTAATACTGCTGCCCAGCCACTCTTAGTGGCAGATATTGAAAACCCCTACCCCACTTTGTGCCCTGGCCACGGTCAGTGCTTCCTCCAAGTGTTGTTCAACATGGAAGAGTACTGATTCATCAGCTGAGGGAGGATGGTACATGGTCACCAGCAGGAGATTTCCTTGCCCATGTGTAACCTGGTGTCTGGATTCAATGTTAATGATTCCTATGTAACTCCCTCCCGACTGTGCCGCTGCCTCTGCTGGGTCTGTCCTGCCAGTGGGACAGGACATTTCCAGAGAACATGTTGGTGGTATCTGGGCATTGTCTATAACAAATGATTCCATGAGCATGTCTATGTCAGGCTGTTGCTTGACCAGTCTGTGAGAGAGCTGTCCTAATTTTTGCACTCGGGCCCAGCTGTTAGTAAGGCAGACTTTAAAGGTTCAACAGGACTGTTTCTGTCCTTTCCAGTGCCGAGGCGAATGCCAGGTGGTCCATCCAATTTCATTTCTTTGTTGAGACTTTGTAGCAATTGTTACAACTGAGAGGCTCATGAGGCTACTTCAGAGGGCAGAGGAGAGTCAACCACGTTACTGTTGGTCTGGAGTCACATGTAGGCCCGACCAGGTGAGGATGGCAGATAACCTTCCCTGAAGGACATTAGTGGGCCAGATGGGTTTTCAGACAATCAACATAGTCATCAGTTGATTTTTAACTCTAGATGTTCTTTATTCAAATTCCATTATCCCATCATTTGATCCAGGATTCCCAAACATTGGCTAAGTATTTGGATTGGAGGAAAAAGTGACGTCTGCAGATGCTGGAGATCAGAGCTGAAAATGTGTTGCTGGTTAAAGCGCAGCAGGTCAGGCAGCATCCAAGGAACAGGAGATTCGACGTTTCGGGCATAAGCCCTTCATCAGGAAGGACTGATCCTGTTCCTTGGATGCTGCCTGACCTGCTGCGCTTTAACCAGCAACACATTTTCAGCTCTGAGTATTTGGATTAACAATCTAGCAATAACACCACTAAATCATAGCCTCCCCTTCCACTATGTCATCTGAAGAGAACTGAAAGTACTTCTGGGGTTTAATTCCTCAGGTGAACGAGATGTAGGGAGGGAGAAGGATGTGTGGGGAGAGGGGGGGAATGGGTGGAGTTGGTAGAAATTAAATAAAATAGTCAATAGTTCCTGAGTTTAACAGTTTGTAGGAATGGTAACTCTTGTGGGAGGTGTGAGGTAAAGGTTAACTATACCTTTACACAATTATTATCAGCTGAGCATGTGTATCTGTGTTATGATGGCATCAGATCACATGTGTATGGGAACCAAAGTCAATATAGTCCCAGGAATGTCTTCTCTTACCTTCTTTTGTAAATAGTTATAGATAATAATGTTCGTTGCTGTGGTCAACCTTCTGTCAACATTCCAGATTTGATCTTGAACAGTAACCAATTACCTGGTGGGAGTGAGTGCAGTTTGAAGATTGTTATAGGATCAAGGCCGAATGACAGCTACAAACAGCAAGGCTGGATACTCTGTATGTTGTCAAATATCAGTGTAGAGTGCATACCTTACTTTCTGATGATGCTGCAAGTTCTTCTTGTTGAATATGCAAGGAGACATGGTTTTAATCAGTTAATTCCAGCAATTTGGACAAACATATTGTCATGATAAAACATGGAGCCCTGTCTTCTTGCTGTGCTACTGGAAAATGTGATTGATGTATTTTGCTTGCCAAAGAATGCATTTTGAATGGTTTGATACAACAATTCACCACAAATTGGCATGTTTTGTCATGTAACCTGTTAACATTTAGATTAATGCAAAAGTGTAGAAGTTCAGGATCAGGGTCACCTTCGGAACTACCAGCACTGAAGTGTAAGATTGGCACAGTGTTGCAGTTAATCTTTCAACATGTGACATCCCTCTATTATAGCCTGCATTCCTGAAATAGAACTGTCCAATGCATTACTGCTCAATTAGCTGGGGGAAAGGTGCTCTGTTCTTGAGTACTCATATGCTTTAAGGGTCACTGTCTCCTTTCTTTTCCGGTTGCTAGAGGTCTCTGCAATCTGATTTCTGCTCTTCTTCCTTCTCATCATCAAATCCCAGAGGCAGGCTGAGGAGCAAACTTTGCATACAAGCCCCATGCAGAGATAGTTCCTGGAGCTTCCAACGGCTAGAAAATTTTTAAACACAGCTAAAGCATCTAACATAGTTGTTCTCCTTTCAGGTGTTCCTTTAAACCTACCTCTTAGACCAAGCTTTCCATCATCTGCCCTAACATCTAATGTGGCTCAGTATATTTTGTTTTATAATGCCTCTGTGAAGCATCGTGCACCATTTTTATATGTGAAAGGTGTTACCAAATAGTTTTTTTGTTGGTGTGGCTGTAAAGATTCCCAAGCATTTTACAATGAAGAACCAAAAACGGATGTAACCATTGGAACAACTTCCTTACCAACTGTTCCCACACAGATTTGTGGATGGAACAAATGCATATCTTTAAAGTTGAAATTGACAGCTATGGGACCTCTAATTTACACTGGTTTACAGGGCCCCTGCTGCTTCCAGGCAGGTCAATGGGATGAAATAAAAGTCATTCAAGTTGAATTGGCATCCACCCAATTCCAGCATCGTTTAGGTGAGCACTTTCTGCATGAAGATCAGGATATTTGTTCTATTTTTAAATCAGAGAAATGCACAAGTAGGAGTCGAATCCTTCCCTGTTCATATCTGTGAAGAGGTGTGATTTAGATTCTCAACACAGTTCAACAGTAGCTCTGTTATTGCTTATGGTGAGTTGACAAATCTGCTGCTTTACAGAACAGCCGTAAGTCTGGATTTACAGGTCCAGTTCTGGCTATGTCAAAGAGTGTTCTAAGAGTGTTTGGAGCTGTAGGACAATCAACCCAGGGACCTGTGCACAAAGTTACTCTGCTGGCATCAGAGCACTGCTTAGTCTATCTTTAGGTGTTCTAAGTTCTATATAGTATTTCATTGAAAGTGCATTATCAAGAATAATTCACTTGTGGTGCCAGCGCTTGATTTTCCACCGACAAAATTGTGGGTATAAGTGAAGGGAAGTAGAGTGTCCCAGATCCTTTAGGTAGAGCTTGGGAAATCAGCTTATTGTGTTCGTTTCGTTCCCTTGCCTCTTGCTTCAATCATCCTCAGATAAATGATAGCAGTGCATCCTGGATTAACGGAAACAAACCAAGTTGTGCTGGTTTTGGAGGTGCAGAGCTGAGTAGGTAAGCCATATACCTGAAGCTGGATGAAAAGACTTCATTTTCTTACCTCACGTAACTATTTGAGATTTCCGGAAACATTCAGAATTGACAGAATGACTGGTCACTTCAGAGAATGTTGATTCCAAGCCCTGTCTGCTCTCAACCACTTACCAAGCGACATAAAAAATTCCGAGCTGAATTTAGCATCTATAAATATTTACCATTCCACAGAAGCAAAGACAGGGAGTGGAATCAGTATGTTTACTTATGCAGCTGTGATATTTATTTACCTAAAGAAAACCATTTTTTCTAGTCACAGAACAATTCATTCATTGATCCCACAGATCGTCAAGAAACCTGCAAACCCAGGCTATCAAGCCAATCAATGTTACTAAATTGCAAGGTTTCTATCCTAAAGCTGCCAAATGTCAAGACGATTCTCTAGCTCCATTCTGCATGCCTCTACAGTTCAGGCACAATTCCAATTTGACTGAATTCCTTGACACACCTCCCCTTTTTATAATTAAGTATCAGTTACTTAACCCTCACCTGGTAGATTTAGTGGAACTTCTTAGATGTATATATATACTTTTAAAATGTTAAGAGGTAAGGGTTGACCTTACAGAGGGTTTACAAAATTATGAGGAGCATGGATAGGGTAAATAGGCAAAGTCTTTTCCCTGGGGTTGGGGAGTCCAGAACTAGAGGGCATTGGTTTAAGGTGAGAGGGGAAAGATATAAAAGAAACCTATGGGAAACGTTTTCATACAGAGGGTGGTGCGTGTATGGAATGAGCTGCCGGTGGAAGTGGTGGAGGTACAATTGCAACATTTAAGAGGCATTTGGATGGGTATATGAGTGGGAAGGGTTTGGAGGGATATGGGCTGGGTGCTGGCTGGTGGGACTAGATTGGGTTGGGATATCTGGTCGGCATGGATGAGTTGGACTGAAGGATCTGTTTCATGCTGTACATCTCTATGACTGTATATATAAAGTAAATCGCGCTAATTCAATTTCCATAGGAAATTTAGCAGTTACAAAAGGCAATAAGTGAAACTCCTGTGATAGTGGTAAAAATGGACAATCAATTTTCAGTTTACATTACCTGATTTTACTATATTTCATGAATTAAAATGTTTTTTAAAAAGATAAAACACATTATTTATGTTGGCCACAAGAATAACCTGACCAAGTTGAGACAAGGTCATGAACTATAAAGAAGCAGTTAAAACTGAAAATAACATCACCAAAATGACTGAAACTAGTCACTCAGATCTGCATCTTCGGTTTGATTTATACTGTTCTGAAAGTTTCATGTAGTAGGATGAACAACTCTCTGCAGATTATCCATCTTGATGGACAACATGAAGCCAGACCCAGAAATATGCAGATTAACTATAATTCAGGGACCAGCTTTTGAACAGAGCAGACAGAAGAATAATGAATCCATAACGGCAGAACTGGAATGATCAGAATTTCTTTCTTTCCTACATTCTTTCTTTTGTTCTTTCTTTCTCTCTCTCTCTCTCTCTCTCTCTTTCTCCCTTTCTCTCTTTCTCGCTGTCTCTCATTCTCTCTCTCTCTATACTTTTCTCTCAGGCCTTGAATGCCTAATGAAAAGCAAATAGGAGAAATGTCCATTCAGCAAGAACTCACTACAGTAGAGAATATAGGTTAGTAAATACATTATCATAGACTCAGGCTAAACCTAACACCTCAAGGACTCTGAGGATTTATTAAACTGCATGATCTTGCTCATCCATTTTGTGATGATCAAGAAATTTCAAAATTTATTTTTGCTTATTCAGTTTAGCTCATTAACCTTATTCATTTCCATTAAACTAAGGACCCCAGTGAAAAATTATGCTTTAAATGACATATTTTTCCGAAATGGTACTTCCTCTGACTTGAAAAGACTTCCATATTGGCATAACACTTTGAAGGGAAAGGAAGTAGGGACAGAATATGCAAAATTATGCTGTCTTATTTTTAAACTTTATGCCTGTTTTTCTGGTGTTTGATGTCATGTTTCATTAGTTTTGTTAGGGTTAGTAAGCAATATTCCTCTTTCACTCAAAAAAACCTTGTAATTGGCTCCTTCATTGTTGAACTTATGATTTTTTTAATTGAAAGGTTAACATATAGGTGCATGCCAACAAGAATTAAAAATCTTTATTGCAGTTCACCAAGGCAGTCAAAAAGAGGGGAGCTGATCCATATCTCCTCATTTGGCTTTTGCAAAATAATGATCATTAACCATAGAATGCAATATAATTAAAATAGAATTTAATTTATTCCATTCCAGTAAACTAAAGGTCCCGATAAAATAGTTTGCTTTGAAAGGAAATATTTTCTTTCTAAAATGGTACTTCTCTGATATAGAAAGCTTTCCATATTGCCATAACACTTTGAAGGGAGAGGATGAAGGAAGATTATGTGCAAGTACTGCCAATTTTTCTTCACTAATTCAAACTGCTTTTGTTGAAAATAAGGATTTAAACAGAGCTCAAAATATAACATGTTACATGATAAATTTCAGAAACGAAATTGGAACAATTAGAGTCATAGAGTCATAGAGATGTACAGCATAGAAACAGAGCCTTCAGTCCAACCTGTCCATGCCGACCAGATATCCCAACCAAATCTAGTCCTACCTGCCAGCACCTGGCCCATATCCCTCCAAACCCTTCCTATTCATATACTCATCCAAATGCCTCTTAAATGTTGCAATTGTACCAGCCTCCATCACTTCCTCTGGCAGCTTGTTCCATACACCCACCACCCTCTGCGTGAAAAAATTGCCCCTTAGGTCTCTTTTATATCTTTCCCCTCTCACGCAAAACCTATGCCCTCTAGTTCTGTACTCCCCGATCCCAGGGAGTCTATTTATCCTATCCATGCCCCTCAGAATTTTGTAAACCTTTATAAGGTCACCCCTCAGCCTCTGACACTCCAGGGAAAACAGCCCCAGCCTGTTCAGTCTCTCCCTATAGCTCAAATCCTCCAACCCTGGCAACATCCTTGGAAATCTTTTCTGAACCCTTTCAAGTTTCACAACATCTTTCCAATAGGAAGGAAACCAAAATTGCATGCAATATTCCAATAGTGGCCTAACCAATGTCCCGTACAGCCGTAACATGACCTCCCAACTCCTGTACTCAATATTCTGACCAATAAAGGAAAGCATACCAAACGCCTTCTTCACTATCCTATCTACCTGCGACTCCACTTTCAAGGAGCTATGAACCTGCACTCCAAGATCTTTTTGTTCAGCAACATTCCCTAAGACCTTAACATTAAGTGTATAAATCCTGCTAAGATGTGCTTTTCCAAAATGCAGCACCTCACATTTATCTGAATTAAACTCCATCTGCCACTTCAGTGATGTTCTTAGGGAATAAATGTCTCTACTATTATAAAACTGTTAATAACCTACAGAAAACATCCATCTCCAGTAGAAAGTATCTAACCATCTCCACTTGATATTTGGAGTATTGCTGAATCCAATACCATCAATGTCCTACATTCACTATTCACTAGAAACTGAACTGGATCCACCACATAAAGAAGCAGGTCAGGAATGTGATTGGATACTGTATATTTACTTGGATGAGTACTGCTTCATTAGCGAATAAGAAACTCCACACTATTCAGCACAAAGCAACTAACTTAATTGGCACTTCATTCACAACCTTAAGCACTCATCCTTTCCATCAATGGTGCACAGTAGCTTCAGTTTGTATCATCTACGAGATGCACTATAACAACTCATTAATACTCCTTAGACAGATCCTTCTAAACCTTTACCAACTAGAAAGACAAGGACAATAGGCACATTGGATCAGCACTACTTGCACATTCCTCTCCAATTCATACAGCATCCTGACTTGGTATTGTGTTGCCACTCTTTCACAATCACTTCATCAAAATCCTGGAATTTTCTCTCTAACAGTATCAGTAAACTCTAGCAGATCACCAAGGTAGTTTGCTACCATCTTATCAAGGGTTACTTATGAGAGACAATAAATTTAGTCTTGTCAGTGACGCTCACATTTCATAGATGAATATCCAAAAACAATTCTCTATTATTCATTAACATTTTGGTTTATTTTTTTCCCCGTGGAACTTAGCTCTTCTTGTTTATGAACTTTAATTCTGAATTGATTCAATCTGCAAGGAGAAAGTGAGGACTGCAGATGCTGGAGATGAGAGCTTAAAAATGTGTTGCTGGAAAAGCGCAGCAGATCAGGCAGCATCAAAGGAACAGGAGAATCGACGTTTCGGGCATAAGCCCTTTTTCAGGAAACTTCCTGAAGAAGGGCTTATGCCCGAAACGTCGATTCTCCTGTTCCTTTGATGCTGCCTGACCTGCTGCGCTTTTTCAGCAATACATTTTTAAGCTCTGATTCTATCTGCAGTCCATTCCTTTTACCTCAGCATCCTGTGTTTTACATGAGCTGACTTTGGTCTGTCTTTACTTGGAGATTCCATTTCAATGAGACATGAGATTCTATCTAAAGTTAAAACTCATTTTCTGCAAATTACTTGAAAGTACATTCTCCCCTATTCAATTCTTTTTAAAAATTCTCCAACTAGCAGGCGCACAAGACGTTTCAAGGACATTTACTGTCAAAAGCCTGTACCTTGATATTCATTTGTCTCCATGTATCCACACAATACAAGAACACAGATTTAAGAGCTCTACCTCAAACCAGAAGTGTATTTCCTTTCAGATATTGATTTGGGAATAAAAATTTGCAAATTATCAAAAATTCCACCAGGGCAGTTACCAAATCAAATTGGCTGACAGCTGATGCTTGTGATTCTGGAATCCTCAAGAAAAGTTGAGATGATTGGTCTACTTGGACTTCTGGCTGAAGATGTTTGAAATGACTTCAGTCTGCGTGTTTCACTGATATACTGTACTCCCCCATCAGTGTGGATGGGGATGGTTGAGGAGCCTCATCCTGCGGTGAGCTTTTAATTGTCCCCCATCATTCATGAATAGATCTGGCAGGACTACAGAGCTTAGATCTAATGTTGTCTGTGGAATCTATCTTCAATTATCTATTGTGTGCTGCTTTCACTGTCTAGAATGCATGTAATCTTCTATTGTAACTTCATCAGGTTGACACCTCTTTTTTAGGTATGCCTGGTGCTCCTCCTGGCACCCCCTCCTGCACTTTTCATTTGACATAACAGCAGAGTGCAAGAAATGCTAAGCCATGAGATTACATACTATTCTGCTTCTGCTGATGGCCCATAAAGCCTTAGGGAAACCCAGTTTTGAGTTGCAGGATCTGTTCAAAGTCAATTCTATTTAGCATGGTCATACTGTCACACAACACAGAGGGTATTCTCAATGTGAAAATATGATCTTGTCTCCACAAGGTCTGGTGTGTCTGTGGTGGTCACTCCTACTGAGACTCTTGTGGACAGATGCATCCAAGACAGGCAGATTGTTTGACAACGAAGCCAGACGTTCTTCCCTCTTGTTGGTTCTCTCACTACTTGTCACAGTCTCATTAGGACTCAGCCAACTTGGGCAGTATTATGTTACTGAGCCCTTTTTGGTGTTGGATACTGAAATCCTGAGAATAGATTTTGTACCCTTGTCATCCTCAGTGGTGGGTTCTAGCGATTTTCCATGTGGAGCAGTATTTAGTCATTAGACGAGCGAAAGGGATGCAGTTGGTGGTGGTCAGCAGGAGGTTTCTTTGCCTTTATGTGGCCAGATCCCATCAGACTCCACAGAATGTGGGGCCAGATTTATGGACTCCCAGGGCAACTCCACTGTGTTCCCACGTCTGTGGGGTTTGTCTTGTTGATTGGACAAGACATGCCCAGAGATGATGGTGCAGATGTCTGGAACATTGTAAAGTATGATTCTTTGAGAATGGCCATGCCAGGCTATTTTTGGACTAGTCTGTGGGACAAATACTTCAGTTTTGGCACGATTCCCCAGAGGTTACTAATGAGGACATTGCAGGGTTTATAAGGCTGGCTTTGCAGTTATTATTTTTGATGCCTAAGTCAACTTAATTCCAACTTAATTAAGACAACAGTTTCTCCTTCAATGTCAGCAAAATGAAGGAGCTAGTCATCGACTTCTGTGAAATGGAATGGAGCACAGGCCCCTGGCTATATCAATAGTGCTGAAGTGGACGTGGTTGATAACTTCAAATTCCTTGCAGTAACTATCAGCAACATTCTATCCTTATCCATCCACATTGACCTACAGACGAGAAAGCACACCAACACTTCTACATCTTCAGAAAGCTAAGGAAATTTGGTATGTCCATAACGACTCATACCAAATTTTATAGATGCACCATAGAAAACATTCCCTCCAATGCATCACAGCTTAGTGCAGTAACTCTCTGCCCAAGACCTCAGAACATTATAGGGAGTTGTGAACAAAACTTAATCCATCATGAAAACCAACCTTCCATCCATTGACTATGTCGATACTTCCTGCTGCCTCAGGAAAACAGCATCAAAGACCTCTCCCTCCCTGGTTATACTCTATTTCGCCCTCTTCCATTTGGCAGAAGATACAAAAATTTGAAAACACATGCCAACAGATTCAAGCTTCTTCCCTGCTGTTATCAGACATATAAACAGATCTCTTATATAATAGAGTTGATCTTTCTCTGCAACTTCTCTGTTGCTGTAAAACTATATTCTACATTCTGTTCTATTAATCTGAGGTACTTATGTAAGGTATTCCAATCTCCAAAACATTAGGAATACAGTGACAGTAGCAGTAGTTATCTATCACTTAGGCTAAGGAGCACCCAGTTCAGGCAGAGACCTGTACCGTCTCTCAGGATGCATCAGTGCCACAAGAAGACAGAGTCTTTCAGCCTTGAAGCAATTTCCTGGAGAATTAGTAAGGCACAGTTTTGATGCAGATTCTGTGTGTTCCATTGGTCCTTAGGTTTACCACTTTCTTTTGGCACTTTATAAACTATTTTTTTAGGTCAATGCAATCTTTAACTTCTTCTATTAACTATGGTTGATTTACTTTTTCCTTTGAACATTTTTACTTTGGAGGAATGTATATCTGTTTTTGATATACAGAGGAACTTTGATTATCCGAAGGACACGGGCGCGGAGTATTTCATTAGGTTAATCGAATTCCGGATATTTGAATGCCAGCTAACATGGTTTAGCCAAGCATCAGGACCTTGTGATCTTGCCAGATAATCCGATATCCGGATAATTGAATGCCAGATAATCGAGCTGCCTCTGAATTTCTTTAAATATTAGCCATTGCTGGTCTACCAACAATTCTTATAATGTACTTTCCCAATACACCAAAACCAACCTGCCCTTAGAACTTCATCATTTATTTTCTTCTGTTTTAAGACCATAATTTCAGAAAACACGATCTTGCAGTTAAACCTAATGCAAAATTTTATCAAATTATCATCATTACTAGCCAAAGTTCCTTTGCAGCAAGGCAATTAATCAACCCTATCACATTACATAATACTACATCCAAAAGAACCTGATGTTTGATGCCCCTTTCTGTTTCTCAATTCCATTCAAACAAACTCCACATTTTGCTCCTTCAATCTAAGATTGTCTCTTATTAATGTATTGGGTTAGTCACTTCTTAAGAGTGCTCACCAAGTTCCTTTTCAATTTCACCTATCACTCCTGAATGCTGAATGTCCTTTCATATTTAGTTCCCAGGGTTGGTCATCCTGGAGCTATATCATAGTAACATAAATTAAGTCACAGAAATTGCTGGGAAAACTCAACAGGTCTGGCAGAAAGCTTTCTCTGCTTTCTCTCCGCAGATGCTGCCTCACAGCGCCTGAGACCCGGGTTCAATTCCCGACTCAGGCGACTGACTGTGTGGAGTTTGCACGTTCTCCCCGTGTCTGCGTGGGTTTCCTCCGGGTGCTCCGGTTTCCTCCCACAGTCCAAAGATGTGCGGGTCAGGTGAATTGGCCATGCTAAAATTGCCCGTAGTGTTAGGTAAGGGGTAAATGTATGGGTGGGTTGCGCTTCGGCGGGTCGGTGTGGACTTGTTGGGCCGAAGGGCCTGTTTCCACACTGTAAATAATCTAATCAAAAAAGATACTGCCAGTTTTCCCAGTAATTTCTGTTGTTGCTATTGATTCCCTCAGGCTGACCTTTACCCATCCCTTTGTCTGTCTAACTGTTGTTCTCTGTCTCTGGTCTTAATCTTCACTTATTGTTTACTCCTCCCCTTCCCCTACTCCATCTTCAGCATATATCGTAGCACCTTTCCCTAGCTACAATCAGTCATCCTGGAGAAGGCCCCAAAATGTTAATTCTGCTTTCTCTTTACAGATGCAGCCAATTGTGTTGGGTTACTCCAGCAACATCTGTTGCGGTTTTTCATTTCCAGCATCCACAGTTCTTTGTTTCATTTTGTTTCAAAATTAAATCATCCCCATTTACTTCAGTTTGCGCATTTAAATCATTAACATCTTTGTGAATGCTACACACACTCAGATAGTATCTTTAATTCTACTTTTTAAATATTATTCTCTATTCTCATCCTATTTCATGCTTGCCTATGCATCATTTAGCTCTTATTTTTGCTTTTTACTTCTCTAATTCCTTTTACCAGTTTTAAATCCCTCAAATCTGAGCTCCCTCTCAGGTTCCCATTCCCCTGACAATCGAATTGAAACTTTCCCAACAGTGCTAGCACATCATGGGTGGCACAGTGGTTAGCACTGCTGCCTCACAGTGCCTGTAGACCCGGGTTCAATTCCCGACTCAGGCGACTGACTGTGTGGAGTTTGCACGTTCTCCCAGTGTCTGCGTGGGTTTCCTCCCACAGTCCAAAGATGTGCGGGTCAGGTGAATTGGCCATGCTAAATTGCCCGTAGTGTTAGGTAAGGGGTAAATGTAGGGGTATGGGTGGGTTGCGCTTCGGCGGGTCGGTGTGGACTTGTTGGGCCGAAGGGCCTGTTTCCACACTGTAAGTCTAATCCCCTGCAAAAGTCATTGCAAAACTCTGCCCTGCCTACGTTCATCCGCTGCCGAAATCCTGTTTGTTACCTCCTACTCTCCTGCCTTCCAGCTGCCATAAATTTGAGTTTATCCAAAACTCTGCAGCTGTAACCCAATTCAAATGAAATCTTGTTTATCATCACCTCTATACTTGCTGACATTGGCTTACAATGAGAAATTTCTTTGAAATAATTACATTTATTGTGCCACCTTGTGGTTATACAAATTATTTCATGCAGTAGGCAGGCAGAGAGAGAAACCTGTATTTGAATTGTTGGTCTACAATGTTGAATTTCTCATGATTTTAGTCAGGTAGACACTTGCATGAAAAAAACTCTTGTATTTGCATGAACAGTGCAATCTTTATAATTGTATAATTTACTATACTGCAGACTATGAACTACAAAATATATTTGATGGAGTCATACAGCATAGAAACAGGCTGTTTTGCCCACCATTGTACCAAACTCCACTAATCCCATTTACCTGGACCTGTTCCATAGCCTACCAAACCCTGGTATTTTAAATGCTCATCTAAATGTTGCAAGATTATCTGTCTCCACCACCCTCTCGGGCAGCATGTTCCATATTTCTACCAACCTGAGTGAAAGAAATGATTTCTCATACCTCCTCTAAACCACTTGCTCCTCACATGAGATTTATGCCCTCAGGCCTTAGACACATCTGTGATGGGGAAGAGGTTCTCACAATCTACTCTGCCTACGCCTCCCATAATTTTATACACCGCACTCAGATCTCAACGTCAGCCTCTTTGTTTTCCTTGTCCTCACAATAGTGTAGCAACCAAAATTCACACATTGATCCACCAGTAGCCTAACTAATGTTTTATAAAGTTTTAACAAACTCTCTTGCTCCTATATTTTATGCCTGGCTAATGGAGGAAAGCATCCCATATGTCTTCTTCATAACTGTGTCTACCTGTGCTGACACCTTCAAACACCTGAGGACTTTGTTCCTCAGTGCACCCAAGGGACCTACCGTTCATTGTCCTCCCTTTATTAGACTACCCAAAATGTATCACTTCGCACTTATCAATGCCATCAATTTTCATGTCATCTGCAAGATTGCTAGCTATACCTTGCGCATTCATATCCAAGTTGTTAATGTAAATAACAAACATCTAGGGTCAAACTCAATGGTATACCACTGGTCACCGGCTTCCAATTACAAAAACAATATGTTTAGAACCTCCCAGGCCCATCAGAAATCCCCAGCTACAACCTTTCTCCTTTGTGAATACAGATGAGGAGTACTCAATTAAGACCTCACCCACATCCGCTGGCTCCACACACAGGTTGCCCCTTTGATCTCTAATAGATCCCACTTTTTCCCTGGCAAGCCTCTTACTTGTACTTACCAAAACCCTTACAGGTTTTCTTGATCCCATCTACCAAGGTATTTCATGGACTTCTTTACCTTCCTAATTTCCTTTTTAACCAACCCCTACATTCTCTATACTTTTGAAGGACCTTCCCTGTTTTTATTGAACCGTACCTGACGTATGCTTCTTTCTTTTCCTTTACAAAACTCCCGATATCCTGTGACATCCAGGATTCTCTGGACCTGCCACCTTGCCCTTCAATCTTAGAGGAACACACTGGCCCTGGCTTCTTACTATTTACTTAAAAAAAACTTGTACTTTCCAAATGTAGATAACTGCAAATAGATGCTTCCAATCTATATTTGACAGATCTTGATGCTTTTCATAATGTGTAAAACCCTTTTCAAACTAAGGGGTTTATATTCACTAACAGATTAAGTTATTATTTTGCACTACATCAGTACTAACCAAATGCTGTTTCTCACTTGAAAGTTTGTTGTAAAGTAACATCTCACACTGCATTTAAGTAAAAGAGGTCATGCATGCTATACAATGGGTCTTGGTAGGTTTTGACAAGGGCAACATTTTTAATGATATTGATAGACACTATTAACTTTTAAAAATAAATTCAAACTTAATAGCTGAAAGTATGATATGACAATATTTCATGACATTTTATGATGCTTACTGTAGCAATAAGATTAAAGCATAATTGACTAAATATGATCTTTGTAGACAGCTTATATTTTAAACCACCCTCACCCTTCTTATTCTTTGAACAGCCAAAAAAAACACATCACAGAGCTGTGCTTTTAATTAGATATTAAATTCTTCCATAGTTAGTTCAAAATGATTCACCTCCAGGGGTGTTCAGAATTCTGAAGAAGGGTGAACTCTGAAAAAGGGTCACTGAACCAGAAGCAATAACTCTGCTTTCTCTCCACAGATTCTGCCAGAGCTACTGAGTTCTTCCAGCAATTTCTGATTTTGATCCATAGACTGGTCCTCTCATTCTAGAAATGCTGAAGCAATCGAATTAACTAGATCAACCTTTAAAAATTTCTATTAAATTTGTCTGCTTAAACTCTTGGCAAGTTCCACTGCACTCATTCACTAGACATTACTTAGTAGGCAACTAGTTCTCTAAACTACAGTATGGATAATCTCTATTAGTTTCTGCACACAGTGGTTAATCCAACATACATCACACCTTCACGTTTCTGTGTTTGTGCTATGTTGCGCTCAGCAGCAATGAAATATTCACAGGTGCTCAGGCCTTTTGTGTTTACACTGCAGGCAACAAATTGAAACCTCAACTATGCACAATGTCACAATGGTCTGAACTAGCCAGCCAGATCAAGGTGGTCTCCATGCTCTAGAAGAATGCAAGATGGTAAATGAGCTTCTGTGCTTTGTTAAGGGTAAGTGCCATAATATTCTCTCTGCTACTTCACATTTACTCTAGCCTCACCACTGCAGCCAACTACCAACAAGGCTTTTGCTATTACATGCACTATCTTGCCTCAATGTCTCAAACCCATCCCATCCCCCACACCACTAATCCCCTTCCTACCCTCTGCTTTTCCTACTTAGTCACTCACACCTTTCCTGACTGATGAAGGAACAGTCTCTGGCTGACCATAGTTCCTCTTGACTGGTTCATTGTTGTCAAACATGAAAACAAACTGCCTAGCTATCAATCAGAGCTGAAAGATAGGGCAGTGATACTGTGAGCATCCACATTGCACAAAATGAAGGAGCAATAATAAGGCAAGCTAACACCTAAGCTACACCCTGTTCTGATACATGAGATGTGCGTCTGGCCTGTTCACCAGGTGGCCAGGCAGCAACATTGGAATGAGAAATTGTATCTCATTCAATCATCACTCTTGTGATTACTGGTCTAGATTGGTTTCTGGTGAGACCTTCATCAATGTTATATGATGGTGAAGTCCTGAACTCGATTGAAAGGATGTCTCAAATGTGTCAATGGTGATGGAGGATGTCATGAATGGATGCTGCAGATGTTTCGTAGCTATAGAGCATGCCTTGAGGTGTTGGAGAATGCTGGCCAAGGTGGTTGCCTGGAGAAGATGTCTTTGAGTTTCAGCTGCCAGGTTCCTATTCTGACATTCATGTTGGGAATTGTTGCCATCCAATTTCCCTCCGGTTTTTAGGAAAGTAGCAAACTACATGTAAATGAGGTGTAGTTGGGTAATAACGAAATGTTAGTACATTTTATTAGGCTTCTTAATGCTCAATGGCAAGATTCTTGTCTCAATGTTATAACCTGGGATGGAATATCTCATTTTGGTTACTCAATGCCACAAATCTCATTTTAGCATTCTTGCCATGTTTTGCAAGTTTTACATTTTTGCATTTCCAACGTTGTTCAAGGACTGGGAAGAGTTCACTCAATTTCTGGAACTCCTGTAAAATTACTCCCAGCTTCCTAAGGGATCACTTCTCCCTGTTTTACTCAGTTGGAACATCCAGTGGTCATTGAAAACCATTTTGCTTCTGAGAATCATCAAGCTGACTTTCAGCATGTGGCCCACTCTTAGCAGTTGCCTCTCCCAACTTTGCTAAGTTGATTCTTCCTGCAATTTCTACATGTTCTATCTTTTCAAACAGAAAAGGTGCTTCACCCAAGTTGACTTGGTCACTCACAGAGACCAATATTCTCGACTTGCAGGAATAGTTTATCTGTTTCTTTCACTCTACTTACAACTTCTGACTCAGTAATCTGAAAGACTCTAAAGTTGCAACAACAAGAAGAGCAACCTTTTCCTTTATATTCAGAAGTTAAAGTATCTTATAAAAAATTGCATTCGTTACATTGTTTGGTTGAAATTATAGACTTTCAATGAGTCATGGATTGGCCTTTTAGGGAATTCTCTCCTTGTGGATCAAAAGCCAGGTCCTATTTTTTATCTTAGGAACTTGTGAGATGTGATTTCCTAAAGGTCATCTTCTAACTTTGTTGATGATTCCACCAGAAGCCAATCTAGATCAATGATCACAGGCTAATGAGTAACTGAAATGCAAGTTAAGATGTGAGCAAGAATGTTTAGCATGAGTTTAAGTTAACAGAGGATGGAAGATGAAGGCTGACCAAGAGAGTAATGGAATCATCCAATCTTAAGTAACAAAGGCAAGGTTGAGGATTCCAGCAATAGATAGGTAATGTTTACAGAAGTGGAATTAGGTAGTCTTGGTGATGAACAGCTTTGTGGTTACAAGTTTATCTTTTTGTCCAATATGATGATAAAGCTTTGAAGGATTTGAATCAGCCTCAAACATATGCAGGGAGAGAGATGAAATCAATCAAGAACACAACTTGTGGCAGGGATGGAAGACAATGGTTTTCCTAATTAATTGGAGGAAGTCCCTCTTCATCCAAATCTGAATGTTGAGCAAGCATAGCCATCTATCAGAGTCAATGGTGGAGCTGATGGGGTGGGGGGTGTAATAACATACAGCTGGATATCTCCAGTGTAAATTCAGAATCTAGCATTGGGTTTTCTGATCCTGTCACTCAGAAACAGCATGTGGATGAGAAATTGGAGGAGCCTAAGGATCAATTGTTACAGGTCACCGGACAAAATAGTGGAAGAGTCAGTACAGAAGCCACAGCAGTATGGTGGCTCAGTGGTTAGCACTGCAGCTTCACAGCACCAGGGACCTGGGTTTGATTCCTGCCTAAGGTGACTGTTTGCGTGAGTTTCCTCCAGGAGCTCTGGTTTCTTCCCACAATCCAAAGATGTGCAGGTCAGGTGAATTGGCTATGCTCACTTGCCCATAGTGGTAGGTGCATTAAACAGGGGTAAATACAGGGTAGGGAAATGGGTCTGAGTGGGTTACTCTTTGGAGAGTCGATGTGGACTTGTTGGGCCAAACGGCCTGTTCCCATACTGGAGGGAATCTAATCTGATATGTAGATAAAATTAGGTATATAAAAATGAAGCCAGTCCTCTAAGCTAGAAGACAAGAGAGGTTTAGAAGGAAGATGGCTTGGTCAAGAAGGACTAAGAGGAATAGTTTGCCTTCATCACAGTCACCTAGGATGCCATTTGTGACTTTGGTAAGGCTTGTTTTGACATTGTGGCAAGGGTTGAAAGTTAATCAGAAGATTACAAACATGCAATTGTTGAATAGATGGGTACAGATTTGGAAGATTTCAAAGATTTGAACTTAAATCATAAAGTTCATTTAATTTAATTCTCAATTCAGTATTAGAGCAGTGTTGAATTCTTAATCTTCTACAACTATAGTTTACCAAAACACACGTTTTTTTAATCAAGATACAAAAATATGAATTAGGAGGTGCCATTTGGCTTATTAGGCCTTATCCATCATTGATCAAGATCATAACTGATGTGATTGTGACTTCAATTCTACGTTCCTATTTGCCTCCAATAACCTTTGATGACATTATTTGTCAAGAATTCATCTACTTTTGCCTTAAAAATATTCAATGACCCAGTTTCCACCTTCTCCAAAGAAGGAAGTTCCAAAGACTTATCACCCAACTTTCTGCAGAAAAGGATAAAATATGCTTAATTATAATTTATCCATTAATGTGGTGAGCAGGAAGATGTCTTGATAATGAGTCACATATTCAGCTATTTAAATGTCAAAGCAATTTTGAACTTTATATGTATTACCAGAGTGAAATGTTGATAAATTCACAGTCTTAGTGCATATGCTGATCATCCTTGGTGATTTGGTCACAAATATTTTCAGGAACCATATAATTCAGCCACAGTGTATATTTTATAATTCAGTATTTACATCGTATGGATAATATTTCATCAAAAATATTCATTTAACCTTCCAGAAACTTATTTTTACTTTGCATTCCAGATGGTAATTTTATTCTGCTTGTTTAGGGAAACCTTGCAGGATGTTGTACTGAATCATTTGGAAGTGTTAACAGTTTATAGTACTTCAGTGACATTTCTCAGAGACATTCCAAATAAGGCTGTTGCAGTCTGCCCAGACTGTGTACAAATGTCTGTGAGTTCATCAAACTGCTTACCATGCAGTTACACTTTATGAGGTGTTTGGGCTAGTGAGTTTTTTTCTATGTGCTGATGGCATTGTTACACATCCTATTAACTTGCTTGTAACAGAAAAAAGCTGTTGGAAAAGACGGTACAAAATAAATCACCAACCAGAACAGGAGACATTTAAAATGAATAGCAATTTGTCACAACAAATGCATTTGCAGTTCTGTATTTATTATTGATAGCAGGTGCAGTATCTACCCTTTCTTTATTTAGCAAATTAGCTGCCAGTAAACCACAAAGAGGTTGAAGGTATCACCACACCCCTTGAAATTATTGTTTTTCTGAACAGAAGTGAAACAAAACACAACTGATTCTTGCAGGAGTAAATGAACAAATGCTAAAGGCTAATCTGTATGGTTAAGCAAAGGAAATGAATCTTTAAAATGTGCTGCAGTTACAGCTATTTACACTGCAGGAGGTCATGAACCACGTAATGGAACTTTCCTGTTTAATCTTTTGTACTGGGTCAGCTAGACGCAGCATTTCAATCCAAAAGCTGTCAAGATATCTTCAAAATACACAAACCTTCAATCTTTCCTTCCAATCAATCCTGTTAAGGTCTTTAGTTATTACCGCTATGATTAATTTATTAAAATGCATCATATGTTAAAAAAAAGTAAATTTAATCATCCGATGTTGTAGTGCTTAATGTATAAAAGCTAGTGTTTACATCGTTAGGTACTGTTATAGACACAGTAGTTTTCCAATAGTTTTTGGCGCAAACTAATCTTATCGATAAAAATTCTTTCTAATGTGGCCTAAGCCACAAGTACATTTTATATTCAATGTTAAATATGAAATTATAATAATATGAGTTGAACAATCCGTTTTTTGAACAGTTGCTGTACCCACAATCATGGTCATTTTAGACCTTTGGGCGTTTCCATTTTCACCTTCCTCTTTTCCAAGATTGTTGCTTTCTCTAGATTTTGATTTTGCTCATAATGATTCATTATGACTCATAGTGACACATAGTTTATACTTACTTTTGCATATGCATATAATGGCATTCGCAAATAATTAACACTAATCAGAACTAAATTGGACCAAATTACCAAAACAATTTTATTGTATAGTATTGAAGATATAAAATAAGATTTTATTTTAATATAGACATTTTCCAAATAATCAATTGCTCCTTTTTATGGTCCTACAACTGAATCTATCATTACTTTCCCACGACAAGAAATGGTTTTGCTGTCAAGCCTTTGCTGATACAAGAGGTTGTTTGAGAACATTTGAATGTTATTGCACTTCTCCTTCTCAGTGAAAATACTTTTACATTTATCTCTTCTTTCTCGTAATATTGTTTGTGTTGTTTCCCCTATTTCGCTGTGTATCTGATTTGACTCCATTTCCTAATTCCTTTCTCCATCATTCCTCTGCATGATTCTCAATCCATTGGAAATGGAGACAGACTGTCGATTCCCCTGTTCATTAAAGTCCCTGATGCCTTGATGCCCCAACTGTGCTGTCTTCACTTCATGCATTCAGCAATTTATTGGGCAACAAATGTACAAGTTAAAGAATAAAGGAGAATGACTACAAAAACAGAAATTGCTGGAAAAGCTCAGCAGGTTTGGCAACATCTATGGAGAGAAATCAGATTTAACACTTTGAGTCCAGTGAACCTTCTGTAGAATGGTTCTGAAGTTCTGAAGAAGTTTTGAAGAAGGGTCACTGGTCCCAAAACATTAACTCTGATTTCTTTCTACAGATGTTGCTTGACCTGCTGAACTGGTCTAGCAATTTCTGTTTTTGTTTCTGATTTACAGCATCTGTAGTTTTTATTTAATTTTTTATTTAAGGAAAATGGTTAACTACTGTTGGGATGTAATGCTTTTGAAAAATCTAGATGATTAGATTATTTAATAAGAATGCTATTTCTGCATGATAATATTTTCCATTAAAATTTCCTATACCATATTATTAAAGTTCACTTGCGAATGTAACTTTTAAAAAAAAAGTTTTGCGATTTACATACGATAGAAGTGAAACTAGCATGGTCACTCTAACAGATTAGAGATTTAACAACCAATTAAGGTATTTTTCATGTATAATTTCAGTTACATCACACTGTAAACTTTTGTTATGAATTCTGTGTCTTACAATTGTGTACTCCAAAACCACCTGATGAAGAAGCAGCACTCTGAAAGCTAGTGCTCCCAATTAAACCTGTTGGACTACAACCTGGTGTTGTGTGATTTTTAACTTTAATGAAACTGTTCAAGTAAACTTGTCATTTTATAATTACACTCTCCCTCTAGTGGAAGTGCTGCAGCATGACCACTGACAAAAGGAATGATGGTAGTGTGACAAATTTACGTAGGTGATTCTCATGATGAATATCAGCATAAAATTTCATAAGGATATGTAAAACTAAAGGCAGAATGTAAGCCTTTCAAGTGAAGATTAAATTCTACCCATTCATTACTGACAAACCCTTTCATGCACCTCAAGACTGTTTCATTTTAAAAGCTCTGTGTAATATCAGGAATATCAATTAGCAACTTTCAAGGGAGAGAAAAACTGGCTGAAAATGTTCCTTGCTTTTGAACAATTACAAGTCCAAAAAAAAGGGTGGAATCTTATGATCACATTATGTAATCCCATATGCTGTGCTATTACATTCTTTAAAATAGACTCTAATATTTTCCCAAAAACACGTTAAGCTAACTGACCTATAGTTACCTGAGTTTTGTGTCTCCTTCTTAAACAAAAGGTGTTACTTTGGCAGTGGAAGAGAGTATAACAGGGATAAGAGGGGTCTTTGATCATGTTGGCTGCTTCTCTGAGGCAGCAGGAGGTGCAGTCAAAGTCAATGGCTGGAAGGCTGGTTTCTGTGGTGGCCTGGGTTGCGTTCACCATTTTCTGTAATTTCTTAGGGTTTTGGGCAAAGCAGTTGCCGTACCAAACTGTGATGCAACTGGATAGGATGCTTTCTATGGTGCATCTGTAAAAATTGTTAAGAGTTATTATCGACATGCCAAATTTCCTTAACCTTCTGAGCAAGTAGAGGTATTACTGTGCTTTCTTGACTGTAGTAGATCAACATTGATACAGAGAGGGGTGCGCTCTCCACAATGCTTCCTGAAGTCGATGACCAGCTCCTTCATTTTGCTAATATTGAGGAAGAGATGGTTACCTTTACACCATGCTATGAGGCTGCCTAACTCCTTCCTGTATTCTGACTTGTCATTGTTTGAGATTAGACTATGGTGGTGTTGCCAGTAAATTTGTAAATGAACTTAGAGCTAAATTTGATCACAAAGTCATGACTGTCCAGGGAGTATAGTAAAGGGCTGAGCACACTGACTTGCGGGGCACTGCTGTTCAGGTCTATTGTGGAAGAGGCATTGTTGCCTATTTTACTGATTGCAGCCTGTGGGTCAGGAAGTTGAAGATCCAGTTGCAGAGAGGGGAACAGAGTCATAGGTCTCAGAGTTTGGAGATGAATTATATTGAAGGCGGAGCTAAAATTAAAAAAGTAGGAGTCTAACGTAGACACCCTTGTTATCCAGGTGTTCCAGGGATGAGTGTCGGGTCAGGAAGATGCTGTCTGCCTTGCACCTATTGTGACAGTATGTAAATTGTAGTGGATCAAAGCTGGGAGGCTGGAGTTGATATTAACCATTACTAACCACTTGAAGCCCTTCATAATGATGGATGACAGAGCTACGGGGAGGTGTCATTAAGGTACATTGCCTGATATTTTCTTTGGCACCAGGATAATAGTGTTGTTCTTCAAGCATTATAGTAAGGAGAGAATACCCCTGCCAGCTGGTCAACACAGGATCTGAGTGCCAATCTGGGCCAGTCGCTGGGTTCTCCCCCAAGAAGGCTGAACTTATTTTAGAGGCAGTGACTGTGGCTACAGGTGCATCTGAGGCTGTCAAGGCAGATGACATCATTTCACTGACCTTCAGTTCAATATGAGCGTAAAATGCATTGAGCTCATTGGGGAAGGAGGCATTGTTGTCAGCAATTTTACTCGACTTTGCTTCATGCAAAAGTACAAAAAAGGCAAAGAAAGGTAATGCAGGGCAGGAATGCTGTGGTTATCCAGCTCGGATCAGAGTAAATGAGGGGTATGAGAGCAAGAAAAGAAGCCAGAGGTACAACCTGGTCTGGTCCGCGACCTGGTTACATGCCCCTGTGAACACAATGCCCTTGTTGAACATTACAATGAAATTTGCCAGTGCAACCCAAGGTACAGCATTGGAGTGCAAAAGTGTCCTTTAAGTGGATTGCAGATGTGCAACAAGAATGTTTAGAGGCTTGCATACATTGGAATCTGATGCCTATGGACACAGTGTGCCTGTGAATAGTGACCATGGAGTGTGTCCTGGATGGTGTTGCCTGAGTTAAGGGAAAATCACCTGGACTTTTTTACTTCAGAGGGAGGTCACTCTCTTCAGGTTAGGGAATTCAAATTGGTCTCTGATCTGTCATCAGGTACAAGAAGGTATGACTGCAGGCGAGGCAGGTATGAGGACCCAACAAGTTGCAATTGAAGAGATTGGACCCCTGCAATTGTCCTGCAGTAATTAGATTCTTGTATGCTGTTTGGGACTTAGAAGAGAGGAAACATAGGCTTACAAAGCAAGAGAACATAACAGCATTACAGGGGATCTATGATGCCCAGGGTCAGGCAGCAAGGGACAGAGTGTACAAACATAGCAAAAGTAAATAGGGTCAAAGGGGTACAAATGGTAAAATGGCAAAATTAATAACTCTATACCTGAATGTGGAGAATATTTGGAGCAACACCAATCAATTACTGGCTCATATAAAGGAAAATAGGTACAATCTTATAGCTATTAAAGAGACGTGGCTGAAGGGAGATCAAAATTAGAAACTAAATATTCAGGGTTACGTGACTTTTTGAAATGACATGCAGGAAGGTAAGGGTTATGGGTTAGCTTTGTTGGCACAGGATAGATTAAATAAGATAGCAAGAAATGATAGAAGGTATGCAATCTATATTGGTGAAGGTAAGAAATAAAAAGGGGTTGACCACACTATTAAGAGTAACCTGTAGGCTCCCTAACAGTAGCAATGTCAAAGGACAGTAAATAAATCAAGAGATAATGAGGGCAGTGTATAAAAGGCACTACATTAGTTATGGGTGATTTTAATCTTCATGCAGGTTTGGGACAGTTAGATTAGCAGAGGAAGCCATGAGGAAGAATTCATAGAGTGTAGTCGAGACAGTTTCCTAGAATAATAAGTTGTGGATCTAATCAGAGATCAGGCTATTTTGGATCTGGTGATATGTAAAGAGTCTGGCTCAATCAGAATAAAAGCTGCCCTGGGAGCTGAAATTAGCATGCTGTTTTGAAGGGAAGAACTTGGTTTGGTTACACCCGTGTGAAACTGAAATAAGGGTAATTACAAAGAAATGAGGGCTGAGCTGATTGGGTTGGACTGGGGAAAGGATGTAGCAGCAAGGACATAGGAAAAAAAATGGCAGATGTTTAAGAAAACAGTTCATGGCTCACAGCAAGCTTTATCCCTGTGAGAAATAAGAATTCTTGGAAGGGGATAATCCAACTTTGGTAAACCAGGGAAGTTAAAGGTAGCATCATATTGAAAGAAACTTGCAATGAGACAAAGGTAAGTGGAAAGCCAGAGGATCGGTAAAGTTTTAAAATTAACAAAAGATGACAAAAATGCAATAAAGAGGGACAAGATAACCTTTGAAGATAAACTTGCAAGTCATAGTAATACAGCAAGAACTTAAATTTATGAAAAGGAAGAGAGAGTCCACAGTTAACATTGGCCCATTAGAGATTGAAGCTAGGGAAATAATAATGGAGAGCCAGGAAATGGCAGAACTGTTGAAGAAATAATTTGTATCAGTCTTCACAATAAAAGATACTAATAGCATCCCAAAATTACTAAAACATCAAGGGGCAAAAGGAGGAGAGGAACTAACTAGAGAAAGATTGCTAGGGAAACTATTGGGACTAAGTCCCATGGATCTGATGAAATGCATGCTAGGATATTAAAAGAAGTAACTACAGAGATAGTAGAGATTAGTGGTAGTAATCTTCCATTAATTTCCGGAAAATTCCCAGAGAATTGGAAAACTGTCAAAGTAGCACCTTTTTTTTAAGAAGGAGACACAAGGTGGTTGTATCTGCACAGTGTTCCCCTCATGAGCCAAGATGGCAGCTGTCCAGGCAAAATCTTTGCAACTGCAAATGTAGGACCAGCAGTTTGATATTAAGGGTTTTGCCAGCAGAAGTAAGGCCCAACTGTCAGAGTGACTATGGTTCAGTCCTGGATGTGATTAACAACTACCAAAATCCAACCACTGCAGTTGCTGATGAACTTGCTAGCGTGTGGTCATCGAAATGTTGATCTCCCCATGCACCAGCTTGTTCCAGATGGTATGCTTGTGGATTTGCAAAATTCTGTCAACATTCTAGTTATGTTATAGATTGATGAAGTCCATCTCCTTTGTCCTTCAGCTACCTCTCAATTGAGCTCAATGTCTTAAGTTGCTTCACACTAAGTGGCAGGTTCCCTTCCTGAAGGTCATCCATGAAACAGTTTAGTTTTGATGTTAACCCAGTAAATTTCATGGTCACCTTTTTCTTGGGGTGGAACTTGGATGTGAGAGACACCTTGATGGGGTTAGCTAATTAATGAAGTGAGTTGGTAAATTAGAGTGAGAAAACCAGTCAGGCCTCACTTGCTAAAACAAATATAAGATTCAGTCCAACGTTATGTCCAAGTTAAAGCATTTGGACCATGTTAGAAGTGATTTCTGCAATTTCTCCAATGTTTGAAATCCTGTCCCAAGATCTGCAATCACCTGAAACACCATGGTGTTTTAAAAAGTCACAAATAGATTAGCCTGTTTAAAATGTTATCTTTGGAAAATGCATTATGACCTTTATGTTTTGTGAGAAGGCTGTTCAAGATTGCATAAGTTGCAAGTTAATAATTCCAGATGAACTTTCAGACGTGATTGGTATAGAAGGACCATTGGAGCCTCAATCAGAATGGATTATTCTCATGTTTTGTTAATGCCCTATTTTTAATAATTTTGTATCATATCCAGTGCCACTTTATTCAGCATGTTATTGAAATGAGTAAGTTATTGGTGGTGACTGTGACACAAATCCATGTACAATCTTGAATATAAAGGACTGATGATGGTAGGATGATGCATGAATTACATATAAGAAAAGAACTTTCAGTTTGCTTGTTACAATTGCTAACTGTTGATTGACAGTAATCTCAGTAGACATTATGCAGCTCTAGAATGTGGTGCTGGAAATGCACAGCATTTGTGTGTCCCAGCGGTAGCAAATAAGTTGCAATAAAAAAATTGTTGAGGGATTTTCATCTCTTGCCTGAAACTTCGATTCTCCTGCTCCTCGGATGATGCCTGGCCTGCTGTGCCTTTCCAGCAGCACAATCTCTTATCTCCAGCATCCGCAGTCCTCACTTTCTGCATCAATCAATTCTATTCCAGGAAAGATGCAAATATTGCATTTAGGTACAAAACTGTCATCATTATATCTATTTTTGGGAGCAGGTATTTTATAATATATAATATACTAAAACAAAAGCTGCTTTCAGAATGCACATATTTACCACGTATAGGATTTACACCTGCTCCTTCTTGTACAGAACCTGCATTCCTGCTTAGAATGTGTCAATTTTCCTTCACTGTTGCTCTCTGTAGAAAAACTGGAGAAGTCCATCTTCTGTAAGAATGCGAAGAATGCAAAGCTGAATTTCCAAAGACAAAAACACTTATCACTGATATACCAAATCTTTCCCACCATTTAGTCTCTATTTGAAAATATAATTCCACCTTTCTGTGTGGACAAAGCAAAATCAGTTTCTTAATTTTTTTAAGGGCCGGATTTTCTGAGGAGTAGCAATCACAAATAGATTACCTCTCCAATCTTGTTTACCAAAAAGAAAGAGCTCGACATTTCTGACAGGAGATTCTAATCATGGCTCTGTCAGAAATATCGAGTTGTACTTCCATTTTGACAGACCCCTTGCAACAGTTGGGAAGACAGAAAACCACAACCTCTTTTCCACAGTCAATTTTGCTGTATTCACAGAATCATAGAATCCCTGCAGTGTTGAAGCAGGCCATTCAGCCCATCAAATCCACACTGACCCGCCAAAGAGCATCCCACTCAGATCCACCATCCCTACCCTATCTCTGTAATCCTGTATTTCCCATGGATAATCCACTTAACCCCTGCACATCCCTGGGCACAATGGATAATTTAGCATAGCCAATCCACTTAACCTGCACATCTTTGGATTGTGGGAGTAAACCAAAGCATCCAGAGAAAAATCACAAAGATGTAGGGAGAAAGTGCAAAGACAGTCGCCCAAAGGTGGAATCAGACCCAGGTCCCTGGCGCTGTGAGGCAGCAGTGCTAACCACTGAGCCACCATGCCACCCATGTAATGTAAAGGTCTAACAATGTAAACAGACTCTTTGACAGCTCCTGAAAAGTGCAAGTGTGAAGTTAGGATGCTGGGAGGTCGGCTGCCACAGGGTGGAGGGAGGTAAAATGCCAGGTGGCTAGCTTGACATGTAAAAGTGAGGTGCCAGCTAAGAAGAGTGTTGGGAAGGGCAGGGGAATTTTCAGGTCCAGTGGAGGGAGGAGTGGGGGGTGTTATGCTAATTGGTATAATGTTGGACTTGTTCTATTCTGCTTTTTAAATAGAAGAATTACATTAGTGATCCACCAGTCATCTAACACCATTCCCATTTCTAATGAATTTATATATAATAATGTCTCAATTATCTCGGACCTATCTCCTTTTCAATTTGTACAAAGACAATTATCTGGATCACTATGGCCAAATCCTTTCTCAGTTTCATTTTAAATATTCTCCTCTTCCCCAGCTTTCAACTTGAGTTACTTTGAATGACTTTTAATCTCTAATTCAGTGTTGGGAATTGCAATTTTGTTTGGGACTAATAATAATTCATTAGAAATCTGATCACCTTATTTTAAGCAATGCCATAGGATTTCATGTTTTTAAATGTAAACTAACTTTATCACGGATACTTGTACAATTAAACAGGCACTACTAACTTAATAGGTATGCTGTGCTCTCAGTTTTACTTTTTATTTCCCTCAAGGATCTTTAATTGCAACTTAGAGTTACTTACTCGTGCTGGGACACAAATGTATTTCACAGTTTTCTGGAAACTAATTTCTCTCAGATCCATGTATTCCCAGAGGTAATACTTTCATTTACTGTCTTTTGGCTGTGGATGGTTCAATCCTATGTTCTCGTTGCCTTCTTGATGCTTTCCAGTTAATTCTGCTGATTGCTTTCTTTGTCACAAGGCTCTGAGAAGATCACTGTCGATTCATCCACAAGTTACAAAGTAGGCAATCTTCCAGCCTACATTGTTTTATGAAATTCAACTAAAATTAAGACTGACCTACACTCCACACTGCAACTGATGAAGTTAGATTTTTCCATGCTCACAGTGAAAGGCTGACTGTTATTTATTTTGGCTTTCTTGCATCAATGAGCTGCATCCACACATAAAATGCAAGAACTGCACAGTGGCTCAGTGGTTAGCACTGCTGCCTCACAGAACCAAGGTCCCAGGGTCGATTCCAGCCTTGGGCGACTCTGTGGAGTTTGCAGATTCTCTCTGTGTCTGTGTGGATTTTCTCTGGGTGCTCCGGTTTCCTCCCACAATCCAAATATGTGCAGGTCAGGTGAATTGGCCATGCTAAATTGCCCATAGTGTAAGGTGCTTTAGTCAGAGGGAGGTGGGTCAGTGTAGACTGGTTGGGCTGAAGGGACTGTTTCCACACTGCAGGGAATCTAATCAAACTAAAGCCCACAGGTAAATTGACACTAGAGGATTTCTCCATACTAAGGCAAACACCTCCATAATAAGGCAGCAAGCTCTGGGATGTCCTCAAAAAGAGTTCAATTAAGTATTCCTCATTTTTTTGTTGTTTTTATTTTTGCTGAAGTTTACCTATTATTTACTTATCTATGCTATTTAACTCTGTGATCTGTCTGTATTGTTTGCTAGACAAAGCTTTTCACTGCGCCTCGGTGCACGTGACAATAACTTAAATTCAATTCAAGGCAACTCATTTAACCTTCTTTCTCAAATCTGAAAGCTTTCAGGGTTTACCCATGATCCTACATGGATTTAGCTGTAACTGTGAAAATAAGTATATTGCTCTGGACTGAGCTTACTGCAAGGATTGCAGATGTCTCATCTCTAATGCTTTAGCTGTTAAATAAAAACACATAATATGATCATATCTTTCTAACAATTAACCTTTAGCGTGGTCAACAGGACCCCAATATTGCAATTTTAATTGTTACAGATCAGTCAGTTTACATTGCTGGTAGTTAAGCTTCTATAAAAATAATTCAGGACAGAACTAATCATTACTTGAGCAAATTTGAGCTAAGTAAGGAAAGTCAGGATGGATGTGTTCAAGCCAAATTGTATTTCACAAACTTGCTAGTAATTTTTGAAGCATTGATGAGGGCAATAGTGTTGTTGTGATGTACTGTGATAAAAGTTGATAATATATATTAATAAGGAATCTGGAGTTTTAAAATAGAGGGAGATGGGTTTTGATATTAATTCTTTTTTTTTAAAAGGCCATAAAGTTCTTTGGAAAAGTGACCTATCTACATGATTTCCAAGAAAGCATGTCACTATTAAATGTTCGGTCAGATACTTACCATGTTAATTGATGAAATGCTTGCACTGCTGAATTTATGATATACAAACAAACTAATAATCAGGAGCATTGGTTAATTAGAGTTGGATTCAGAAGAAACTGATTTCAGTTTTATCTCAGTAGATGAATCACGTTTTCAGTTGAGAAGAGCAGTTTTGATCTCAGTAGCAGAGTAGTTTGTTAGGTTTAGAGGGCTGAGTTTTAGAAAAGTCTGCAAATGCTAGTCTTGAGGAGTTTCATGGAGGGTTTCTCTCTTTGAGCTCTAGTGAACTCCTTCACACAGTTCTCCACTGCTACCCACATTGTGCTCTAGCCCTCCATGGTGTCCCTGTCACACTATTTTGCACTTATGACCAGCAGAAGTGCTTGCTGCTACTTGGACTATCTGGGTTTGTGCCTCCAGTGCCGTAGCTAATGCCTTGGGATTCAGTTAGCTTAGATGGCTGGTTTGTGAAGCAGAATGACACCAACAGCATGGATGGGTTCAATCCCCACGCCAGCTGAGGATTCTCCTTCTCATCATTTTCCCTCATCTGAGGTATGGTGATCCTTAATTTAAACCACCACCAGTCATCTCTCTCGAATAGAAGTCAAACACTGCTAGTAACAAATACCTCTTCACAATGCATGTAGAGGAAGGAAAATGAAAAAGAAAAACTTCTGACAGCATGTAAGTGGCATGGGTGACACTTCATTGCAAATACAGAAATGTCCTATTATTTTACATCAACGCCTCCCTGACTGACTGTCACAGTAACAGTCTATGCTAGAATGAAGTTACCTATCCTTAATACCATACTTGTTACTCTGTCTGAAGAAATGTTACTTTCTCTCGAATGTCCTGCATAGCATGACACCTTGTCAATGTTCAGTGTGGGAATATCACATCTGGCAAAACCTTCAAACAGCTGAAAGTGTTAACTTTCATTGAACAATGGAAAACACAAAGGAAAAAAAAGAAATTGCATCTGCTTTTGGAACGAAACAAGGGCTGCTTGTCTTACAAACAATAATAAAGTTACCATCAACAAATGATGACCTCAGTGAATACACATCTATTGGATTTGGGTATCAGTTATGTTCTGTCTGGCTTGTTGTGCCAGAAGCTGCATTGCTGTATCATGATGAAGGTAATGTTTCCTGTGCTCAGGATCTCCACCTTCCTTGTTGGAAGACAGCTGTCACTCTCCGAGCTCTTCAGTGTCAATCACAACCCCTTTTGCTCCAGGTGTGGAGGGCATGAAATGCAAGGATTGTGTGACACACTCTTTCTGAAGTGTACTGCAAGTAGCCCACTTCCAGCCCCCCAACCTGAACCCGCAACCCTAAAGACCTTGGAATATCATCTTCAAGAGAGCTAGTGTCTTTTCCACCCTGCCCTTGGTAGATTAATGGGCTGCACTGTATTTATATCCTTCCTCAGCCAGGATTTTGTGGAATTAAGTTATCAGTCATGGTTGCAGAGTATAACCACCAGCCATCCTTTCAGGACATCCAGGTTTGGAATGCAACAGGAAGCCAAAGGTTATTAGGGATTCCGGCCGCATGACAATTTTTGGGATGTTTGGTGCGGACGTCCAGGATGTGGTGCTTTTGATCACAGGTGACTTGTACACTTACCAATTTGAAGTCTTTCATATTGACAAAGTCTGCCATCTAATTATACAGCACTCTCAATGTAACCTGTGTTTGTCTATGTCACCCTGCACCTGGGAGAATCCAGCTATGCTGGCAAAGTCTGAGTGAGTGCTGAGTTAGTAAGCTACGATCTCAGAAATTTCACCTGTTCTGATGCATAAGATAAATGCCTGTCCCCATGCGCAAAATGCCCTGGCAGCAACATTGTAGTGAAGTGAAGTGGTGAACTGTATTATGAGTCAGGTGGTGACATGCCATGATAATGTGGTGTGGCTGGTGAGCTTTTGATGCCAACTTCTGTGGATGAAGGATGCCAATGGAACATGCCCCGAGATGTTGGGGAACGCTGTCCAGGGTTGAAACATGGAATAGCGGGCAGTGAGCTGGAGCTACCACATTCTTGCTCAAACTTTGATATTGGGAGTTGTTATCATCTACTTTCTTTCCATCACATGAGCGAACAATAAATTGCTAATAAATTTGGTGAGAATAGGTTATAATGAGATCTTAGTAAATGACAATATACCCCTCTCCAGTTACCAGTGAGACTCTCATCTTGCCATTAAAATTTTGTGTAGGAAATCAAATGTTTTTCTTGATATTGCGAATCTCATTTTTCCAATATTTCTATAGTTTCTCGTTGCCCACGTTGTTAAGGAGCTGGAAAGATTGCGGCCATAGAACTTCCAGGCTACGGGTGCTTGTACACATCTCTTGATTTGGCAAAGAATCCAGGACATCGAACTGAAAAGAAACCTTAAAACTGTACCAGCAACTTAAGAAGGAAAACATGAAAAAGTCAAGTAAATGAAAAATTAAGGAGTTATGATAGGAATAATATTACTCAAGGATCAAGTAACTGAGAGAATATTGCTAGAAAACGTTTTGCCATCTTTTCAAATTGACTTGCATATATATATATAAAATGTTGATTTTTTTTTCCTTGGTGTAATGAATTTGCGTTCTTGTATTAAAAGAGTATCAAAAAACATATATGAATATGTTCAGTGATTAACCAACTGAAAAAAAATGTATGATCTATTCAGCCAAGCTTCAGCCTGGGATCTGACTTATCCAACATTACCACAAGCTGGACCAATACCAAAGTGTGGCTCTTGGCCTGGTAAGAGTTCATTAAGGGTTCAAGATGGATTAGTATCTCTTAAAGAAACAAATATGTGGGGTTCTGGGAGTCTTGTTGTGAGATATATTAGATAGTTTGAAATTTTAACATGGCTTTGTTGAAAAGACTGTTCTGGGAGTAGAAGACAACAGTGTTGCCAGACATGTTACATATATCAGATGGAGGGGGAACACCAACTATAATTAAACCAACAATTTGAATTTGAAAACCAGCTTTGGAAGACATGTTCAGCAGAGTCTGAATGCATCATGCAAGATCCATGTCTAAAACCCAGGAACATGGATCTGTACCTTTTAACAATTATGAGTCTTTTTAACAATATTCACTAAAGCATTGCCTTTGGGAGGATGCCAGCAATAATTACAGTTGGGAAGGTAATTCAATTAATTACAATATGTGGAAAGATATACAATTAGGTCAAGATTCAAATTTTATGTCACAACAGTGGATTATTTAAAATCAATAGAAGTAAATGGAACTGAGAGCTTAGAGGAGGAACATCCTGCATTATTTCATCATCATAGAACTTTCCCAATTGTGGCGAGAGACAGAACAGTGAACCTGCACAGTTACTGCCTTTGCTGTTTGAATTCATAAATCAAAGAGACCTAAGGGGCAACTTTTTCATGCAGAGGGTGGTACGTGTATAGAATGAGCTGTCAAAGGAAGTGGTGGAGGCTGGTACATTTGTAACATTTAAAAGGCATTTGGATGGATATATGAATAGGAAGGGTTTGGAGGGATACGGGCCAGGTGCTGGCAGGTTGAACTAGAATGGGTTGGGATATCTGGTTGGCATGGACGAATTGGACCGAAGGGTCTGTTTCCATGCTGTACATCTCTATGACTATGATTCTATCTCAGGCCTGCAGAGTTAGTCTGGAGAAGATAAGTCTATAAAAAAAGGGGAATAACATGGAAATTCGGTTATAGACACAATTTTCAAAACATCAAATAAAAAGTATAAAGTTAAAGAGAATAAAGCTGACATATTTAGCCAACATTCTTTAGCCAACATGCAATAAACAGATCCTGAATTGGAGGAGATCCTGTTATATCAGACCTCTCAGAAGTTGGATCAGAACCAGTACTTGAGTGGTATTATTTGAGGGCAATCTGTTAATGAGAACATAGAGAACACATCTAAGATCAGTCAATGAGGATTAGTCAGTGGTCCATCATGTGTAACCTCTATTTACATATCTTCACAATATTTTATGAGTTGCTCATGAAATTCCAATAGTAGGTCACCTAAGTATAATGAAAATAGTGAGTAAAATGATAAACTATAATCGTTGGCTAGGATTACATGTTGCCAGACATGTTACATATATCAGATGGAGGGGGAACACCAACTATAATTAAATCAACAATTTGAATTTGAATACCAGCTTTGGAAGACATGTTCAGCAGAGTCTGAATGCATCATGCAAGATCCATGTCTAAAACCCAGGAACATGGATCTGTACCTTATAACAATTATGAATCTTTTTAACAATATTCACTAAAGCAATGCCTTTGGGAAGATACCAGCAATAATTACAGTGGGGAAGCTAATTCAATTAATTACAATATGTGGAAAGATATACAATTAGCTCAAGATTCAAATTTTATGTCACAAACGTCCGAAGAAATAATGTATAGTTAGGAAATACAGCAATCTGTGTCTTCAGCTTATTAGCCGGAAGCTCAAGGAGCATTGGAAAGATGGGATCAAGTGTTAATGACCTTTATTTGAGCTTATTGTCAGAAATGACCTCATGATTGGGAGAAAGAAATTCTCTTGTTACTCTTTGCCATTAGAGCACCCAAACTGGATCTACAAGATTCAATCCTTTTGGACTGATATTTTGAATGAGGTGAGAGGATTCCTTAACTTCATTAAAGAGACAAGTATAAGTCAAGGTCAGACCACTTTTAAACTATGTGCAATGAGTTACATATTAGAGAAAAATGAACTGAAGCATGTAAGTTGGCCAAGAAGCATTGGATAATTATGCAAAGAGATAAAACAGAATTTACGGAATTAACATTTAAAATATCAATGTATTGTTTTGGAGGTTTGACAATTTATCCGGGTCTGATAATTGTCTACTTGTACTTTTTTAACAACTTGATGCTGCTTTCTTGGTTAGAGACAAAAAAAACCTGCAGATGCTGAAATTCAAGATAGACAAGCATGAGGCTGGAAGAACACAGCAAACCAGGCAGCATCAGGAGGTGGAGAAGTCAACATTTCAGCTGTAAACCTTCTTCAGGATTTGGGGTGGGTGTAAGAGGGGTGCAGAAAAAGGGGGTGGCAGGGCAGGGTGGTGAGGTGGGGATGGGTGAAGACAGGTAGACTTGGTTGGGCAACGGGAGGAATTGGTATCCGGAAGGAAAGGTCGATCAGAGGAAGGGGACTGGGAGAACCTCTACCTGTGTTCACCTATCCCCACCTCACCACCCTGTCCCACTCCTCCCTCAACCCCAGCTCCGCCCTTTAATCTGCAGCTGTCCTTACACACAGCCCAGTCCTGAAGAAGGATTACACCCAAAACCTTCTTTAAAACAAGGTGATGGAGTGCCACCGATCTACATTGTGGACAACCATTCAAATGATATCATGTTACTCTCTCTCATTCTGTTCTGTGTGAAGCTTCTCATGGATGTGCATAATGTACTTCCTTGGAAGATCAGTCAAGAAGGTTATGCCATCTTTAAGAAGCAATACTGTATCACACGTAAAATTGCAGATAAGAGTCAAATCTTCCAGGTAAATACGTTTGAGATCATTGGTATATATTATTGCATCATATATGGTCTGTCACAATGTGGCCTCAGTCCTATGAATGGTGACTATACTGAGATTGATAGCCCTGCCACAGCTACACCATTGGTATCCACCAGGCATAAGAACTCAGGAAGCCAAGATGAGTTTGTGTATTTGCCATTGTTTGGAATTGGTGATTAATCGTATGCTTTGAGATGCTCTCCAGTAGGCAGTAGTATATGTCTTTCAGAATGCATAGTGGTAAAATGTTGGCACAAAGTCCCATTACTCTTTTAGCTTCTAGTGTGTTGCCCTATCTTTTCAACACGTATGATATTAATGATTGTAGAAACATCAGATGGCCTTATACCATTAGCACAGTGGACAAGACTAACAATATTGAAAACATTGTCATCTTATGAAATTAGCCTTTCACTTGATTAACGTAGACCCTAGATTGTGTGTTTGTGCTTATGTAGCTTCTTAGAATGTCTTTGCTACCATTGTTGTGGTGTTGTTCCATTTTGTTGGTCATCTGTGTTTTATTCTGGGATCCAACTTGGCCTTTGGAAGCAGATTTCCTTCACATGCATACTCAGATATGCCTCAGTGTCATATGCTTCACAGGTATCAAGAAAAGCTGAGAAGATTTTTGACAGGTGCAACAAACCACATCTGTTTCAATTTTTATGATTTTACATACTTTTCTGAATGTAACAATGGTGTTGGCTGCACCCAAAGAATATAATTGTTGTGGGCCTGCAACTATGACTTCATACCTTGCCTCCATTCTCAAGTAATACATCAACGATATGGTCAATACTGTTGCCCAAAAGATCCTTCTTAAACATAATTGGTGCAGCAGTGATGACTAATTCAATGAGCCCCTCTGACAGCTCTTCTTCAGAAGTGTCTTAGTCATGTCCTTTGCTACGTATGCTTCTGATAAATGGTGGTCAGTAGGTTTGTGTGCTTGATGTCTGTGCAGCATGAAGTGGAGTCCGTTAACCCCAAATTTAATTCTTACCTTGAATTGGTCTTCAAGAACCTTTGAGATCTTTTTTTGATCTTTATTATCATTCACGGAAAGACTAGATGTAATAACTCTGTAAGCCCATCCTTGTCAATAGCAAGCAAAACCTTTAGAGCTCTTTTCTTTGGATTGACTTTTTGTTGGCTGTGAAATAGAGCTGAATATGTTGTTTGAATAGTTGTAATTCTGCAAAGGTATTATTGGATGTCCAATCTATAATGATGTTTCTGCTATCCATGATTCTTCCTTAAAAGCAACACACTGCACTACCTTAACATGTGAGTTTCTGACTTTGTGTCAATTCAATTATGATTTTGTTCCATCCTTAAAAACAAAGGCACTATAACAAGAAACTGCTATTAATGCATGAGCTGTCAGTAACTAAGCAGTCTAACCTTCTAACTTTCTGTACTGCGCTGCTTTGTGTTTCAGTTCAAGAGTGCACCTTAGTATTCTTAAATAAGGCAACTTTAGCAATTTGTTTTGTTTTATTCATTCAAAAGGTGATGATGTCACTAGCTAGGCAGCATTTATTGCACATCCCTAACTGCCCAAAGGCAATTAAGAGTCAACCACACTACCATAGGTCTGGAGTCACATGTCAGGCAGATCAGATAGGGATGGCAATTTCCTTCCCTAAGGGACCAGATATTGAATAATGACCAATGGATTCACTGTCATCATTAGACTCTTAATCCCAGATATTTATTAAATTCAAATTCCACCTTCTGCTGCAGGAGGATTTGAACACAGAACCTTGAATGTTATCTGGTTCTCTGGATTGACAATCTAGCAATAATACTACTAGGCCATTGCCTCCATAAACAGAAAAAAACCATGTATTCTAATCAAAAATAAATTTGCTCTGTTTTCCTGGTAGTCAATGTTTTATATACAGACCTGTTCAGCTATGAATAAACATTTATTATAACTAATTATTATGCACAACTGAAGATGGAGTTGAGATCACTCCCCATCAACCACATTTATTGACTAATAGAGCAGGCTGGAAGGACTGAATGGTCTACTCCTGTTCTTAAATCCCATGTTCCTGTAGAGAAAAGATCAAACTGACAACAGGTTATAAAGCATATCAATGTTTAGAATGACACGAGAATAAGGTGGCACAATGGCTGGTTAGCACTACTGCGTCACAGCACCAATGAACTGGGTTCAATTCCACCCTTAGGCAACTGTCTGTGTGGAGTTTGCAATTCTCCACATATCTGCGTGGGTTTCCTCCCACAGTCCAAAGATGTGCAGGTTAAGTGGATAGGCCATGCTAAATTGCCTGTAGCGTTCAAGACTGTTTAGGTGCATTAGCCATGGGAAATGCTGGGTCATGGGTTGGGACTAGGTGGGTCAGTGTAGACTTGTTGGGCCAAAGGGCTTGTTTCCACTCTGTAGGGATTCTATTCTATGGATGTTACATTTCTCAAGCACGTAGATGCCTGGGCTAACATTAAGCTATTATGTTACAACAGAGAAGCCTACTTCTAGTACTGCCCAGTGATCCAAGGTAGGATAGAGAACTAGACATTTATATCCTCAGGGTCACATGCTATGCTACAGTCTGAAATCCAAAACATCTCTGTTAAAGGTATACTGACATACTGACAATGAGTCATAGCGCAATGAAAGGGGACCACTGTTAAAATATATCAAAGCAAACAGTAGAAAATTACAATTATGTAGTACCCTTCATAACATTAAACATTGTAAAACAGTTTTCAGTCAATGAATTGCAGCCACTAGTGAAATGGAAGAAATCCAGAACTAAATTATGGGCAGCAATGTCCCACAAACTAACATGTGATAACAAAACAAAGAACTAGAGATGCTGAAGATCTGAAACAAAAATATAAATTCCTGGAGAAGCTCAGTGGTTTGGCGGCATCTTAGCTCTTAGCTGTTCATTACTATTTAGTCAACTTCTCTTCTGTCCTGGCCTGTTATCGATTATCTCCTTGTTTAACCAGAGACAAAAAAAAACCTGCAGCTGCTGAAATCCAAAGCAGACAGGCAGGAGGAGGGAAGAATATAGCAAGCCAGGCAGCATCAGGAGATGGAGAAGTCGACTTCTCCACCTCCTGATACTGCCTGGATTGCTGCATTCTTCCAGCCTCCTGCCTATCTCCTTGCTTACCTACCCCTTTCTGTGGGCTTGGTCTCCGCCTATCCACTCAACTCTCCCTTTCCCCATCTGAACTTCAGCTGCAGCAGAGAATGGAAGAAACCAAAAGAACTGCAAATACTATAAATCAGAAACAAAAACAGAAATTGCTGGAAAAACTCGGCAGGCCTGACAGCATCTGTGAAGAGAAATCAAGTTAATGTTTTGCGTCTGGTGACCCTTCCTCAGAACCATAGAATCATAGAATCTCTACAGTGTGGAAGCAGGCCATTCTGCCCATCAAGCCCATATCAACCCTCCAAAGAGCATCACACCTACATCCATCCCACCACTCACCTTATTTCCTGTAATCCTGCATCTCCTACGACTAAGCCACCTAACTCACATAACCCAAGGTACTATGGGAAATTTAAAATGGACAAACCACTCAAAATATGCATCATTGGACTGTGGGAGGAAACTGATTTATTGCCCGCTCCTCCCAGCCTGCTTCACAGTGATGCTGACCTCTGCACACTCTTCGCAGAGCATAAATGCTGTTTTTTCCTCTCTCTTAACTGTTCTGATGAAGAGTCACTGGAGTTAAAGCTTTATTTCTGCTTCATTCCCACTGATGCTTCTGAGGTCCTCTAGCAATTTTCTGCTTTTGTTGAAAATGCAATAATATTAATCAGGAGGGGTGGAATGCCCTGCTCTTCTTCAATAAGTGAGATTTAGATTTTCAAAAATCTTTTTCTAGGGGGTGCAGAAACATGGGCCAGAATCTAGTGGAGGTAGCAAAGGTTTCAGCTCTCAGTTGGAGTGTCAACAAACATTCAACGTTGCTTCTTTTTGAGATGTCCCACTGCCCCACATTCCTCTTGACAGGCCAGTAGCAGGTCTCCTCACAGCATGAGGGACGCTGGGCACTGAAGTCCCACCCACTGAATATCCAGCCAATTGGAGGTCAGCAGCCCGATTGAATGCAAATATTGTGGGTGAAGTAAATGTGACCCGAAGCTGAGGATCATTGTTGGATCCAAAAGAGAAAACGTTGGAAAATCTCAGCAGGTGGGGCAGCATCTGTAAGGAGATGGGTCAGTTAGACTCGAAACGTCAGCTCTTTTCTCTCCTTACAGATGCTGCCAGACCTGCTGAGATTTTCCAGCATTTTCTCTTTTGGTTTCAGATTCCAGCATCCACAGTAATTTGCTTTTATCATTGTTGGATCCCATGCTAGAGGTGAGTGATGAGAGAAGATAAGGGTCTAGGAGGAGGCTAGTCAGCAGCAAAGGAAGGGCCTTACTATCGGTAAATTCCTTCCATCCTGAGGCTGGGTCACTCAAATCAGTCCAGATGGTCTACGAGAAAACTATTCCCGCAGACCCTACAGGCCACCGCAGCACACAGTCATCCCCTGCATGTCTAACTCACTATGTGCCAATGACTGCGAGATGAGACTGAGGGCCTCAGAAAGCAGCGTGTTGGGAATATCTTCCCCAAACAAGCCTTCCCAGTTCCTTCCGGGAACCTTCCCATAGCTGAGGGTGGAATGAGGCAGGCTTCCCCACTCACCATTTGACCCACCACCCCCACCCCTCCCTCTGCCATTACATTTCCAATTTGGCTCGTTCTCACTGTTACTAAAAACCCAACCACAAAGTAATCACTGACCATTCTGTTAATTACAGGCAACTTCAAATCCAAGTTAAAAATGTCGTAAAGTTGTCTTGATAAATTATTAATAATGTTCCCACATTGCGTTTAATCTTTGGATAATTTTCTTTTAATTATCAACTACAATTATATCACATTAGCAAATAGGATTAGAATCGCCTTGGTCACGGTAGGAACCTTTAAGGAAGGAAATCTACCGTCCTTGCCTGATCTAGCTTCCATGTGAGGCCAGACCCACAACAATGTGACTGTTATCTCTCTCCCCTCTGGGCACTTAGGGATGGGCAATAAAGGCTGGGAGAAAGTGGGGACTGCAGACGCTGGAGATCAGAGTGGAGAGTGTAGTGCTGGAAAAGCACAGCAGGTCAGGCAGCATCCGAGGAGCGGGAGAATCGATGTTTCGGGCAAAAGCCCTTCATCAGGAATGAGGCTTGTGAGACTCGAGGGTGGAGAGATAAATGGGGGGGGGGCGGGGGGCGGGATTATGGGGGGAAGATAGATGAGAATAAAGGTAGCCAGAGACGCTTTTATCCCCTGAGTATATTTTCAGTCCTGCCACTGTGTTTTGTGGTGTCACCTGTCACGTTTTTAGATTGTTATAGCTGCAAATGTGTTGCTGGTCAAAGCACAGCAGGTTAGGCAGCATCTCAGGAATAGAGAATTCGACGTTTCGAGCATAAGCCCTTCAGATTGTTATAGAACGACTAAAATCAGTGTGTGCCGTTTGGTATCGTTTCTGCTTTAAGTGCACAATTCAATCAACTGTGAATAAGTTTATCTAAATACATAGACAATAATTAATCATTTAACCGGTTCATAAAGATAAGTGTTGACAGACTTTTCACAGGCTATTGCTAACGAGCGCACTTCCTTGCAGGTCCGAGCTTTACGCGGGGCACCTCAAGTGTGAAGAGATTGATATTAAAGTGGTGGTGACTTGTATTACTGAGAGCTGCTACTTCCATAGTGCTCTAAATGCGAGTACGCCCTATAAAGCTCTTGAGGATAATAACTTTTGAAAGACTTATCTGTCCGAAGCGAAGTGTTCAAAAGTCTTCGTCGGTGCTGTCATGATTTCTGCTCATTAGTACCTCATCAAAAGCAGGGTTTCTTTTAAATAAAATAAAAGTTAGTCACTAATCTCGTTGTTTACCGATATCCATCCAACACCTTGGAAATAGTATTTCTTAAAGATCGCTCTCTAACCGCTAGGCTCATTAATCTTCTGTTTGATGGATTCCACACGTTTTTTTAACCAATGTAGTCGATTTTCCTGTAAACAGAACGACTCTGTTGAAGAGAATTGTTTCGACAGTGAGAATATTTGGAATTAATGGGTTTCCTTTTCAAATACGACCCAAATCAACTGTTTCCTATGTGGGTGCACTCAACTTTCCACATGGATTATAACTCGTATTTAAGATAGAGACAAGAAGTATTGAATTCATTTCGGATATACTGGCGTAGCCCGATTGCTCCTCAAGTCAGCCAGAAATGGTGCCAAAGGTGAGAAAAGATGTCACTTTCAACACTAAAGTCATTCTTTTTGTATTTTACCAAAACATGACTACAAACAAATTTCAAGCATACAGCCCACCACTGTCATATGTTAGACTGCTCGTCTCCGGATATCATTAAATATTTTATTTCCCTCTCGGTATGTCACATTTTAATGGAATTTATTCAGTTGTACGTTTACTATCTATTATGACTTATATAGTTTGTGATTCTTTAAATTCAAATTAGCTTCTACTCTGGACACGTTAACTTGTGTAGTGGTGGCAGATCTGATCCAGATCATGGACATTCAGCTTGAGTTGTCTATCGATTACTTGATCAATTCTCAGATATGATTTAGAGATGCCGGTGTTGGACTGGGGTGTACAAAGTTAAAAATCACACAACACCAGGTTATAGTCCAACAGGTTTAATTGGAAGCACACTAGCTTTCCGAGCGACGCTCCTTCATCATCAGCACTCCGAAAGCTAGTGCTTCCAATTAAACCTGTTGGACTATAACCTGAAGTTGTGTGATTTTTAAAATTCTCAGATATGCATGGTTTCAGAGACTTAAATTCTAGACCTTGGGGGTGGTTGAGAGTCACTCACAATTGGAGAGGTGAGACTCAAGAGGCGATAGATGAATATTTTTCAGAAAGAAAACAATTAGCTAGATTAATTTTACCATTAAAAAGATGAATTATGGTGTGTGTGTGTAGGGGGTGGCGTTTTGGGGATGAGACAAATGCAGGCAAAGACAACATAGCAGCTGTTTCAATTTATTTTCCACTGTGTATCTCATCAGTAAAAATGTGCTCGTCGTTTTGTTACTATGGGCTGGGAGTGATTGATGCTAGAAAGTGCTCTGGTACAACACAAATTACTATCATATTATCTCACTTTGAACAGCACAAAACATTGTTCCGCGATTCCAACAGTTGAAAATAAATATGAAGTGCGTGCATACACACGTACATACGTATTACTTAGGAACAGGAATAGGCCACTCGGCCTCTCCAGCTTGTTCTATCAGTTCAATCAGATGATGACTGATTCAATCAGTTCACATTCCCGCATATATACCTCCAGTTATCTTTCACCCTCCTCCTATTGAGGAAGGGAACTGCAAACACACTCTAACCTCTGTGAATTTTTTTTTAAACACTCTATCTGAAATTGTGAACCCTAACTTTTAAACAGTGACCCCAAGCTCAAGATTATCCCACAAGGGGAAACCCCCTTTCCTCAACCCCTCTGTCATCTCACGATCTTATGTTTCAACCAATACATCTCTTACTCTTCGAAATTCCAGTGGATACAAACCTTGTCTGTCCTACCTTTCCTGGTTAGATAACCAACCTGAAAATGTGTTGCTGGTTAAAGCACAGCAGGTTAGGCAGCATCCAAGGAACAGGAAATTCGACGTTTCGGGCCAGAGCCCTTCATCAGGAATCCTGCCTCAGGAATTCATTTACATCCGTTCTTAAATAAGGCGACCAATACTGCATTTCATAATCCAGATGCTATCCCATCAATGCCCTGTAGAACTGGAGCAGACTTCCCTCATTTTATATCCAAAGTCCTTCTGGAAATCTGAAGTTCAGTACATCCATCAGTTCCCCTTTATATAAAGTGAATGGCACTCCTTCCATGAACTCCAGTAGACGGGTTAAATACGATCTCCCGTTCTCTTTTCTTTTGTTAACTCTGCCTGATTGCCTCGAACTTTTCGAAGTGTCATGCATTAGCTTCTTCAACAATATTTTGCCCATGCCACATGTCACTCTAAAAGTCCGTAGGTTCCTTCAGCCTCTTTCGTTTTTTGCATAAAGGAGTTGAATTTATTTTTTTTATTCTTCCCTGAATCTGGGGAGCTTTGGAAATTAAAACCAAAGTATCAACTATCGCTCGAGCAGCTTTTTTCTAGGATTAGATTACCTACAGTGTGGAAACAGGCCCTTCGGCCCAACAAGTTCACACCGACCCGCCGAAGAGCAACCCATCCAGACCCATCCCCCTACATTTACCCCTTCACTTAACACTGTGGGCAATTTAGCATGGCCAATTCACCTAACCTGCACATTTTTGGACTGAGGGAGGAAACCGGAGCACCCGGAGGAAACCCACGCAGACACGGGGAGAATGTGCAAACTCCACACAGTTACTCGAGGCTGGAATCAACCCTGGGAACCCTGGTTCTGTGAGGCAGCAATGCTAACCACTGTGCCTCCGTATCTCCCACTGCTACCGTATCCCACGATACTAGGATGAAATCCATCAGGACATAGGCACTTGTTAAGCAGCAGTTGCAGAAGTTTGCTCTGTACCATTTCTCCAGTAATTGTGATGTTTGAGTTCCTCCCTCGCTGCCATTTCCAGATTTACAGATCATTCTGTGCAGCTGCAAACTCCTTCAATGTCAATATTTTAATGAAACATGTACCGCCTTTAGTTCTGGTGTCATCTCAGAAATGTCTGCTTTTACTAAAAGCATTAACAGATTTCGTCTCAATGCAGTAACAAAATGATTGAGTTATTTTATATTCCCAAATGCACGTTTTACTGTTTTTATTAAGCTCGGCCATTTCCTTGCATCAGATTATTCAAAAGCACATTCACACACGAGTGAGTCCGATACATGTTTGTGACCAACCTATTCAGTCGCCTAATGACCTAACTCGGAGTAAGTAGGCCTTGAACACATGCCTCCCGAGTACAGAGTTAGGGATACTGCCACCACACCGCAAAGCCTTTTAAATGAGCCCTATGTTCTGTTTTAACATTTGGTCTACATCAATTTATGCTAGTTACTGAGTTCAATAAATAACAACTCTTCTGAAATGTACAATATGCGTCTTGGGATCTAATTTTACCAGAGAAATCTGAAGTGCATTTAATGGGTGCGGAATAGGTTGTATTAATATCACACGCGACTGTTCAACTAGGCTAGTGAAGTTGTGGAACTCAGTACCACACAAGTGAATAATACGGAGCTGATTGAAAGTAAGCGGCTCAAGTGGTTGAGAGAGAACGAAATAGGAGGGCTACACTGACAGATTTTGAAGAGGAAGGGGGCTACAGTTGGTTTAAACTCTGGTATCGTCGGGTTGGGCCGAATGGCCTGTTTCAGTGCAGAATATCCTATGTAAAAGCTTGCACGATGGAAGAGCTCACCATAATAAATGGTCCTAAAGTGATCCTCGTCTTTACAATTACAGCACGGTGAGGGGTATTTCTCTGAGTGTCTGCGTCAACTTCAATATTTTTTTGTTCAGAGCGCCCGGTTTAAAACCAAACGCCCAGCAGATGGAAAATAACTTCAATGTCCAGTTGTCCAGCACAGAACATGATTCGCTCTCATGAGTCACCCCTGCATTTGGATTGCTGTGAAACTCAGAGAGTTTCCTTTCGCCTGTGTTTGAGTGAGTTATGCTGATTGAACTGAACGCACGGGAGGCCATCCAGCTAGCAGCTGCTGGGAAAATGTTGATGGCCGGGTCAGCGATTAGCTGCTGGCTCTGAAATGTTGACTGACAGTAGCTAAAGAGGGCGGAAAAGAAATAGCCCGACACTTAATGCTTGTGGCGACTTCCTCTCTCCTATCTCAGCCGCATGAAATAGATGCGTCCCAGAGCGCAACCGAACATGGAGGCCAGCTTGGAGATGTGACTGATAAAGAAGTAAAATCTTCTCACATATTGACATTGTCAGCCACCCCTAGAACCAACCGAACAAACTTCTTACTAGCAGTAATTTATATGGTCAATGGGGGGCTTTAATTTATGTTGTTCTCAGTCAAATGTTTGTATCATATTTGAGACATTAAATCCGGTACAGTCCCGTGTGTTTTAAAACCAACTAAAAACTCAATGTCCCACATTCAGCTAATTTCTAAAACAACTTTTGCGGACGTGTATAAATTACGATACACTGTTTGGAATATCAGCTGTGACAGTAAACTATATAAAAACGGCTTCCAAAATGCGCATTATTGTTAATGTTTCCCGATATTTAGTTCGATTTTTTTTTCTAGATAAGCTATGTTGTAACAAATTAACATGGGGAAGGATATGTCGAACGCTCACTTCCCTCAGTAGCCAGATTAGGGCTATTTAAGTAAAACACTTCAATTTCAAAAATCATTTTTTAAAAAAATCGTTGATTGAGAATTGTCATTTTGAAGTTCTGTATAAACGGTATGAGATGGATTTTAGAGCGTGCACATTTCAGTGATTTTGGAACAGGCGATAATACAGACACAAACTTTTTCAGATTTGTTTTTAATAAGCGAGAAGGCGATCAGGATTGGTATTAATCTTCTTGAAATGAAACAGCGAAACAACAGTTGGGCATGTGTTTACTTTCGGAGAAAGAGGTGCCTGTGCTGGGAGTAGATCAACTCTTGGGCAAAATCAACCAGCATCCGTCAGCCCCAAACTCTCCACCACTGGAAGCCAGTTTCAGTGTTAGGACTGACCCAGTCTGTTCTCCTGACAACTCTCCGTGATCCGCAGCACCATCCTTTCGCCTGCAGAAGTCAAAGGGAAAGGGGGCTATGCTGTCGCGTTCGCTCATGTTCCGGCGACAAGTTGTGAAGTCTCATTGCTTTTGTTTGCTATGTGCCTGTTTGTTGTTGACGGCGTAGGAGAGGGTCACTGCTTGTTGCTTTGGACAGGGCCAGTTCGTCGGCCTCTGGCTGTCCTAGCCTTCCCGTTTGTTTGTCTTTCTGCTTGGGCAGACTCCTGCACGCGAGTGAGCCGTTCCCAATAGCTCCACACTGCACTCTCGCCAGCAGCAAACTGGCGCAGTTTATCATTGAGCACAGTCAGTACTTTTGTCAAAGGAATTTTAATTGAAGCCGAAGCCTCGCTATCTGTTTGATAAAGGCATTAATGCTTGGCTGATAATAATGTGTTTTACCGGGTGCTCCTAGATTTTATTTATCAATGTCACTGCTCATGAACTCAAGGAGAAACTGCCGCCGAACCTGACGGAATTCGATTTTGCTTTACTTATTATGCGTTAGACATCAGAGGAAAAGAATCAACATCAACGATTGACAATTACTTCACCACAATCGAGATGGAGGCTTCGTCAGTCTAAAACAAAACTCTTTATCAGATAACCTGTAACATTAGTGTCAACTCGCAAAGTTATCTTCCGGAAAACAAAATGCTCATGGTAAGTAGCAAGTTTCACCGTTTGTTTAATAGAAATTGCACTCTTAGAATATCTGGTTCTAACGGTGGACACAACAAACGGAGTAATACGAAAGATCTTAATAACATGACCAAACATTTCACGGATGAATCGTTGAATATGTCGATAGTTTCATAGCAGACAAACACAATTGTACAGAGAGATGATTTTGGCGGACAAGATTCGGTTTGGTCTCAGTCGCAGGTTTTGAATTCAATAATAATTCCAGAGTAATACAGCGTCAAGTAACCCACGTTATGAGGATGTCTTCTACACCACTGCATTTTCTCCACGTGCCTTTGTTTTTTTATTTGTGAATTTTTATAATCGCATATCTCCAAAACTTAAATCACGCGAGTCTCAGTGAAGTGCGTATACTTTGAGTAACGAATGAGGAATAGAGGGTTATTGAGGACTAGAGAAACAAAAAAATCAAAAGGTTTTAAACCTGCAACTGCAATAGTTTGTCCCAGTCCTTGGTTTGATTTGTGACCGTATTAGTTATTAAAGCAAATGTCCAAAATCTCATCCTCATTGCAGTCACAAACCCCAGAGATCATGCGCTAGCAGCTACAGTACAATCTGGAACCTGGGCATTTCAAACCACGATTAATCCAAACTCAGTGCTCTGTAGCTAGATTATGGTTCCACTATGAACTTCTGTCAAAATCGTTTTAATATTCCTTGTCCTCTCGTACATTTACGAAATTCCCTTAACTTTGCATTATTAAGCACAGGTCAGCGGCTGAAGGCGATGTGCCCACGGCGGGTGCACATGGTATTCCTTCTTTCCTCCCTGAAACTAACTAGCTTTTAATTACTCCGATAGAAAGGCAGACACGCAGCGCGACAACTTCCTTTTTCAAAATGTTAATTGACTGAGGGAGAGACTGCAGGGGCAGCACTTATCACGCCTTGTGACCCACCGGAACACTATCTGTAACTAAATCAACCATTAAAACAGCGGCTCGCTCCTTTAATGACCGCTCATCTCCCGCATTAATGACACCAGTCATCAACAGTGTTGCCTGTGTGCCTTTCGCTGAATGAAATTCAGGCTGCAATTTTAATTTGAGGTATTTGCCAAAATTCTGCCAAAAACGTTATTTTCCCTCTGAGGAGAAATTTATTACTATAGTTATCATTCTTCAAATTGGAACACACTGAGGAGAGCTTATTAAAACCTCTTCAGCTCTAAGTACAGAAATAAACAGACATCTTTAATGTAACCAGTATCTTTTTTGTGATTTTTTTTGCCTGGGCCAAACTCCAGCACTTAGAGCCTATTAGAGCGAGTCTCTCTCCCCCCCCCCCCTTTCCGAGATGAGTGGAGATTGCAGACAAATTTAAACCCCCTGCTCTTCATCTGAGAACATCCTTCAATCGACTCTTGAAGTTCCCACTGTAAGGCAGCCCATTTAAGAGTGCCAGCACCTTCTCAAGATTAGATAAATCCTTTTCGATGGCACGGATCTCTTGAAGCCGACGGGAGGATCGCGGGAGCTGCTGTTGCATTTGGAGCCGCAATCTAACTCAGCAGGGAATGGACTGACATCTGTGTTCGTGCACGGCAATGCGTTTGCTACAATCTTCAGACCGAGGAACGGGACATACGATGGGATCATCGTGAAGTCTCTCAATGTGAAAAACAAATAACGCAATCTCGAGTGAAAAACAACATTCATCCTATTAATTTCGCGTCCTTTTCAATGTCCCTGAAGGAAATTCCCCCTTTCCCCCTTGAAAATCGCAGCTCATCCGACTTACCGCTGAGGTGAGTTCTACGATATTTATCGGACAAATATTTACCGAATTTTGGAACTCCTCCAAGCGCCTGTGAAATGAATTATGCGTTGAACTGTTTATTCTCATTGTAATAGATGGCTAGTGCCAGGCGCTTTTGCTGAATAATTGCCCTTGTTTTACAATATCACCAAACGGATTTTATTTATTAAGAATGTTGCAGTAACGGATAAATGGGAAATGTATCATTTCTGTGTGTCCTGGGAAAGGCAATACCATTGGGCTTTGAAGAAACCTTCTCTCAATTGCATTCTTCAAAAGGAAATCTGGCCTCTCCCCATCGCCCAGGATAAAAGGCTCCTGGCCAATAGAAATCTCTCGATGTCACTGGAAGACTTGAAGCTCTGCCTCTCTGTTAACGTCAGTCACCCCTGAACGGAGTCAAGCCCATTCAAAGTCGCGTCATTGAAACAGTGATGTGGGGCCGGATTTGCTCACCGGTCCTCCTCACACTTTAGAAACATTGTACCCGCCCAGGAGTTACCCCGAGATGCTTCCAAGTTCCGCAGCTTCGAGCACCCCATTCTCTGTCAAGGATATTTTAAACCTCGAACATCGCCATGAAAAGCATTGGATCCTAGATCATGCGGGCGCAACTTCGGATGTCCTGCCTTCCTCTTGTATGTTGGAGCAAGCGTATCAACCCAAATACACCGGGTTCCCGGGTCTTGGCAATGAACTGGTCAAACCTCCTGTCCACAAGAGCAATGCGGCATTTCCAGCCGGTGTGAGTGTGACTGAGAACCCGAACTGCAGCGAGGCACGGATGGAGATCGCCACTCACAGCAACAGCCCAGGTAAATAAACACACTGACAGGTGGGCGAATGGCCCACAAGTGATTATCAGTGAACAGAAACTCACTTCACATAGTTTACCCGAGCGTTAAAGCCGGCATTGAAAGAGTTAAAGCACACTAAAAATTGCGATTATTGACAATGGAAAGAACTGGAGAAAGCAAATCGATGCCTAGAGAGACCTACATTGGTGGGTTTGAATCTGACTAACTGACATCGAATAATAAACTAGATTAAAGTACTAAAAAGGTCGCCTTTGTAGAAACCTTTAAAACATTTCACCAGCGATTTACACAATATTTCACCAGTGATTTATACTTGTCGCGATGATTTTTAAAATGACCGGATTTGGGATCCATTGAGCGGGTAATTTTTATCGCATGTTTTATTTGGAGTAGCTGCATGTATCCTTGGAATGTTACTACTCAAGCCCAAACTGCTTTTGCGCGCAGTGTGTGTGCGCGTATGACTGAATCTGTGTATTCGGCATGTATACAGTACAAGGATATGTACAAGGAGAAAGTGAGGACTGCAGATGCTGGAGATCAGAGCTGAAAAATGTGTTGCTGGAAAAGCGCAGCATGTCAGGCAGCATCCAAGGAGCAGGAGAATCGACGTTTCGGGCATAAGCCCTTCTTCAGGGATGAGGAGGGTGTGCCAAGCAGGCTAAGATAAAAGGTAGGGAGGAGGGACTTGGGGGAGGGGCGTTGGGAATGCGATAGATGGAAGGAGGTTAAGGTGAGGATGATAGGCTGGGGGGGGGGGGCGGAGAGGTCGGGAAGAAGATTGCAGGTCAAGAAATGTACAATACTGGAATGTGTACAGTATAGGGATGTGTACAATACAGGAAATGTGTGAATGCAGGGAGGTGTACAATACAGGGATGTGTACATTACAGGGTGTGTACATTACAGCGATGCGTACATGACAGGGATGTGTACATTAAAATACAAGGATGTGTACATTATAAAGAATGTGTACAATACAGGGAATGTGTATAACACAGGGATGTATACATTACAGAGAATGTGTACAATACAGGGACGTGTACAGTACAGAGATGTCACCAGCTCTGGGATGTATACAGCATTGAGAATGTGTACAGTACAGGGATGTGAATAGTCCTGTGAATGTATACTGGACATATGTACCGGCTTGTTCACAGCTCTAGGGTCTATACAGTATTGGAGATGTGTACTGGGGGTGTGCACTGGACTGAGGATGTGTAGTGGGGATATGTACAGTGCTGGGGATCCGTACTGGAGATGTCGACAAGAATAGGAGAGTGTACAGTACTGGAGACGTGTACAGTACAGGGATATGTGCAGAACTAGAGCTGTGTACTGGGGAGGGGCGCTTGTAGAACCCAGTCAAGCGATGGAACAGCATCAATCCGGTTACAATGGTCTTCGGTCATTTAGTGTGTACAGAGAAAGGTGTCGGCAGTATATGGTCAATCGTGATGTGAGTTCCTGAATACTCGAATAGTGTTTGACCGTCTCCAGTTTATTAAAATGAGATGGGGTATGAGAAATGTACAGATGTAGCGCAAATGTTGTATATTTTCATGAAAACTTCATCAACAAGACCCCGAGATTAGCTGGAGCTTAGCGAAGCGGTTTGATTTTACTATTGTTCAGTGACACCGAAATACAAAACAATCTGAGTAAATGATGCAAATTATAAACACCAGGAGCCCGCAGATTGGGGGGGGGGGGGAGGGGGGAGAGTTCTCTATAACAAGCCAATCGCCAGCAAGTTTTAAACCGAGTTTCAAACGAAAGCAGTAAACTCCCTTTTAAACACCGACAACGGCGCGAGTTTAAAGCGCCCGTTCCCCGGTGTAATCTTCAACTGAAACAGAAATTACTTGGCAGCTCCGGCCGCCTCAGTCCTGAGGAAGGGTCACTGGACCCGAAACTTTCAGTTCTCTGTAACAGATGCTGCCAGACAAGCTGAGCTTTTCCAGCGGCTTCTGGTTTTTATTTTTCGTTTCTGGTTTACAGCAATCGGCATTTCTTTGGGGTTTTTTTTTGTTTTAAACCCGGCGTGATCTTTAATGTCCTTGTGTGTGTTGTAATCTAGAACGAAAGTCGATGGATAAAAAGACGTCCCGCGAAGCCAGGAGGGGCGACGCTGTTGCAGGTTCTGGGAGGAGAGCTCGGCGCAAACCGAGAGTGCTGTTCTCTCAGGCCCAGGTCTACGAGCTGGAGAGACGCTTTAAGCAGCAAAGGTACCTGTCCGCCCCAGAAAGAGATCATCTGGCAAATGTGTTGAAACTGACATCGACGCAGGTCAAGATCTGGTTCCAGAACCGCAGGTACAAATGCAAGCGGCAGCGACAGGATAAACACTTGGAATTGGGAGCAGCGCCTCCAGCTCCTCGCCGGGTTGCTGTGCCTGTGCTGGTCAGGGACGGGAAACCTTGCCTCGGAGCATCCCCTCCTTACAGTTCACCCTACAATGTCAGCGTGGCGCCCTACAGCTACAGTATTTACCCCACTTATCCCAACTACAGCACTGGTAGCTGTGACGGAGACTACAGCTGCATGTATCCCAGTGTGGCTACCATGCAGCAGACCGCTCCTGCCAGTTCCTTCCTCAACATGGGCATGAATTTTAATGTTGGCAACGAAAATTACTCGGCAGCGCAGTCTCAGGCTCATCAAACCCCCGGAGTCTCGGCTCTGCAAGGTCCCTTGCATGGAATCCGAACTTGGTAAGGACTGCGGATAAGAATGAGAGACAGCTGCCCACAATGCCAGCAGTTTTCAACCGTAGAAATAACTTCAGAAGCATGAATTTCCTGGGAATGGTAAGACGTTTCTGCAAAATAAATCGAGGAACGCGTCGTTTTTATTTATTATGGTATTTTAATTCTTTTAGAACTTCCGTCTGTTCGTTACGAACGCTTGGATGTGTTTGTTTGCAAAACTCGAACGCCGTTCAGATGTGGACCTTCGGTGACCTGACTCATGAAACAGGCGTAACTCTGGTCCCAGTGTCAAAACCGTTTCTGATATGGGGGGGGGGGGGGGGAAGTAACCTCTTGAAATTGTCACTGACAGAAATATTTTTGTAAGGTTTGAATCTCTAATAAAAGCAGTGTGTTCATTCAATTGTGAAACCGACTGAATGGAGCTTTATTTCATTGCTAAAGTCATGATTAAATGTCCACAATTTTTCACAAATAAGAGCACTTTTACGAAATTGCAATGTCTAGGATTCGCAAGGAAGTTTGAGGCAGCTCTACATAACGTGATGAAAGTTCAATTTCCATCTCAATCGTTTTAATCCTAACAACCAAATATGTTTCGGCATTTTTAGCTCATTGGGCGTGGTAAGGCCCATGCAGGTGATTGGATGGTCGATTCTGGCCGTATTCAATAGGTAGTCATGATTTGGAGATGCCGGTGGACAAAGTTACAAATCACACAACACCAGGTTATAGTCCAACAGGTTTAATTAGAAGCGCTAGCTTTCGGAGCTTCCGATTAAACCAGTCGGACTATAACCTGGTGTTGTGTGATTTGTAACTTTAGTATTTGACTAATACTGGCTCCCATCCTTCGCTGCCAGAGTCCAGATTACAACAGGAAGTCAAAGGCCAGCCGCAGTCAGATACCGCCAGAAAAATGCACATCACGGGCAACCGGATGAATTCTGTGATGACACATAAATTGCGTCGGCATCGAATAATAAACTAGATTTAAATTAATAAAAAGCTGCCTTTATAGCAATCTTTAAGACATTTCACCAGCGATTTATACAATATTTCACCAGTGACTTACACTTGCTGCGATGATTATTAAAATAACCGGATTTGGGGGTCCATTGAGCAGGTAATTTATTGAGCTGTTTGATTTGGTACTCACAATACAGATCCAAACAAAACCCACAGGACCTCTAATGCTGGAGGCGTTTATTGGTCTTGGGGAGCAGCAACAAAACCTTAATGTCAATTAAACACGAGTCACTGGTGGAAATAAATATGGGTTTTATCGGTGTTATTTTCTGTAAGACATGGCAGGATGTTTTGAAATGCTTACTCATGAGTATTTTGCGTGGTGCAGATTTCTGGAGGATGTGCAGGCCGGTGCATGGTAACAGCTTTGCGATCATTGATATTATCACTAATAGGAATGGCCAAAGGATCTTCACTGATCTCAATATGATTCAGAAACATGATTCGGCTGATTATTGTTTGGTGTGAGAAAGTCTGATGTACTTGAGCTTCTTACACTCCCAAACCCCACTTTATTTAGCTCCTTGTGTCAGTTTTCACAGTATATTATTTTAAGTAAATGATAAATTACACAGGGCAGATTTGTCAGACGCTGAACTTAATTTTTTGAGGCTGTGCTCTTTGCTGTGATTATGACAACCCTCAGAACTCGGCTATTATGAATGGAAGAGCCCCAAAGGGCCCATTAAGCGTTTTACAAATGACTCAGTTATGCTGTCCAGCACTGCAATCTCCAACGTGGCCCTTCTTCTCAAACAGATTATTTTGCTTTTGTTACCGTTAGTTAGTTACACGCATTGTTATTCTTGAGGCCGGGTGGGTGGGTGGAAACGTGACTAATAGAGAGTAAAGGATATTTTAAACTGTAGTCTAGATGTGGGGAGCTGTTGCTCGTGGACATTGTCTGTTGCCCGATGCCAATCGGCAGTAGGAATCTCACTGTCAGTGGTAATGAAGCTAATGGAGTAAACAGGGACGGCGTCAGCATGTCGCTGCCTGGAGAAAAAACGCTTTTATCACCCTTATAATCCTGTTTCTATTTATTCAGGGCGAGAGAAACTAAACAGACAATTTACAGAAGCACACATCGAGCCTGTGATTTTCGGATGTCTATCAAGAGCTAATCCAACGGGAAGCTTTCAATTTAGTTAGGAAATAATCCACAACAATCGGACAAATGTTAGGATTTACTCGTGAAGTTAAAACATCAATGATTGCCGTATAAATGCATTAATGATGGGATTCATTGATGGCTTTCTTATACAATGAAAGAGAGAGGATTAATATTCTTGGCAAGTATTTATAAGCGTTTACTCACTAGTTGAACTGCAGCTGTCGAAGTGACTGAACTTTAAGATAATTTAATTGCAAAAGCTAATCCCAAACTGTACAACGTCCTGCTTTGTGTCTGCTCCTAGCATCGATCCTTTGAGGCGATAGTGTCCGAAATAGAGTGACATTAATCTTTCCACATAATGATTGATGCCGAGTTAGAATGACTGGCCTTTAGGCACAATCTAAACAGGTTTCAGAGAACTGTCACTCACGCTCTCTTATTACGTTCCTCTAAGCAGCACATAAACTTCGCAGTAACATTTCCCAGGGTTCTTCAGTCAGGAGTCCACACAACATTTCATGATTGAGCGCATTCAATAACCGATACTAGAACCTCCTTTCCCGTTACAAGATGCAAGTCTATACCCTTCACATTACTGCGAATTAGAGAATTAATATTCCATTGCAAAAGTGCTGTCGGTGACAAGACATGCATACATTTATTGCTTTTCAATTGTGTTTCAGTCAACGTGTTCATTCCGCGTGAGATTACTTCGAGAAACCAAGGGGAAACTGTCTCCTGATGAAGTGAAGGAGTCAGTTGATGCGGGGATTACAAATAGTTTTCTCCATTTTAGAGACTACAATGTAAGCAGAATCTTTGGAGCTGGCTTTTGGAAGGTGGAAGTTCAGCAGGACTAGGATGGGGGTAAACCTATTGGTTAAGATTACCCAACAACTGATTGTTCTTCCTGGGCATATAATGCCAGACGGTATTTAAACCCGCAGAGTCTCCAAATGCTTCCACCGGAATTTCGAGAAGCGAATTCGTTTGGATTTCCATCAGTGATATCGAACTGCAAAGTAAGTAATGAAATTATGCAGGGTTGGTTGGAAATGTGGCATTAGCCAAGTTCAGAAAGCGATTCGTTGTATTTTATGATTTGGAGGCGCCGGTGTTGGACGGGTGGTCAAAGTTAAAAATCACGCAACACCAGGGTTATAGTCCAACAGGTTTATTTGGAAACACTAGCTTCCAAATACTGTCAACCCGTTGGATTATAACCTGCTGTTGTGTGATTTTTAAAGTTGTATTTTAAGAATTGAAAGCCGCGCTTCCGTTCTTACAGTTCGTCAGAGGTTCCCAAACTCTATCCAAGCAGTCTCTAAAACCTCATTTGTCGCCCCTCTGCAGTTTTGTTACCTGTATTCAATTCTAAATCTATGGATGGGTTCACCTTCGTGCGCATGTGCACTCTGACTGTGTTTATGAAATGACAGGATAATGGGGCGGAAGCCAATTTCAAACTTTTGTACAATAATTCAAAAGTGTTAGTGTTCGATAAACGCAACTGTTAACTTGGAAGCTATAATCTGTGCTAAATCTACAAGAAAACAGACCAAAATTAAAATCAGTATATTTTCTGCAATCTTTACTTCAGATGCACAACGTTCTATCACAGTTCACATAATCTCGGGATGAGTTGCCATAAGAGAATTTCAAAGCATTGGTCAGGACATTATAGCTGAAAATGTGTTGCTGGTTAAAGCGCAGCAGGTCAGGCAGCATCCAAGGAACAGGAAATTCGATGTTTCGGGCATAAGCCCTTAATTCCTGATGAAGGGCTTATGCCCGAAACGTCGAATTTCCTGTTCCTTGGATGCTGCCTGACCTGCTGCGCTTTAACCAGCAACACATTTTCAGCTCTGATCTCCAGCATCTGCAGACCTCACTTTTTACTCAGGACATTATAGTAAAAGTAGTCAAAATCGACCTACCAGGCCATAGGGCTGCTCTCTCATTAGGGAGGGAGAGACAACCTGTGAAGGTTTAACCTGAGGGTCACCATTCCTCAGCTTAAGGAGGAGGTTGTGAAGGAGAGTCGGTAATCTCATCCAGTGCAGTGTGCTGCCAAAGGCTCTTGCGGTGCAGTGGTAGTGTCCCTACCTCTGGGACAGACAGTCAAGTCCTAGCTGCCCCAGACTTGCGACATAACATACCTGAACAGGTTGATTTAAAACCATGAAAACAGGCTTTTGTGATGCAGTGATAGTGACCGTGCATCTGCACCAGAAGGCTTGGCTGCAAGACCTACCTGCTTTTTCACCATACCTGCAGAGATGTGCTATAACACATCTGAACTGGTCATTTAAAAGTATTTATAATGCACTGCCATTACTTTCAATTGATTTATTTGAGTATAATTAAGCACAATCTTACATTTTTCCACAATTTCTTAATATCCTTGGTTCTTAGAACATAGAAAAATACAGTGCAGTACAGGCCCTTTGGCCCTCGATGTTGTGCCCAAACCCACCTAACCTACACCAGCCCACTATCCTCCATATGCCTATCCAATGCCCGTTTAAGTGCCCATAAAGAGGGAGAGTCCACCACTGCTACTGGCAGGGCATTCCATGAACTCACAACTCGCTGGGTAAAGAATCTACCCCTAACATCTGCCCTATACCTACCTCCCCTTAATTTAAAGCTATGTCCCCTCGTAATAGCTGACTCCATATGTGGAAAAAACATTCTCATTGTCAACTCTACCTAAACCCCTAATCATCTTGTACACCTCTATCAAGTCACCCCTAAACTTTCTTTTCTCCAATGAAAACAGCCCCAAGTGCTTCAGCCTTTCCTCATACGATCTTCCTACTATACCAGGAAACATCCTGGTAAACCTCCTCTGCACCCGTTCCAGTGCCTCCACGTCCTTCCTATAGTATGGCGACCAAAACTTCACACAATACTCCAGATGCGGCTGCACCAGAGTCTTATACAACTGCAACATGTCCTCAGGACTCCGGAGCTCAATTCCTCTACCAATAAAAGCCAGTACGCCATATGCCTTCTTTACAGCACTATTTACCTGGGTGGCAACTTTCAGAGATTTGTGTACATGGACACCAAGATCCCTCTGCTCATCCACACTACCAAGTATCCAACCATTAGCCCAGTACTCCATCTTCTTGTTACTCTTACCAAAGTGAATCACTTCACACTTGCCTACATTGAACTCCATTTGCCACCTTTCTGCCCAGCTCTGCAGCTTATCTATATCCTGCTGTAACCTGCCACATCCTTCCTCACTGTCAACAACTCCACCGACTTTCGTATCATCCGTAAACTTGCTCACCTAACCTTCTAGCCCCTCCTCCAGCTCATTTATAAAAATGACAAACAGCAATGGTCCCAAAACAGATCATTGCGGAATATCGCTAGTAACTGCATTCCAAGATGAACTTTTACCATCAATTACTACCCCCTGTCTTCTTCCAGCCAGTCAATTCCTAATCCAAACTTCCAACTCACCCTCAATGCCATACCTCCGTATTTTTTGCTGTAGCCTACCATGGGGAACCTTATCAAACGCCTTACTAAAATTCATATACATCACATCTACTGCTTTACCCTTGTCCACCTCCTTAGCCACCTTCTCAAAGAATTCAATAAGGCTTGTGAGGCACGACCTGCCCTTCACAAACCATGCTGACTATCCTTGATCACATTATTCCTATCCAGATGTTCATAAATCCTATCCCTTACAATTCTCTCTAAGTAAAAAAATGAGGTCTGCAGATGCTGGAGATCACAGCTGCAAATGTGTTGCTGGTCAAAGGACAGCAGGCCAGGCAGCATCTCAGGAATAGAGAATTCGACGTTTCGAGCATAAGCCCTTCATCAGGAATAAGACTTTGCCCACAACAGAAGTGAGACTCACCGGCCTATAGTTACTAGGGTTATCCCTACTCCCCTTCTTGAACAAGGGAACCACATTTGCTATCCTCCAGTCTTCTGGCACTATTCCTGTAGACAACGAGGACATAAAAATCAAGGCCAATGGCTCTGCAATCTCCTCCCTTGCTTCCCAGAGAATCCTAGGATAAATGCCATCAGGCCCAGGGGACTTATCTATTTTCACCCTTTCCAGAATTTCCAACACCTCTTCCCTACATATCTCAAAGCCACCCATTCTAATTAATTGTGACTCAATATTCACATCGCCAACAATGTCCTGTTCCTGAGTGAATACTGATGAAAAGTATTCATTCAGTGTCTCTCCAATCTCTTCAGCCTCTACGCACAACTTCCCACTACTATTCTTGACTGGACCTATTCTTACCCTAGTCATTCTTTTATTTCTGACATACCTATAGAAAGTCTTTGGGTTTTCCCTAATCCTACCAACCAAGGACTTTTCATGTCCCCTCCTTGCTGTTCTTAGCTCTCTCTTTAGATCCTTCCTGGCTACCTTATAACTCTCAATTGCCCTAATTGAACCTTCACGCCTCATCTTTACATAGGCCGCCCTCTTCCCTTTAACAAGGGATTTGAATTCCTTATTAAACCACGGCTCCCTCACACGACCCTTTACTCCCTGCCTGACAGGTACATACTTATCAAGGACACTCAATAGCTGCTCCTTGAACAAGCTCCACATATCGATTGTGCCCTTCCTTTGAAGTCTACTTTTCCAAGCCACGCATCCTAAGTCATGCCTCACCGCATCATAATTTCCCTTCCCCCAGCTATAACTCTTGTCCTGCAGTGCACACTTATCTCTCTCCATCACTAGAGTAAAAGTCACCGAATTGTGGTCACTGTCCCCAAAGTGCTCACCAAACACCAATTCTAACACCTGGCCTGGTTCGTTACCCAGAACCAAATCCAGTATGGCCTCACCTCTTGTTGGCCTGTCTACATATTGTGTCAGGAAGCCGTCCTGCACACATTGGACACTTAATGAGTAAAATGACAGCATTTCACAAGAATAGAAGATATTATAGAATAATTTGGGACTTTGATCAGATGGGCTGATCGGCCGAGGAGTGGCAGGTGGAGTAACTTCTAGGTAAATGTGAGGTGCTACATTTTGATAGGTAAGTCAGGGAAGGACTTATACACTTAATGGTAAGGTCTTGGGGAGTGTTGCCGAACAAAGGGACCTTGGAGTGCAGGTTCATCATTCCCTGAAAGTGGAATGAAGAAAGCATTTGGTATGCTTGCCTTTATTGGGCAGTGCATTAGGTGTACAAGTTGGAAGGTTATGTTGTGGCTGTACAGGACATTGGTTAGGTCACTCTTGGAGTACTGTGTGCTATAAGAAGGATGTTGTTGAACTTGAAAGGGTTCAGCAAAGATTTACAAGGATGTTGCCAGGGTTAGAGTGTTTGAGCTACAGGGAGAGGCTGAATAGGCTGTGGCTATCGTCCCTGGAGCATTAGAGGGTGAGGGGTGACCTTATAGAGGTACATAAAATCATGAGGGGCATGGATAGGGTGAATAGTCAAGGTCTTTTCCCCAGGGAAGGGGAGTGCAAAACTAGAGAGCATAGGTTTTACATGATATGTGAATGATTTGACCCTAAGGGGCAACACTTTCATGCACAGGGTGGTGCATATATGGAATGAGCTGCCAGAGGAAATTGTGGAGGCTGGCACACTTACAACATCTAAAAGGCATCTGGATGGGTCAATGAATAGGTAGGATTTGGGCCAAATGCTTGCAAATGGGACTAGATTAACTAAGGATATCTGGTCAGCATGAATGAGTTGGACTGAAAGGTCTGTTTCTGTGCCATACATATCCATGCCTCTGTGACTCTAATTTGATTGATGTATTTCAAATTAGGAATAAATAAAAATGAAGTGTTGCTAGTAATCATGGGGTCTGAAATGATGGAATATCAACAGAAGATTATTGTTTAAGAACATGGGAAAGAGAACAGGGTAAGTGTCCTTGCAGAAATATAAAAGCCAAATACAGTAGATGTAGAAATCTGAAATTAAAAACAGAAAGTGTTGGTAAACTTAACAGTTTGGCTGCATTTTTGGAGAAGAAACCAAGTTAATGTTTCTTTTTCAGAGCAAAATTCTGTTTTACAGAAACCAAAAATAGAAATTGCTGGCAACAGTCAGCAGGTCTGGCAGCATCTCTGGGAATAAAGCAGAGTTAACATTATGAATCCAGTGACTTTTCATCAGGACTGTTTTATAGATTCTTGTGTGACTTGAATGCATTGCTAGAGTTAGGTATCGTTCATACTTTGGCAGAAATTGTAGTTGTTGCCTTCAAAGCACACTGCTTGCCTTTATTTTTCCAAAAGTTAAATAAATCATGTTTTGAATTAATAATATCATTAGTAATGAGAAAACATGTTTATAAACTGCATTACAGGATGCATTTCTTTTTAAAGATCTTATTTTAATTTTCCTGACTATATTTAAAACAAAACTGAGATGCTCTCGAGGCAATTATGTTTGGTCATAAAGAGACTGCAGGCAGACGGGCTATTGAAAATTACATAATCTTTAATTGCACCAAGTAGGATGAAAACAGATAATTAAGCATACAGGGAGTGTGAAAGATTCCATTTCCCAATGATATGAACCACCCTGAAACCTTTCAATTGTTTCTGCAATGAAACATTAAGTGCAATTACCTGGTTTGAACTAATAGAATCACTGGAATATACAAATAAGCAGAGTAGTTAAAGGGCACCTTATGAAGCGAGAGAGAGACAATGCTGAACTGAAGACAGGCTGGTAAACTTGTTTCTCTCACTTTCTTTCTTTAGAAGTGATTCTGCAAGGCTGAGAAACATCCCTGAGAGAAAACCAATTGCAAACCAAAATGTTTTAAAGTATGTAAATCTGCTCCATACAACTGTATCCAGAGGAATTAAATGGCTACAGAGTTGAACTCATCACATTAAGATCAGTCAAGGAACAACTAACCTTATATTGCTTTGCTCTAACTTTCATGGACTGTAAAATCATTGCACATTTATCCTCATAACCTGCCAACTATACAGGTGCAGGCCTAGGCAAATCTCTGAGATTGTAAGAAGGCTGTTGCATTACCTAGCTTTGAAGTAGTTTCAATACATTGACCTTATTCTTTGCTTCACTTCAGGAAATCAGTCTGAGTAGATTCTTCACAGCCTCATAATATGAATAGCGTATTGGCAAAACATACTTTCCCTAAATAATAAAGTAAAAATGCGTTATCATCAAATAGGGAGTGGGAGAAAAGGTGAGTTATCTAATCCCTCCTCACTTAGTTGTAAAAATAGCAACTTAAGATAATGAAAAACGTTACTATTGCAAAATGTATGGAAGATTAGATACCTTTAAAATATTGAGCTTAAAGGAAGAGGTCATAAGGAAAAAGTCACAGGGAAAATATTAGGGCTAGGATCCTAGATAATGTACGTAGTTTTGTAAAATTATTTTCATTATGTTCATATATCTTTCAGAAATAAAGCTTTAGTAGATGCATAATCTGAAAACTTTGGCAATAAATTTATTACACTCTGATGTATTGTGTATAGTAATTTGCATTCATATAGCACCTTTAACATTATGGCATGTCCCAAGTACAGTTCAGGGGTGTTACAAAGCAAAATGTCACACTAAGTCATGGTAGGAGATATAAGTATGATTGAAGTGGTAGACTGTAGGAATGTCTTAATAGAAAGCAATGAACTGGAGAGATAGAAAGATTTATATTGACAATTCCATAGCTAAGGTCTCAACTGGCTGAATTATGGAGCAATCAAATTTGGGATGCTCAAGAGGCTATAATTAGAGGGTCAAAGAAATTGAAAAGCATTATATGTTAGAAGATTACAGAGGTGAGATTAAAAATCTATAGAGATATTTGAAAACAATACGCCGCTAAGCTGGGAAACTCTTTAGTTCAGAAAACACAGAGTGATGGATATTTGGAGCTTTGTATGAGTTAGGGTGCAGTATTAAAAGTCATTAAATTTATAGCGGGGAATGTTAAAAAGGCTGGCTAGTAATGCATTGCAATAGTCACTCCAACAGTATGAAAAACATTGTTAAAGGTTTCACCAGCAGCTGAGCTGAGGCAGGAATGGAGTGAAGCAATTCTAAAGAGATAGAAACGGAAGCTGTTAATAATGTAGTAGGAAACTCATTTTCTGAAATGGAACCACTGTTCAGATTTTGATCATGTATGGATTTTTAAGAATCTTGGATATTAGTATTATCATTGTCTATAGTTCTTATAATTACTGGAAAAGAAATAGATGTTAGAAAACTTCTAATTATAAACTGTAGATGTGAGGAAATCAGGCATTGCCTGTAAAGTAATTCAATGCTTTTTTAAAAAAATGCTCTGGGAAATATTTCAATGTGTTCAGCTATAATTTTATATTTGGATACAAATTAGGAATTTAATGTAAAAAAGGTGAGAACAGTGTGAAATAGATTGCCATAGTGTTATTAATTCTATGATTACTTTAATTTTTATCCTTACCAAAGAGTTTTTGGAGAACGTTGTTTTTATTTTTGAAATTTCAAATGCCTACTTTCAACTCTTGTTATTTTCTTGTGTAACTGAAATATTGATTTTTAATTACCAAAATGAAACTGGTGGGAGGAAATAGTGACAAAGAATTTTTTAATAGATATAGGCTACAGTAGCTAAAGGAGTGGTATTCTTTCAGTATTCCAATGTAATATCAATGACCTAAATTTGCAGATATGGCCTCCCTGCTCTCAACCATTATTTTCCCTTGGCAGTATGGTGAAGACTAGATGTATTGCCCTTCCCTAATTTTTCTGAGAAGATGGTGATGAATCATCATGTCACTTTACTTTTTACACATTCATGGGATGTGTGTATTGCTAGCTGGATTAGCATTGTTGTACATTCTCAGCAGACATGGTAGAACACCTAGTCTCTTCCCTACTGTTAATATGGTCAGTAACATTCAACTTCTGGACTCTAGCAACCCTTAAGATGCCAGAGTTAATTTAGTGGCAGCTTTTGTGCTGTTAATACCATTGAAGATCCATGAGAGATTGGCATTTTCTTTTTATGAGGGTCATTACTTGGATATATAGATTAGATTCCCTACAGTATTGAAACAGGCCCTTTGGCCCAACAAGTCCATACCGACCTCCGAAGGGCAACCCACCCAGACCCAATCCCCTACATTTAACCCTGACTAATGCACCCAACACCATGGACAATTTAACATGGACAATTCACCTGACCTGCGCATCTTTGGATTGTGGAAGGAAACCTGAAGCACCTGGAGGAAACTCACACAGACACAGGGAGACTGTGCAAACTCCACACAGACAGTCGTCCAAGGCTACATATATGATGTATGAACATTATTTGCTACATGCCACCTACATCTGTATATTATCCAGTATGGGCTGCTTCATATACAAACATTGTGACTGCTACTATTGCATAGTACTGACCTGTAATGACTAGTGTGATGTTTCAATTTCTATAACTGCATTTTATATACCATGTACCTAACATAGTCTAGTGACTGGAATCTAATAATAGGGTAACAGTGACTAGCTGCATGCCAGGAAATCTTTCCTAAAATGTTGGCCGGCATGACCTCAAGAGGAGAGTGTTGTCTCTATAAGGCTAGGTTAAACTATGTATCTGTCTTATGTCCAAACACTTTTTAAACATAAATTTCCGATAAGGAAATAACTGTTTGTCCTAAATAGCCTGTTAACTTTAACGAGAATGTTCTCTTGTGAGGAATTCAGCTTGAGATGTTATGATTTCACTTCTTTTGGAATTTATCATGATTTGAATTGTAATTTGTAAATTTTCACAAATATAGACAGTTTTAAAGTGTTATTATCTTTAGTTTATTGCATTGTAAATGCTAACATTTAAGCTTTAAAAGAAACCATGCAGCATGTAGCAAGGAAATTAATTGGCTCCTATATATTTGAGCAATAAATGATATAGGTATGGAGTTTGGTACAATCATGGATTACAGCATAGGAACAGACCATTCATCCCATCATTTCTGTGCCAGCCTTTTGGCAAAGCTGTCCAATTGAGCTCACTTTTTCAGAGCCCTACAATTGGATTTATCCAATTCCATTCTAAAAATATCATTGACTCTGATTCCATTACTCTTGCAGGCAGTGCCTTCCAAATCATGCCCACTCATGATTGTTTCCTCATGTCACCTTGAATTCTTTTCTCAATCATCTAAATGTATGTCCTGGTTAGTAGTTCTGCCACTGGAAGTAGTTTCTCTTTATTTACAATATCAAAATTCTTAATGATTTTGAACACCTTGGAAATCTCCTATTAGCTCTTTCCATTCTAAGGATAATAGTTCCAGCTTCTCCAGTCTCAATCAATCTCTTCCGTCCCCTTTCTAAGGCTTTGACATCCTTCCTAATATCTACTATATAGAGTTGAATGATATACCAGCGGGTGCCTTAAAGTTACTTGATAAATTTGAGCACAACCTCTTTAAGGCAGCATGGTGGCTCAGTGGTTAGCACTACTGCCTCACAGTACCAGGGACCTGTGATTTATTCCAGCCTCGGGTGACTGTCTGTATAGAGTTTGCACATTCTCCCTGTTTCTGCATGGGTTCTTTCTGGATGCTCCCGGTTTCCTCCCACAATCCAAAGACGTGCAGGTCAGGTGAATTTGCCATGCTTTCTTGCCCATAATATTAGGTGCATTAGTCAGAGGGAAATGGGTCTGGATGGGTTATTCTTCAGAGGGTCAGTGTGGACTGGTTGGGCCAAAGGGTCTGTTTCCCCACTGTAGGGAATCTAATCTATTTTCTTTGCTTTTGTGCACTACCCCACTATTAACTTCAGTACCCTGTCAATTTATCCTGTCTCCTTCAGATATTTGTATATACACACCACTGACTCTCTCTGCTTCTGGACCCTCTTTAAAAGCAGACTATTTATTTCATATCTCCTCTCTTTATTCTTTCGACCAAGTGTAAAATTTAGCAGCATCTCTGTGTTAAATCACGTCTGTCACATGTCTGCCTAATTCACAGCTTTGTTTATGTCCTGTTACCATTCTCATTGCTATTGACCACATTTTCTAGTGTTGTGCCATCGACAAACTTTAAAATGATGTCCTGTATACCCAAATTGAAGTCGCTAATATATATCAAAAAGAGGACTAGCTCTCATTGTTGCCCCAAGCTGCACTTTTGACACAAGTTTTGATGAGCAATCATTTACAATTAATTTCAGCTTATCTAATTTTATATCCACATTGTCACCTTTCCTTCAATCTGTGGGTGTCAATATTATAAACAAAAACATATTAGGTGTTAGTTTGTTAAACACCTTTTGAGATCCCGACAAATAGCATCACCCACATTACCCCGAGCAACACTTGCCATTACTTTATCAAATTACTCAATCAGATTAGTCAAATAAAACTGGCTTTCAACAAATCCATGTTGAATTCCATCAATTTACCCATATTTTTCTGTTGTCAATTAATTTCATACTAGATTATGATCTCTTTGATTTTCTGCAGGTCTGATATTACGTTGCTTTCCTGTGCCAGCCAGGTTTACACAAGTCTACTTTTATACAGAAGGCAAACCTTTTGTTTTCTAGCACCACCCCAGCTTCTAAAGGAGGATTTTAAGATTATATTCAGACCTCCAGGATTTTCACCCTTACTTCAGTAAACTAAGATAAATCTTATTTGGGCAAGGTAACCCTTCTACATATACACTGCCGACCTTTAAAGTAAATCCCTCTCATGTCTTTTTGTTTTGTTCAATATCAGTAATGCCTCATCCTTTACAGAGACATGGGCAGTGTACTCTGTTTTGGTGAAGATAAATGCAAAGGACATATCTAGTATCTCAGTTATGATTTTTGGTTCCACAAGACCTACTCCTTTTTGCACTAACTGGCCAAACCCTTGCTTTAACTCGTGAGGTAATAGCAAAATAAATGCATGATGACAAAAAAAGGAATGCAAAATATAGATAATGGTCTTTAATTCTAAAATACTGGTGAACTGAATAAGTGCTAAAGTGAACAACTCACAAACAGACACAAGTATCGTGATGCACAGTTAACCTGGTGCATTGGTTGAAAAGCAGCATGTCAACTTTGTATTGGTTAGAAGTTTCTTTTAGTCATTCACAGTATGTGGGTGCAAGTGGCCAGGCTAGCACACCCTTCATTATCCTTGAGGAGTTGGTGGTGAGTGGCCTTCCTGGACCAATGCAGTACTTGTGGTGTAGGGATACCCAAAATGCTGGTAGTGAGTATTTGGATTTTGATCCAGCAACAGTGATACTACCCACTGCTGCCATTCTGTTTCAGTAGTGGAGGGAGTGAATGTTTATGGTGTTGGATGGTGTGCCTCTCAAACAGTCTGCTTTGTCCTGGATGGTGTTGGGTTTCTTGAATGTTGTTGAAGCTGCACTCATCCAGGCAGGTAGAGAGTATTCCATTACATTCCTGACGTATGCCTTGTGGACAATGGACAGGTTCTGGCAGTTGCATTTCCCATCTCAGAGTTCCTAGCTTCTGACCTGCTCTTGTATTACAATATTTAAAGGTCTTGTTCAGTTCAGTTTCTGGTTCATGGTAACCCCCAAGATATTGATGGTATTGGATACAGCAATGATTATTCCACCGGATTTAAGATTCTCACTTGCTGGAAATGGTCGTTACCTGATATTTGTGAGTGTTTCATGCCACTGATAAGTCTGAGCCTGGATGTTGCCTGAGTCTTGCTATATTTAGAAATTGACTGCTTCAGAATCTGAGGAGTTGTGAATAGTGCTGAACATGGTGCAATCTATAATTATAATGAGTTCTGCATGCAACCAGAGCTAAAGACATGGCTCACTGGCGACTCATATCAGGAGAGGGTCCAAAATTCCATCCTCATTGCACTATACAAAGCAAATCTGAAATTCTGAAATGGTGGTGGGGGAGTGGGTGTGTTACAGATGCTGGGTGTCATACAAAAAGTGAAATCTGTTCTCGTAACAGTGAAAAAGGGCACAGAAAGGAAAAGAATGTGCTCCAATGTTTTTCAAAAGTGCATTGGAGTTCTTATCAGAGGAGAAATGTTATGTATCGATTTGGGAGCAGAAGGCCCAACAAATAAAAGCTCAATCGATGTCAGTAGTCACTTCATGACCTCAAAAGAAAGGTTGACATCAGTGAATTCAGTTTTATTTGCCATACTCTACTAAATGCACCACTTGCCTTTACTCAAATCACCACATTCCAGCATTCCACATGCCCAAACATTCCGACAATATTTATCAATCACATTCATATCTAAATTCATATGTTTCACCTCATCTGCCATACTTAGCACTGCTGCAAGATTCAAACTGATATCTCACAGCTTTCACAAACTGTCAGATATTCAAGATACGTCAAGCAATGGATTGCACATGTGTCAGTGAAAAAATAGTTCCTCTCAATTTCTGGGACAAGTTGAAACATTTCGAGAGGAAACAGGAGCTAAGCAATGGGGGTCAGGGACACACACATGTCCTAACTCTCCTGGAGGAATACATCAACAACTCACTTTCTTCTCTCGGTGTGTTAGCATTCATCCTCCATATAACCATTGACCATCTGCCAGTGTCCTTGGTTTTACCTTATTCTTACTGACTCCCTTCCATACTCATACACACTCCTACATTCTCTCCCTCACGGGTATACTTTCTTCCTTACTCCCTTCCACACACGTATTGTGCCTCTACTAACACAGGTACTGCGCAGGATCAGGATGCCTACTCCACCATCTTGAATTCAATGCTTTAAAGGGCTGACAGTGCTTGCTAATTCATTCCCTGACAATAGAATTAAGGAGAATCCAAAGAGTTTTTACAAATACATTAAGGACAAAAGGGTAACTAGGGAGATCAACAAAACGAGTAAAAAGTGAGGTCTGCAAATGCTGGAGATCAGAACTGAAAATGTGTTGCTGGTTAAAGCACAGCAGGTTAGGCAGCATCCAAGGAACAGGAAATTCGACGTTTTGGGCCAGAGCCCTTCATCAGGAATGACTTCATCAGCAAAACGGCCTTTGTGTGGAGCTGCAGAAAATGGGGGAGATACTAAATGAATATTTTGCATCAGTATTTACTGTGGAAAAGGACATAGAAGATATAGACTATAGGGAAATAGATGGTGACATCTTACAAAATGTCCAGATTACAGAGGAGGAAGTGCTGGATGTCTTGGAACACATAAAGGTGGATAAACCCCCAGGACCTGATCAGTTGTACCCTAGCACTCTGTGGGTGGCTAGGGAAGTGATTGCTCAGCCTCTTGCTGAGATATTTGTATCATCGATAGTCACAGGTGAGGAGCCAGAAGACTGGAGGTTGGCTAACGTGGTGCCACTGTTTAAGAAAGGTGGTGAGGACAAGCCAGGGAACTATAGATCAGTGAGCCTGACGTCAGTGGTGGGCAAGTCATTGGAGGGAATCCTGAGGGACAGGCTGTACATGTATTTGGAAAGACAAGGACTGATTAGGGATTGTCGACATGACTTTGTGCATGGGAAATCATGTCTCACAAACTTGATTGAGCTTTTTGCGGAAGTAACAAAGAGGATTGATAAGGGCAGAGCAGTAGATGTGATCTATATGGACTTCAGTAAAGCGTTCGACAAGGTTCCCCATGGGAGACTGATTAGCAAGGTTAGTTCTCACAGAATACAGGGAAAACCAGCCATTTGGATACAGAACTGGGTCAAGGGTAGAAGACAGAGGGTGGTGGTGGAGGGTTGTTTTTCAGACTGGAGGCCTGTGACCAGTGGAGTGCCAGAAGGATTGGTGCTGGCTCCTCTACTTTTTGTCATTTACATAAATGATTTGGATGCAAGCATAAGAGGTACAGTTAGTAAGTTTGAAAATGACACCAAAACTGGAGGTGTAGTGGACAGCGAAGAAGGTTACCTCAGATTACAACAGGATCTTGACCTGTGGCTGAGAAGTGGCAGATAGAGTTTAATTCAGATAAATGCAAGGTGTTGCATTTTAGGAAAGCAAATCTTAGCAGGACTTATACACTTAATGGTAAGGTCCTAGGGAGTGTTATGAACAAAGAGACGTTGGAGTGCAGGTTCATAGCTCCTTGAAAGTAGAGTCACAGGTAGATAGGATAGTGAAGAAGGCATTTGGTATTGTTTCCTTTATTAGTCAGTGTACTGAGTACAGGGGTTGGGAGATTATGTTGCAGCTGTACAGCATATTGGTTAGGCCACTGTTGGAATATTGCGAGCAATTCTGGTCTCCTTCCTATTGGAAAGATGTTGTGAAACTTGAAAGAGTTCAGAAAAGATTGACAAGGATATTGCCAGGGTTGGCGGACTTGAGTTATCGGGAGAGGCTGAACAGGCTGGAACTGTTTTCCCTACGGCATCAAAGGCCCAGGGGTGACCTTATAGAGGTTTACAAAATTATGAGGGGCATGGATAGGGTAAATAGACAAAGTCTTTTCCCTGGGGTCTGGGAGTCCAGAACTAGAGGGCATAGGTTTAAGATGAGAGGGGAAGGATATAAAAGACACTTAAGGGGCAACATTTTCACGCAGAGGGTGGTACGTGTATGGAATGAGCTGCCAGAGGAAGTGGTGGAGGCTGGTACAGTTGCAACATTTAAGGGGCATTTGGATGGGCATATGAATAGGAAGGGTTTAGAGGGATATAGGCCGGGTGCTAGCAGATGGGACTAGATTGGAATGGGATATCTGGTTGGTATGGATGGGTTGGACCAAAGGGTCTGTTCCATGCTGTACATCTCTATGACTCTATGACTCTATGTCCACTGATGCACTCACAGCCTTATTTTCTAACCTGCTAGCAGCCTCAATCCTGACCTACTCACAACCTTGTCCTCCAGCCCACATGTAGCCTCATCCCCTGACCCGAAAATAGCCTAATTCCGGAGTCACTCACAAGCTACTCCAGCAATCCACCTGCCAACCTCCCTCATTCACTCAGCAGACATCCTGTCCCTTGAAGTCTGGCACCAAACCCAAGACATTGTGTTTGTCACTGACTGAGAGGAGGTAAAGTGTGGGACTGTTGGTGAACAGCGAATTGTAGTTCCAGTTGCTGTGCTGCTCTGAAATTATTCTAGAAGGAGAAAGGGACTGTGAAGGTTGTCTCTGCCATTCCTTTTCATGCTCCCATTCTTAATAAGATGCTCTCTGTGCAGCTGGTCAGAATGACTGTCCTCTAATAAAGATGAAGCTCCAGCATGCAGTTAATTGCCACAAATCTTAATACCTTTGCTGCTAAGTGCTGAAGAGCTCCATTTTTTGTTGGTATGTGAAAGGCAAAAAAATGGTTAACACTAAAATTGGGCCCTTGAAGACAGAAACAGGGGAATATGTTACGGGGAACAAAGAAATGGCAGAAGAATTGAGTTGGTACTTCAGATCAGTGTTCACTGGGGAAGACACAAGCAATCTCCCTGAGGTAACAGTAGCTGAAGGATCTGCACTTAAGGGAATTTATATTTGCCAGGAATTGGTGTTGGAGAGACTGTTAGGTCTGCAAGTTAATAAGCCCCCTGGGCCTGATGGTCTACATCCCAGGGTACTGAAGGAGGTGGCTCGAGAAATCGTGGATGCGTTGGTGATTATTTTCCAGAGTTCGATAGATTTGGGATCAGTTCCTGTGAATTGGAGGGTGGCTAATGTTGTACCACTTTTTAAGAAAGGTGGGAGAGGGAAAGCAGGAAATTATAGACCAGTTAGTCTGACCTCAGTGGTGGGAAAGATTCTGGACTCTATTATAAAGGATGAAATTACCACACATCTGGATAGAAGCAACAGGATAGGTCAGAATCAGCATGGATTTATGAAGGGGAAATCATGCTTGACTAATCTTCTGGAATTTTTTGAGGATGTAACTCTGAAGATGGACGAGGGAGGGTAGATGTAGTGTACCTGGCCTTTCAGAAAGCCTTTGATAAAGTTCCACATAGGAGGTTAGTGAGCAAAATTAGGGTGCATGGTCTTGGGGGCAAAGTACTAACTTGGATTGAAAGTTGGTTGGCTGATAGGAAACAAAGAGTAGTTATAAACAGCTCCATTTCAGAATGGCAGGCAGTGACCAGTGGGGTACCGCAGGGATCAGTGCTGGGACCGCAGCTTTTTACTATATATGTTAATGATATAGAAGATGGTATTAGTAATAACATTAGTAAATTTGCTGATGATACTAAGCTGGGTGGCAGGGTGAAATATGAGGAGGATGTTAGGAGATTACAAGGTGACCTGGACAGGTTAGGTGAGTGGTCAGATGCATGGCAGATGCAGTTTAATGTGGATAAGTGTATGGTTATCCACTTTGGTGGCAAGAACAGGAAAGCAGATTACTACCTAAATGGAATCAATTTAGGTAAAGGGGCAGTACAAAGAGATCTGGGTGTTCTTGTACACCAGTCAATGAAGGTAAGCATGCAGGTACAGCAGGTAGTGAAGAAGGCTAATAGTATGCTGGCCTTCATAACAAGAGGGATTGAGTATAGAAGCAAAGAGGTTCTTCTGCAGCTGTACAGGGCCCTGGTGAGACCACACCTGGAGTATTGTGTGCAGTTCTGGCCTCCAAATTTGAGGAAGGACATTCTGGCTATTGAGGGAGTGCAGCATAGGTTCACGAGGTCAATTCCTGGAATGGCGGGGCTACCTTATGGGCGGCACGGTGGCACAGTGGTTAGCACTGCTGCCTCACAGCGCCAGAGTGACTGACTGTGTGGAGTTTGCACATTCTCCCCGTGTCTGCGTGGGTTTCCTCCGGGTGCTCCGGTTTCCTCCCACAGTCCAAAAATATGCAGGTTAGGTGAATTGGCCATGTTAAATTGCCCGTAGTGTTAGGAGTAAATGTAGGGGAATGGGTCTGGGTGGGTGCGCTTCGGTGGTCGGTGTGGACTTGTTGGGCCGAAGGGCCTGTTTCCACGCTGTAAGTAATCTAATCTAATCTACTTTACGCTGAAAGACTGGAGCGACTGGGCTTGTATACCCTTGAGTTTAGAAGACTGAGAGGGGATATGATTGAGACATATAAGATTATTAAAGGATTGGACATTCTGGAGGCAGGAAACATGTTTCCACTGGTGGGTGAGGGCCGAACCAGAGGACACGGCTTAAAAATATGGGGTAGACCATTTAGAACAGAGATGAGGAGAAACTTCTTCACCCAGAGAGTGGTGGCTGTGTGGAATGCTCTGCCCCAGAGGCCAGTGGAGGCCCAGTCTCTGGATTCATTTAAGAAAGAGTTGGATAGAGCTCTCAAGGATAGTGGTATCAAGGGTTATGGAGATAAGACAGGAACAGGATACTGATTGAGGATGATCAGCCATGATCATATTGAATGGTGATGCAGGCTCGAAGGGTAGAATGGCCTACTCCTGCACCTATTGTCCTTCAGAGTGCCAAGGCAGCAGCACACTAGGGATGTTGCTCTATCCACACTCATTGTGGCTGCATGGTTTTCATTGTTTTCATGATGTGTGTGGTCATTGGATCTATGACCCTTATCATCAGTGAGTAATTTGTTATTCAGAAGGAGCACTTTGGGTTTTCTGATGTGGCTGTAAAATGACTGGTCCTGCAGACTGCCACTGAATGAAGGCCCTGCGACTGCAGCAGGAATACAAGGTATTAAGCTTCACGATACATTGCTTCTGCTCACACAATGAGCTCAGTGGATACCAAAGAGCGGCATCCTGCTTGGTTTGGTACAGATCAAAGTTGACCTGCGATGCCTGCAGAACAATGTGCATGGCCCTCTGCATCACTCAGAAACCTGCAATCTTTAGAAGTTTGCTTTGGCTGCTGGTCTCTGGCAAGAGGGTGTGAAATGTATTTAGATCTCATGAATAGAGAGCACCCAATAACCCTTATGCAACATAGTTGGAAAACTACAAAATGTTGCAAATAAATTAAACACCAGCCTGGATGGCAATAGGGATATAAAAATTCATCATGTTCATCTTTGGAGCCACTATCAATGTTGTCCTTCTCATGCTTTGAAGTTGGAATTGTGATTGCAGCAAATCAAAGATCACTGACACACAGACAGCTCACATATTATTCCTTGCTGAAATTCAAGTGGGAGAGGTCTTCCCCAAACATGTTGAGAATAGGTGGCTCTATCCTTAGGGCCCTCTTCTCTTTTCCTCCTTACTCTTCAACCAACTTGTCCTGCTTTAAATGGTCCCTGCACATTTCTAGACATAACGAAAGGGAAATGCTTGCTTTTATATTCAAAGCTGGGATAAACAGTTTTCAACTCATTAAGGTAAATGAGTGTTCTGGGGATAGAGCAGGAAAGTATAGTTCAGGATCTTCACTGAATGTTTTCAAGAAAGAGTTAGATATAGTTCTTGGGGCTAAAGGGATGGGGAGAAAATAGGACCAGGGTATTAGGTTGAGTGATCAGTCATGATTTCTTTGAGTGGCAAGGTAGACTTGATGGGCTGAATGGCCTGCTTCTGCTCCTGTATTTTATGGCCCCATTATTTCACACCAAGGACATGGAGCAACTGGTTACACAGAAGTCCTGATGTCAGTGAAATATCCCTGGCATCTTCCACACCACATTCTACAAACATTTACAATTTGGCAGAATTATATGGAGAAAGCAGCAAGTATTTGGAGAAGCATCACAACAGATAGAAAACAAAATCAGTCAGTAACCAATGTTAACTCTGATACGGTGCCTTCCTGTTGTTGAACCCATGATATACAAGGAGAAGGGGGGTCAGCTGGAGCCAATACAACTGGCATTAAATTAGTATTCTATTCCTGGGCCTGAGAATCTGTGTTCAAGTCCCACGTGCTCCAGAGGTTTGTTACAATATATCTCTACAAGTTGGCTAAAAATATTTATACAGTAATTGATTAACATTATTTATTATATAGTTCTGCATGCATCTGATGGATGCTAACTGCATGCATATTAGCACCTTCAACAAGAAGATCTTCAGCACCATTTATTGGGAATTATGCATGCTTGCATCAGAAATCATCCATAATACCCAAATAAGTCCAATTTCTTGCTCAATAAGAGTGCAACAAAAGTTCTATCATTGCACTCATATTGATGAGACAATACCTGGAATGATGTGTGCAGTACCAGCCTTCTTATCTGAAGAAGGATGTTATTGCTATAGAGGGACTGCAACAAAGGTGTTTACCAGACTGATTCCTGGGATGATGTATGAGATGTTGAATCCAATACAATTACATTCACGGTAGTTCAGAATACTGACAGGGGGAATCTATTTAATACTAACTGGGCTCCACAGGGTAAATGCAGAGACAATGTTCCCAATGGTGGGGGAGACCAGAACTAGGAGTTAGCCTAGGGATACAGGGTAAATTATTTAGGACTGAGATGAGGAGAAATTTCAACACCCAGCGAGTGATGAGCCTGTGGAATTCATTATCGGAGAAAGCAGTTGAGGTCAAAACATTGGATGATTTCAAGATGGAGTTGGATAAAGCACTTGGGGACAAAGGAATCAAAGAATATGGGGGAAATACAGGAACAGGTCTTGTATTTGATGATCAATGATGTCATACTGAGTGGCGGAAGAGGCTAGAAAGGCTGAATGGCCTATTCCTGTTGCTACTTTCTATGTTTCTATGAATACAACAAGATTGTAATAATGTGAAAAGATCTGATGATAAAATTCCTATAAACTAATTGAAGCAAATAATATGGTTAAACGGTTAAAATTCTAGTCTGAAACAAACACTGGTTTGAGAACACTGCTACTATAGCAATAGTGTGATAAATACATTAACATACATAGCATTGATGAAAATGACTGGGACAGAAAAGCTGCTAGAATCAAAGTTTAATCTCATGCAAAAAGAGCCTGTGAAGAAAATAAACTACAATTCAACTTGTAATAGTCTTCCCAATAAGACAATGGTAAAAATATTACAAAATGGTGATGTAATATTTTACTTTTAATATTTAACAGAAGTAGTTAATACAGGCCAGAAATCAAACCAATTTGGCAACATATATGAAAATAGCAATTTAAAGAACAGGACAATATTTTAAAACAACATAAATCATAAGTAGCACTGTATTCTCTTGACATGGAGTAAACCTTGAGTTTCATGAGAAATTGATTGAATCATTTTAGTAAGCTGGTGTATTTGATGAAGGGAAAAAAGATGGTGCTGTCCATTGGTTTCTGGATGAGTTGAGGAATGGGCCTAGGAGTCTCCAATTTGGAGAACTCTACAGGAAGAAACTTAAGAAAGAAAGCCAGTTGTAACTTAAATTTCCAAGCGATAAAAAAACATTGAACTGAAGGTGATACATCCTTGCATAAAACACAGGTATAGGAACTTCAACCTCAGGCTTAGGAATAAGCTGTTTAGTCCTTCATGTCTGCTTCACCATTCAATTATCTCATACCTGATCTGGTGTGGTCTCAAACCCACTTTCATGTCTGCTCCCCATAATGCTTGACTCCCTTGTCTGTCAAAATCTGTCTCACTGGGCCTTGAAAACATTCAGAGCCGCAGCCTCTGCTCCATTTGGAGAACAGAATTCCACAGTCTATAGTCCTGAGAGAAAACAAATTCTCCTAATTTCCATTTTAGAAGGGAGACCACTTATTCATAAACAATATTCCCTGTTTCTAGTCTCTCCTACACAAAGAATCATCTTCCCAGTATGCACTCTATCAAGTCCCCTCAGGATCTTAAGAGAAGATCATCTCTTATTCATCCAAATTCCAATGTATTTAGATTCTGTCATCCTGTCTTCATTAGATAAATCCTTCATCCTTAGAGTCAGTTGAGTGATTTTTTTTCTAGTTGCTTCTAAAACAATTGCATCTTTTATCAAATAATGAGACCAGTACTCCACACAATAGTTCAGATGTGGTTTCACCAAGACTCTAGGTAGCTGCAGGAAAACTTCCTGAGTTTTACATTCAATTCCTCTTGCAATAACCACCAACATTTTATTTGCCTCCTAAGCACTTACTGTATCTGCACTAACATTTTATGATTCATATACCAGGATACCCAGATTCCTCAGTACTGAGTGCTGCAACTCTCAGTTGAAATAGAATATTACTTTTCTATTCTTTCTGCAAAGTGGACAAATTCATATTTCACATTATACTCCACTTGGCAAGGTTTCGTCTACTCAGTTTCCTTGTCTATATCGTTTTGCTAATTTCCTAACTGCTCTTGACAATTTACTTTCCTACCCGAAATTGCCCATAGTGTTAGGTAAGGGGTAAATGTACGGGTATGGGTGGGTTGCGCTTCGGCGGGTCGGTGTGGACTTGTTGGGCCGAAGGGCCTGTTTCCACACTGTAAGTAATCTAATCTAATCTAATCTAATCTATCTTGATATCATAGGCAGACTTAACTAACATGTATTCAATTCCTTCATCCAAGCCATTATGTAGATTGTGGTTGAGACCCCAGACATTGATGCCTGTGGTATTCCACTAGCTACATCTTGTAAATTTGAAAATTACTTATTTATCCTTATCCTGTATGCCTGTTAGCTAATTAATCCTTTATACATGCTAATATGTTATCCCCAATTCAAATCTTCTGCAGTAAATTTTGATGTAGAATTTTATTTAATGCCTCTTAAAAATCCATAATCACCAGATCTACATATTCCCCTTTATTCACATTGCTTGCAACTTCTTCAAAAGCCTGTACAAATTATTTGGACACGATCTCCCCTCACAAATTCATGTTTAATCTGTCTCATCGCATTATTATTTTCTAAGTATCCTGTTATATCTTCCTTATTAAGATTTCTAGAAATTTTCTGATGGCAAATATAAAACTAACTGGCTGATAGTTTCCTGCTTTCTGCTTCCCTCCTTTCTTTTGTAAAAATATTCAATTTGCAATTTCCTAGTCTATTAGGACCTGTTCACAATCTAAGAATTTTTAAAGATTATTCTTATATATGTATTATCTTTGCAGCCACTCCATTCAGGACCAAAAGCAGTCAGGGATGTAGGCATTCCTGGCTGGGACAGCAATTGTTGTCCATCTGTAGTTGTCCTTGGGAAGAGTATGATGAACTGCTGCAATCCATTTTGCTGTATTCGGACTAATAATGTTGTGAGGGAGGGGATTCCAAGATAATGACCCAGCGACAAAGGAATGATTTACAATATATTTCAAAGTCAATATGGTGAGTGGCTTGGAGGGGCACTTGGTGTTCCCACGTTCTGGTTGATGGTAGTCTTAATTTGGGAGGTACTGACTAAGGAGTTCTGCTGAATACAGGGAGTACCTCTTGGAGATGACACAAAATGCTGTGAATGAACATTGGTGGGAGTGAGAGCGAACGTTTATTGATGTGGTGCCAGTTGAGCGTGTTGCTTTGTCTTGGATGGTAACAAGCCTCTTGACTGTTTTGGACGGCATTCATCCAGGCAGCGGGGAGTGTGCTATCGCACTCCTGACTGGTGTGGAGGGAGAGTAATTCTTGTTGAATACAGGAACCTGGTCCATGCTTTCTGTGATCTTGAATGTAAAAGACTTGAGGGATTTTGTATATGTGTATAAAATTTATAATTTTTGTGATGACTCTGGGAATAGCAGAGCTGATTTCCAGTGCTCTACTCCAGTGAGGCATAAAACATTTCACACTGACTGTATCTCTGGTAAAGTATCCACCTCCCACCTAATTTCATGCTCTCCCACTCTCAGTATTGGCTGCAACATCTTCGTCTCACCCCTCCCAACCTGCCACATTAACAATCCTGCATGTCTGTAGCACTTGCTACTCACTCACAAGGAGCACTTATTGGCTACTTACACCAGCACTAACAGCCAGGCCACCCACTTGCATCTCACTGAATCCCTTCCCTTCTCTCATTACAAGAGAAGACTGCCAGTAACCAGGGCAGGGTGAAGCTGTTTGGATGGAGATTGCTTGAAATTTAGCTCTCCACTCTCTCTCCTGGATGCTGGAGACTGGGACTGCACAGCGGGGCAGCACAGTGGCAGAGCGGTTAGCACTGCTTTCTAACAGCACCAGAGACCAAGGCTCAATTCTAACCTGACTGTTTGTGTAGAGTTTGCATGCTCTCTCCAGGTCTATGTGGGTTTCCTCTGGGTGTGCCAGTTTTATAGAATCACAGAATCCCTACAGTGTGGAAGCAAGCAATTCGGCCCATCAAGTCCATGCTGGCCCTCGGAAGGGCATCCCATCCAGACTCACTATTCTGATACCCCTGCATTTCCCACAGCTAACCCACTTAGCCTGCACATGGCTGGACACTGTGGGCAATTTAGCATGGCCAATTCTAACCTGTACATCTTTAGACTGTGGGAGGAAATTAGAGCATCCTGAGGAAACCCCACGCAGACACGGGGAGAACGTGCAAACTCCACAAAGTCAGATGTCTAAGGTTGGAATTGAACCCAGGTTCCTGGTGCTGTGAGGCAATAGTGCTAACCACTGAGCCACCATGCCACCCCTCCCACAATCCAAAGAAGTGCAGGTTAGTTGGCTATGCTGCATTGTCCTGTAGTGTCCAGGGATGTGTGGGCTAGGTGGATTAGTCATGGTAAATATGGGGTTTTAGGGGAATAGAGGCAGGGTTAGGCCTGGTTGGGATGCTCTTCAGAGGGTCATTGCAGACTTGATGGGACAAATGGCCTCAATCTATGCTGTGGGCATTCTTTGCTTCTGTGCAGATGCTAAGACACCCTTGTTGCACCAGCCCAGTAAGTACCATTCTTCATTCCACTGCACCTCTCACCCCATTAACTCCATTGTCAGTGTCACTCATTGCACATCATTTCTAACCACTGGCCATGATGCCTTCTCTCTCCCTTCTCTCCTGAAAGTACGAGTCTAGCAATGGAGGGCACCAAGAAAGAAATAATTGAAGTGCAAACTGGGCATGTTCTTTTGAAGGTAAAAGCTTTAGCACAGAAACAAATAGGCCTTGAATCACAAAGAAAATATGTAGTTAAAGCAAACCAATGAAAGAAGACACGGGACAAATATTACGAGAAAGGTTCAGTTAATATTCAGGAATATTGTGACAACGCAGAAGGAATAAAAAAGAAACTTACAAATCAAGGCGAATTGAAAAAAAAAGCAGATAACATTAAAGATAACACAAAAACATTTCGCAAATGTATATGAATATTTGACGAGGGTAAAACTTAGTCCTAATAAGGTCCTACCTCTTCACATAGAGGAAGAGAGAGTGACAAAATTATTCAATAAGCACTTTGTATCTCTTGTCATAACAGAATCAGATGATGTGAAAGATACACAAAAAATGAAATTATGGACATAACAGATAAAGAAGATACATCCAAAACATCATTCACAATCATTGCATCCTTATTGGATATTGGACTGGTGCTGTAGGACTGGAGGTTTGCTAACGTTATCCCATTATTTGAGAAAAAGGAGAATGATAGACTTAGAAACTACAGATCAGTCAGCCTAGTAGTGGTGGTTAGCAATATATTGGAAACCATTATGAGGGACAAAATAAACTTTCATTTGGAAAGGCTTGAGTTAATCAAGGAGAATCAGCACAGAGTAGTTAGTGGTAAGTCTTTTATGAATTGTTGGATGAGGTAATTCATAACATGAAGTTACTCAAAGTAGTGAAAAAGAGGTTGCTTTTACTAGTTGGACTTTTTGAAGGTATTCAACAATTACCATGCAGAAGGTATTTTAAGAAATTAAAGGCCGTAGAATTAAGTTGTGATGTGAACAGAAGGTTGCCTCAATGATGTGAAATAAAAGGTTAGGAACCTATCAGGCAGGGAGGTGTTGATAGTGGTGCTCTGCATGGATCAGTTTCAACTCTTTGCAACCTAGGCTTGGCTGTTGAAAGCAGCATTATAGAGTTAGCAGATGATAAGGAAAAAAAGTAATGCAGGAGTTTGTGATGGAAATTGTTAATCTTCATGGAGAAAGGAACATGTTGGTGAAATGAACAAAAGTATAACATACAGGGCTGAATGTTAGGCTTTTTTTTTGGCAGAGTGCAAGTCACGTCATGTTTGCCAGAGTGATTCTCATCATGAGACTGAGTGAGGTTTCCTGCTAACCTTATCAAACTTGCTGCATTAATTGGTGCTTCTGCAGTTATGTACAGAGTTATGGACAGACTTACCACGCTCTATTCTTGGAGAAACTTGACACACACTGAAAATCCCACTCATGCTGCAGCCATCTTTAACAGGCCATTGTGAACCTGGCAAGCATTGTTGACCTGGAGCTGTCCTCCACATGGCAGACAGCGAGAAATCAGTGCCTTGCTTTGCAAGCATGGTCTTGGAGATCTTGATGGATAGGAACACTTGTGCATGAAACACAGAGAGCAAGCACACAGATGCAGCAGTTAATCAGGTAGGAATGTTGGCCCTTATTTCAAGGGTGTTGGAAGATGAGAGTGAGGAGGTTTTACTGCAACTATACCAGGCACTGGTGAGATTATATCTGACATATTGTGAGCAGTTTTGGTCCCCTTATTGAAAGAAAAATTTCATTTCATTTGATGCAATTCAGAGAAAGTTTATTAGAAATATTCCTAGTATGGAGGAATTGCTTATGAACAAAGATTAAACAGGTTAGGACTCTGTTCATTGCAAGTTAGAAGGAAGAGAGATGCCAGTTTAAGACTGAGATGAGGAATTTTTTCTCTCCGTGTGTTGTGAGTCTTTGGAACTCCTTGCATGCAGGGGGCAGGATCCTTGTGCATACTCAAAGTGAGGTAGAACAATTCTTAATCAGTAAGGAATCAAGAGTAATGGGGAAAGGACAGGAAAGTGGAGGTGAGGAGTTTTGGATCAGCCATGATCCCTATTGAGTGGAGGAGCAGACCGAAGATGCTAAATAACCTATTCCTATTACTATTTCTTATAGTCTTACAGTCTTATAGTAATAGCTATACCACCACGTTCATCTTCCATAACACCTGTATCTCTCTCTCATTTCAGGAGCTAAACAGCCCATTGAAAGACAGGAAGATTCAAGATAGTGGTGTGCTGCCTGTCATTAGGTCATTCACCTTTTATGACAAGAGACTCTTGATTCTGACTGGACCAATCAGGGACCGTTGTGGTATCAGATGCTGCCCTTAAGTTACTGCATTGGGAACCCCCTGAATGAAATTTAAACCCCTTGACTTAACCAAAGTCTGCTGATAACTGTGGGAGGACTCCTGGCTTTGTAACTGCTCTAGACTGCTTGTCAAGATTAACATGAGCCTGATGTCTCTGACTGAGGGGCAAAGCACATGAAGGCAAAGCAAGGCAATCCAAGGCAGAGATGCTGTGAGTGTTTGATAAAGGTCAGGTTGATAGCACGAGGGAGAAGCAGAATGAAAATGCTCTGGGGGAAAGTGAGAAATGAAATGAGACTGGCAAAAAGGGAATGTGCAAAGTGATTGGTGGCAAGATTCATGGACACCATCCTGCTGCACCATTTTTGCATGGACACAGGCATTCACCAATTTGTTTTCAATTCTTTGATGATGTAATAAGCAGGGTAGATAAAGGGGATGCAATTGATGTAATATATTTGGATTTCCAGAAGGCATCAGATAAGGTATCAGACATCAGGCTACTTAACGCTCATGGTGTTGAAGATAGTATGTTAGCATGGATGGAAAATTGGCTATCTAATAAATAAAGTAATTATCTCAATAATCAGGGCATTTTCAGGATGGTAACCTGTAACTAGCGCATGCTACAGGGATCAGTGCTGCAACCACAATTATTCATCATATATATTTATGACTTGGATGAGGAAAGTTAATGTACTATAGACATGTTTGTGGACAACAGAAAAATAAATGGGAAAGCAAGTGGTGAGGATGGCAAAAGAGTCTGCAGAGGAATATAGACAAGTGAGTGAGGGTATTTTGTAGGGATGAAAATGTGTTGCTGGAAAAGCGCAGCAGGTCAGGCAGCATCCAAGGAACAGGAAATTCGACGTTTCGGGCATAAGCCCTTCATCAGGAATTGTAGACGGAGGAAGAGAGCTTCTTCAAGGAAGGCATCCTTGCAAGAGGATTCACAATAGGTTAAAATCTTCGAAGAGAAAGTGAGGTCTGCAGATGCTGGAGATCAGAGCTGAAAATGTGTTGCTGGAAAAGCACAGCAGGTCAGGCAGCATCCAAGGAACAGGAAATTCGACGTTTCGGGCATAAGTCCTTCATCAGGATTCCGAAACGTCGAATTTCCTGTTCCTTGGATGCTGCCTGACCTGCTGCGCTTTTTCAGCAACACATTTTCAGCTCTGATCTCCAGCATCTGCAGACCTCACTTTCTCCTATTTTGTAGGGATGATTGGGAAGTGGAAGTCCATGAAGAATGGATAATGAGAGTTCAGATACAGTATGTTCCTGTTAGTGGAAAGGCAAGGCTGGCAGTGGAGGGAATGTTGGATGGCTGGAGAATGGAGGTCTGGTCAAGAAAATGAAAGAGGCATATGGCAAGTATAGACAGTTGGATTGAGTGAATCCCTAGAAGAGTATAAAGGCAGTAAAAGTTTACTTAAGAGGGAAATCAGGAGACAAAAAAGGAGACATGAGATAGCTTTGTTAGAGACAAAAAAAAAGCTGCAGATGCTGGAATCTAAGATAGACAGGCAGGAGGCTGGAAGAACACAGCAAGCCAGGCAGCATCAGGAGGTGGAAAAGTCAATATTTTGGGGAGAAACCCTTCTTCTGGGGTGGGTGTAAGGGGAGCTGCAGATAAAGGGGAGGGTGGGGGGGGGGGGGGGTGTGCAGGGTGGTGAGGTGGGGATAGGTGAACACAGGTAGAGGATATGACTTGGTTGGTTGATGGGAGGAATGAATCTGGTTGGTGGCTGGAAGGAAGGGTCAATGAGAGAAAGTAAATGGAGTTAGGTGATGGGATAGGAGGTTGTTTGAAACTGGAGAACTCAATGTTAAATCCTCTGGGCTGGAGGCTGCCCAGATGAAAGATGAGATGTTGTTCCTCCAATTTACAGTCTGATTCATTGTGGTAAGGGAGGAGGTCAAGGATGGTCATGCCAGAAAGGGAATGGGAAGGGAAATTTAAATGAGTGCTGACTGGGAGGTCAGGTCAGCCCCTGTGGATCCGGCTGAGATGCTCGGTGAAATGTTCCTTTCATTTGTGCTTGTTCTCCCCGATGTAGAGAAAGCCACATCAGGACCACAGGGTTCATTCCTCCCATTGACCAACCTGGTCATTCTTCTACTTGTCTTCACCTAATCCCACCTCACCACCTTTCCCCAGCCATCCCTTTATCTGCAGCTCCCCTTATACCCACCCCAGTCCTGAAGAAGGGTTATACCTGAAATATTGACTTCTCCACATCCTGATGCTGCCTGGCTTGTTGTGTTCTTCCAGAGACTTGCTTGTCTACATGAGATAGCTTTGGCAAAGTTCAGCAGAATCCAAAGAGATTTCATAAGTATGTTCAAGGCAAAAGAGTAACTAGGGAGAGAATACGGCTCCATAATGATCAACATGTCCATCTATGTGTGGAACCAGAAGAGATGGATGAGGTACTAAATGAATAGCTTGTGTCAGTATTTACTAATTGGAAGGACATGGAAGCTTGGGAATTTGGAGAAATAAATAGAGATGTCTTGAGAAGAGTTCATATTACAGATGAGGAGGTCTTAAAATACATAACAGTAGATAAATTCCTGGGAACTGATCAGATGCTTTCCAGACCTTTGTGGGAAGCTAGGGAAGAGATTGCTGGGCTCCTTGTTGAGTTATTTGTGTCATTGATGGCCAAGGGTGAGGTGCCAGAAGACTGGAGGTTGATTAATGTGGTGCCATTAGTTAAGAAAAGCTATAAAGAAAAGCCAGAGAACTATGGACCAGTGAACCTTACATCAGTGGTGGGTAAATTATTGGAGGGGATTCGGAGGGACAGGATTTACATGCATTTGGAAAATAAATGACTGATTAGAGATAGTCAGCATGGCTTTGTGCAAGGGAAATTGTGTCTCACAATTTTTTGAAGAGTTGACCAAGAAGGCAGAATGGTAGATGTTGTCTGTATGGACTTCAGCTAAGCATCCAACTGGTGGACAGATTAGTAAGGTTAGATCAAATGGGATCCGGAGGAGCTAGCCAATTGGATACAAAGTTGGTGTGAAAGTAGGAGACAGAAAGTGGTGATGGTGGAGGGTTATTTTCCACATTGGAGGCCTGTGACCAACAATGTACAACAAGGATCAGTGTTGGGTCCACTGCTTTTCATCATTAATATAAATGATTTGATTGTGATTATAGGAGGTATGGTTAATAAGTTTGCAAATGACACCAAAATAGGTGGTGAAGTGGACAGGGAAGAAGATTACTCAAAGTACAATGGGACCTTGGTCAGATGAGCCAATAAGCAGAGGACTGGCAGATAAATATGAAGTGTTGCATTTTGGTAAGGCAAACCAGGACAAGACTTTCTAGTTCATACTCGGGCACTGAGGAATGTTGCCGAACAGAGACTTAGAGATGCAGGTGCATCGTTCTTTGAAAGTAGAGTCACAGGAAGGCAGGGTGGTGAAGAAGGTGTTTGGCATGCTTGCCTTCATTGGTCATTGGGTTGGTACCTGGGACTTCGATGTTGTGGCCATTACAGAGACGTGGGTAGAACAGGGACAAGAATGGCTGTTGCACGTTCCAGGGTTCAAATGTTTTAGTAGGATCAGACATGGGGGTAAAAAAGGGGGAGGCGTGGCATTACTTGTCAAAGATAGTATCACAGCAGTGGAATGGACGATGGAAGAGGACTTGCCATCTGAGGTAGTTTGGGCTGAGGTTAGAAATAGGAAAGGTGAGGTCACCCTGTTAGGTGTTTTCTACAGGCCTCCTAATAGTCCTAGAGAAGTAGAGGATAATATTGCGAGGATGATTCAGGAAAAGAGTGAAGGTAGCAGGGTGGTTGTTATGGGGGACTTTAACTTCCCAGATATTGACTGGGAGAGCTATAGCTCGAGTTCATTAGATGGGTCGGTGTTTGTACAATGTGTGCAGGAGGGTTTCCTGACACAATATGTCGACAGGCCAACAAGAGGGGAGGCTATATTGGATTTGGTTCTAGGTAATGAACCAGGCCAGGTGTTAGACTTGGAGGTAGGTGAGCACTTCGGGGACAGTGACCACAACTCGGTGACTTTTACTTTAGTGATGGAGAGGGATAATCGTGCGCCGCAGGGCAAGAGTTATAGCTGGGGGCAGGGAAATTATGATGCAGTGAGGCATGACTTAGGATGTGTGGATTGGAAAAACAGGCTTCAAGAGAAGAACACTAATGAGATGTGGGGATTGTTCAAGGAGCAGCTACTGCGTGTCCTCGATAGGTATGTACCAGTCAGGCATGGTGTAAAGGGCCTTGTGAGGCAGCCGTGGTTTAGTAAGGAATTGGAGTCCCTTGTGAAAGGGAAGAAGGCGGCATATGTAAAGATGAGGCGTGAAGGTTCAGTAGGGGCGATTGAGAGTTATAAGGTAGCCAGGAAGGAGCTAAAGAGGGAGCTAAGAGAAGCGAGAAGGGGACATGAAATGTCTTTAGCTGGTAGGATTAGGGAAAACCCAAAGGCTTTCTATAGGTATGTCAAGAATAAAAGGATGACTAGGGTAGGTATCGGTCCAGTCAAGGATAGTAGTGGGAAGTTGTGTGTGGAGGCGGAGGAGATTGGAGAGACATTAAATCAGTACTTTTCATCAGTATTCACTCAGGAACAGGACACTGTTGCTGATGTGAATATGGAATCACAAATAATTAGAATGGATGCCCTGGAAATATGCAGGGAAGAGGTTTTGGGAATATTGGAAAGGATGAATATAGATAAGTCTCCTGGGCCTGATGGCATTTACCCCAGGATCCTATGGGAAGCTAGGGAGGAGATAGCAGAGCCATTGGCCTGGATTTTTATGTCGTCATTGTCAACGGGAATAGTACCAGAGGACTGGAGGATAGCGAATGTGGTCCCATTGTTCAAGAAAGGGAGTAGGGATAGCCCTAGTAACTATAGGCCAGTGAGTCTGACTTCAGTGGTGGGCAAAGTCTTAGAGAGAATGGTAAGGGATAAGATTTATGAACATCTGGGTAGGAATAACGTGATCAGGGATAGCCAGCATGGTTTTGTGAAGGGCAGGTCGTGCCTCACAAACCTTATTGAGTTCTTTGAGAAGGTGACTAAGGAAGTGGACGAGGGTAAAGCAGTAGATGTTGTGTATATGGATTTTAGTAAGGCGTTCGATAAGGTTCCCCATGGTAGGCTAATGCTAAAACTACGGAGGTATGGCATTGAGGATACATTAGAGGTTTGGATTAGGAATTGGCTGGCTGGAAGGAGACAGAGGGTAGTAGTTGATGGATTATGTTCATCTTGGAGCGCAGTTACTAGCGGTGTACCACAAGGATCTGTTTTGGGACCATTGCTTTTTGTTATCTTTATAAATGATCTAGAGGAAGGACTTGAAAGCTGGGTAAGCAAGTTTGCGGATGACACAAAAGTCGGTGGAGTTGTGGATAGTGAGGAAGGAAGTGGTAGGTTACAGCGGGATATAGATAAGTTGCAGAGCTGGGCGGAAATGTGGCAAATGGAATTCAATGTAGCTACGTGCGAAGTCGTTCACTTTGGTAGGAATAACAAGATGATGGATTACTGGGCTAATGGTAGGCTACTTGGTAGTGTGGATGAGCAGAGGGATCTTGGTGTCCATGTACACAGATCTCTGAAAGTTGCCACCCAGGTAAATAGTGCTGTGAGGAAGGCATATGGTGTACTGGGCTTTATTGGCAGAGGAATTGAGTTCCGGAGTCCTGAGGTCATGTTGCAGTTGTATAAGACTCTGGTGAGGCCTCATCTGGAGTATTGTGTGCAGTTTTGGTCGCCATACTATAGGAAGGATGTGGAAGCTTTAGAACGAGTGCAGAGGAGGTTTACCAGGATGTTGCCTGGAATGGTAGGAAAATCTTATGAGGAAAGGCTGAGGCACTTGGGGCTGTTCTCATTGGAGAAGAGAAGGTTTAGGGGAGATCTGATAGAAGTGTATAAGATGATTAGGGGTTTAGATAGGGTAGATACTAAGAACCTTTTACCGCTAATGGAGTCAGGTGTTACTAGGGGACATAGCTTTAAATTAAGGGGTGGTAGGTATAGGACAGATGTTAGGGGTAGATTCTTCACACAGCGGGTTGTGAGTTCATGGAATGCCCTGCCCGTATCAGTGGTGAACTCTCCTTCTTTATGGTCATTTAAGCGGGCATTGGATAGGCATTTGGAAGTTATTGGGCTAGTATAGGTTAGGTAGGATTCGGTCGGCGCAACATCGAGGGCCGAAGGGCCTGTACTGCGCTGTATCCTTCTATGTTCTATGTAACATTGAGTGTAGGAGTTGGGGCATTATATTGTGGCTGTACAGAATATTGGTGAGTTATTGTTTTTACCTAGAATATTGGTGAGGCCAATTTTGGAATATTATGTGCATTTATGCATAAGGCTCTGTTTCTGTGCTCTAAGACTCTATGGTGTTATGGGTGGGTAGAAATTTGGCAGATGGAATATAATGTGAGAAAATTTGAGGGAAAACTTTGGCAGAAAGAATAGAGGAGCTGAATATTATATAAGAGGATAAAGACTGCAAACAGCTGGGATTTGGGAGCCCTTGTACATGAATCACATGAAAGTTACCATCAAGTTCAGCAGGTAATATAGAAGGTAAATAGAATGTTGGCCTTTATTTCAGATGGAATATATTATAAAAATACACTTAGTTGCTGAAACTATACAAGGCATTGGTCAGGTCATAGCTGGAATACTGTGAACAGTTTTGGGTCCTTTATCTAAGGAAGAACAGTTCGGCATTGGAGGCAGTCCACACAGATTTCATTAAGTTGATACCAGGTATGGACAGAGTGGGTAGCATTTGGGCAGCATGATGGCTTAGTGGTTAGTGCAGCTAACACAACCAGTACCAGGGAACTGGGTTTAATTTCAGCCTTGGGTGACTGCCTGGGTGGAGTTTCCATGTTTTCCTTATGTCTGGGTGCTCCAGTTACCTTCCACAGTCCAAAGATGTTTAGGTTAGGTGGATTGGCAATATTAAATTGTCCTGTAGTGACCAGGGATGTTCAGGCTTTGTAGATTAGCCAGGGGAAATGCAGGGTTATAGAAATTAGGTGGAGGGATGTGTCTGGGTGGGATGCTCTTCGAGGGTGGGTGCAGACTAAGTGGGTCAAATGACCTCTATCTGCATTGTAGGGATTCCATGACTGTTTTATAAGGAGAGGTTGATAGGTTTGGACTGTCCTTGTTGGAATATAGACGACTGGGAGGCAACCCTTATTTAAAAGTGTTCTTTAAAAGAAATATTAAATATAGAAGAGGATGAAATAATGGTCTCCTTTGATGTTATAGCCCTGTTCACATCAATTAACATTGACCTGGCCAAAGAAACAATGACCTCACTACGAGGAAAACCAGGACCACAAACACCAGACAGCATCAACTTCATCAGCAAAGACAACACCTTCAAGACAATGAATCTGTGCCTAACCACCCACTTCACATTCAATATCAAAACCTACAAACAAGTCAATGGGATACCCATGGGACCACCAATATCAGGTCATAGCGGAAGCAGTAATGCAGAGATTCGAACAAGCTGCTGTCCCATCTATCCAACTCAAACTTGGGTCCGAAATGTGGATGATATCTTCATCATCGCAAAACAGAACAGATTGGAGGAAACATACAACACTTGTCAACAATATCCTAACAGGCATAAAACTCACAGAAGAGGAGGAGAATAACAACAGACTCCCATTCCTTGACATGACAGTTGAGGGTACAGTTAATGGAGAGCTTCAAACCAGCTCCTACAGAAAAACAGCAAACACAGACCAAATACTTAACTTCAGAAGCAATCATCCCAATAACCACAAATATATCTGCATTAAGCATTATTTCAACAAGCTACATCACACTGCAACACCCAAGTACTTGGAGAAGAAAAGGAGAAGAAAAATATCGATACAACGTTTTCAAGAAAAAGGGGTACCCAATCAACACAATCCTCCGATTCCTCAGAAACAAACCCAAACAGCAGACACAACGCAACCAAAAACTATAGCCACATTACCTTACATCAAAGACATATCAGAAATGACTTCCAGACGACTCAGACCCCTTGGCATCATGGTAACCCACAAACCTGCCAACACATTTAAACAGAGACTAATGAAACTAAAGGATCTATTAGAAACTACCAGCAAATCTAATGCAATTTACAAGATACCATGCAGGAACTGCAAAAAACACTACATCGGACAAACTAGCAGGAAACTTGGCACCAGGATACATGAACACCAACTAACCACCCGAAGACACGACCCACTATCACTAGTTTCTATACTTGCAGACAAAGAAGGACATCACTTTGACTGGGACAGCACACACACATCCCAGGACAGGCGAAAAAGAGACGTGCATGAGAATTATTACAGAAACCAGAGCTCCATCAATAAAAACATCGATTTAGATCCTATCTACCTTCCCTTGGAAAAAAAGAACCAGAAATGACATCACTCACCTTAAGAAACCAAGACCTATAAATAGAGAGGTGGGACATACCACCAGCGCTTCACCAGAGACTCTCATTGATGATTTTACCTAGTATGGTGACAAAATGTCTGAAAACAAACCTTCATGTTCAATGAGCTAGCTTACATACTCAGAAATATTAAATCTCAGAGTAAAGGGTAGCACGTTAAAGCCAGAAACAGAAACAGAAAATCCAGGGACCTGCCCCAGTACATAAAGGAACAAGTTATAATGCTGGTGTTTGGAGTGGGAGAGGGGGTATGGGAGGACAGTTGAAGGGGAAGTTCGGTCAGAGCCTTAGAGTTATAGAGATCCATGACACAGATATAAGTCCTTTGGCCCATTGAGTATGTGCTAATCAAAAACATGCACCTAACTGTTCTTCCCATTTTCCATGAATTGCCCATAGCCTTGCTTAGTTTGGCTTCACATGTGCAAGTATATATTTCTTAAGTGTTTAAGGATATCTGCCTCTACTACCTTTGCAAGTTACAGCTTCCCACTACCCTCTCGATAACAAACATTTTTCTCACATCCCCTCTCAACCTCCTGCCCTTACCTTAATTCTATCCCCTTGGTCATTGATCCAGCCATCAAATGGAAAAGTTTCTCCCTGCCTAATCTATTTACGCCCTTCATAATTGTATACATCTCAATCATGTTCCCCTCTCAGTTTCCTCTGCTCTAAGACAAAACAACAGCAGACAGACAGGGACTTGAAGCCTGGACTCTCAGATTGAAAATTGAATGCTCTTCCAGCTGAGCTACCCAGGCTCTATAAAATGCCATGACACACCAGGTAAGACTTGAAATCTAAAAGATAGGGTCACAATTGCTACATCATAAGAACCCCTAAATTCTACCACCTGCTATACTGGGATTTGAACCCATACCCCCAGAGAATCAGCCTAAGCAGCTGGATTACTAGAGAATGACTCCTCAGTTCAACATAATGGGTCTCCACATTGGAGAGATGGGCCAAATGGCCTGGTGACAGAGTACAAGGTAATCAGGGACATGGAAGCTTTTTTTGGTATGCAAGGTCCAGTGCTGAGAGTTTCCATCGTGATCTGCTTTAACAGCAGTCACGTTTTGTTTTCTAGCTGTGAAGGGCTACAAGAAAATAGCTGGACAATGCCCAGGGTGGACTGGGTAAATGTGAGCGTGATGGCTGACAGTGTAGGATCCACATTTGCTGGGTGCCATGACATTGCACCAACAAAAATATGACAATGCTGTTTGCAAAGTGCAGCTGCATTGGATGTTCCATCATTGCTGCAACCATTTCATATGCATTCAGATTGTGGTATTTAAGGAATAGCTGCTGATCAAAGGCAATTTGATACACATCATTGGTGCTTGCAAACTGAATATAAGCCCCCTCAAAATATTGAAATTATCAGTACTGGCTGAAGTGAACCACTTTTAGTTCCACCCTGAAGGGCCCTGTGTGAGCCACACAAGTTTCAGTCCACCTCCATCATGTAAGTGTCACTGATGCCTGTGAGCAATACAGTGTGAGTGAGGTTCAGTGATTAAAGTGGGTGCATGGTGCAGGTTTGCCCATACTTGCTGGCGTGCGGCAGCTACTCAACTGGCATGGCACCATCACCAAGCTACTGCACCTTCTGTAGCAGAATGTGGATATCCAATAGAGATATGTGCCCCATTATACCTCATTGTGTGGGGAAGTGTGCACAGCCCTCATCTGCAGGATTCACCCCCAAAGAATGCCCTGAGATTTAAGAAACATTTTAACTCATTTTGCGCCTAATGTGGGCCCTTTCCATCAAAAGTGATAGCCGCTGCTGCTGATGGGATGTTGATTGCTATGGCAGCCTACATAAGAAAGCGAAGTTGGATTCAAGAGGACCACATCTTCATTTTCTGGCCATTAGCGTAGAGCTAAGTCAATGGTGACAGAACTGTGCCAGATACTGGAGTAGGGCCTGAGGCTGCAGGAATGGGAGACTATCCTCTCCGGATGGCTGCCAAGGTGACAGCCCCTTTAAACCTTAATGTCACTGACTCCTTCCAGGGACTGAGAGGTGACCGGTGTGGAATCTTTCAGTCATGCATTTACTAATCATCAGTCCAGTGCCCATTGTCATTGACCAATTAGTTTCCTGATGACAGCATCACTTCTGCAGTTAGGGCAGTAGGATTTAGAAACATAACTTGCTTCCTCCAGGTGCTGGGTATCATTGACTGCACACACGTGACACTGATGTGACCATTTCACAATGCTGCGGCATTCATCTATAGGAAGGGCTTGCATTGATCAATAATCAGATAATTTGTGATTACCATTACCACTTCCTGGAGCACTCTCATCCAGAGTGAAGGTTTAGTTGAGTATAAAGCTGCTGAACACATAGTTCCATTAGTTGAAACTATCTTGGTCTAGTCTTGGTTGGTTGAATGAAGAGGTCCTCCATTAGAGTATGGACAGAGTCTGCTGTGTCGTTCTGTGCTCTATACAATGGAAGCAGAAAAGGAGGCAAGGCAACTCGGACTTGGCCAAAAAAATAAACTTTACTCTATAACATCATGTTGGTGCATGATCCTCACTGGTCCAGCATCAGGTTTATCAGCTTCTTTAAGTGAAAACTTCAGTCTTCAAAGGAAAATGTTGAAAGTTTTGGAAGTAAAACTTCCTACTTGATAAACAAAAGGTCTTGGCTAGCAATATGCACGAATTTTGCATAATGTGTCAGTTTTAGAAGAAGGAACTCTTGGCTTGTCAGTATAAATCAGAGCCCCAAAGATCCATATGACAACACATTCAGTCATAGAGTCATAGAGATGTACAGCATTGAAACAGACCCTTCAGTCCAACTCGTCCATGCCAACCAGATATCCTAACCTAATCTAGTCCCATTTGCCAGCACTTAGCCCATATCCCTCTAAATCTTTCCTATTCATAAACATATCCAGATGCCTATTGTAATTGTACCAGCAAAAAGTGAGGTCTGCAGATGCTGGAGATCAGAGCTGAAAATGTGTTGCTGGTTAAAGCACAGCAGGTTAGGCAGCATCCAAGGAACAGGAAATTCGACGTTTCGGGCCTGATGAAGGGCTCTGGCCCAAAACGTCGAATTTCCTGTTCCTTGGATGCTGCCTAACCTGCTGTGCTTTAACCAGCAACACATTTTCAGCTAATTGTACCAGCCTCCACCACTTTCTATGGCAGCTCATTCCATACATGCAACACCCCTGCATGAAAATGTCACCCGTTTGGTCTCTTTGAAATCTTCCCCCTCTGACCCTAAACCTATGCCCTCTAGTTCTGGACTCCCCCAACAATCTGTGCCCTTCATGATTTTATAAACCTATAAGGTCACCCCTCAGTCTCCAATGCTCCTCGGATGTTGCCTGACCCGCTGTGCTTTTCCAGGACCACACTCTCAACTCTGATCTCCAGCATCTGAAGTCCACACTTTCTCCTTACCATTAAGTGTAAAAGTCCTGCCCTGATTTGCCTTTCTGAAATACACATTAATTTGAAATAAACTCCACCTGCCACTCCTCAACTCATTGGCCCATCTGATCAAGGTACTCTGAGGTAACCTTCTTCGCTGTCCACTACACCTCCAATTTTGGTGTCATCTGCAAGCTTACTAACCATACCTCCTATGTTCACATCCAAATCATTTAGCTAAATGATGAAAAGGAGTGGACCTAGCACCTATCCTTATGGCACACCACAGTTCACAGGCCTCCAGTCTGAAAAGCAACCCTCCACACCACCCTCTGCCTTACACCTTCAAGCCAGTTCTTTATCCAAATGGCTAGTTCTCCTGTTATTTCATTTAATCTGACCTTACTAACCAGTCAACCATGAGGAACCTTGTCAAACACCTTACTGAAGTCTATGTAGATCACATCCTTTGCTCTGCCCTCATCAATCCTCTTTGTTACTTCTCAATTAAATTAGTGAGACATGTTTTCCATACACAAAGCTATGTTGACTATCTCTAATCAGTTCTTGCCATTTCAAATATGTGTAAATCCTGTCCCTCAGGATTCCTTCCAACACCTTGCTCACCACTGATATCAAGCTCACTGGACTATAGTTCCTTGGTTTTTCCTTTCTATCTTTCTTAAATTGTGGAATCACATTAGCTAACCTCCAGTCTTCCGGCACCTCACTTGTGATTATTGATGATATAATTATCTCAGCAAGGGCCCAGCAATTGCTTCCCACAGAGTTCTAACGTATATCTGAATGGGTCCTTTATGCATATTAAGACATTCAGCACCTTCTTCTTTGTAATATGAACATTTTTCAAGATGCCATCATCTATTTCCCCACATTCTATATCTTCCATGTCCTTCTCCACAGTAAACACTGATGCAAAAAAAACTTGCCTAGTGTTTCCCCCATTTCCTGCGGTTCTACAAGGCGCTCAGGTGTTCTATTCTCTCCCTGGTTACCCTTTTGTCCTTAATGTATTTATAAAGTCCCTTTGGATTCTCCTTAACCCTATTTGCCAAAGCTAATTTCATGTCCTCTTTTTGGCCTCCTGATTTCCCTCTTAAGTACGCGCCTACTGCCTTTATACTTTTCTAAGGATTCATTCGATCTCTGCCATATGCTTCCTTCTATTGCTTTACCAAAGCCTCAATTTCTCTAGTTGCCCAGCATTCCCTACACCTGCCAGCCTTGCTTTCACCCAGAACATATTGTTCTGGACACTCGTTATCTCACTTTTGAAGACTTCCCTTTTTCCAGCATCCCTTTATCTGTGAACATCTGCCTCCAGTCAGCTTTTGAAAGTTCTTGCCTAAAGCCAATTGGCCTTCCTCCAATTTAGAACTTTAATTTTTAGATCCAGACTACCCTTTTCCATGACTATTTTAAAGCTAATAGAATTATGGTCACTGGCACCTCAGTCACCTGCACTGCCTTATTTTCCCAGACTAGGTTGGCTTTTGCATCTTCTTTGTAGGTACATCTACATACTGAATAAGAAAATTTTCTTGTACACACTTAATAAATTCCTCTTCATCTTCTTGGAGTAACATCCAAGATGGCTCTTTTCCCTGGAGTGTCAGAGGCTGAGGGGTGGCCTTATAGAGGTTTATAAAATCATGAGGGGGGATGGATAGGGTAAATAGACAAAACCTTTTCCTTGGGTTGGGGGAGTCTAGAACTAGAAGACATACATTTAGGGTGAGAGGGGAAAGATTTAAAAGGGACCAAAGGGGCAATATTTTCACGCAAAGGGTGGTGTGGGTATGGAATGAGCTGCCAGAGGAAGTGGTGAAGGAGGGTAAAATTACACCATTTAAAAGGCATCTGGATGGATATATGAATAAGAAGGGTTTAGCGGGATATGCGCCAAGTACTGGCAAATGGGGCTAGATTAATTTAGGATAACTGGTCAGCATGGACAAGTTGAACCAAAGAGTCTCTTTCCATGCTGCAAATCCCTATGACTCCATGACTCTATATAAATGGTCCAGCCTTTTCATTTTGACCTATGGCATTCATGGAGTCAGGGTCTTAATTATTTTACTATCATCTGGGTTACATCTGGTGTGACCACATTAATCGCAAGTAAGCTGAGACCTGATGACTAAGCTGGTCTTGTGGTATTGATATGGTCAGTGTTGATACTTGACCAAATAACTGTACCACTTTGAAGTTATAAATAATAACCACTGCCAGATCTTTAAAGGCCTAATCTGCAATCCCAACCTAACCTCCTAGTGGGCCCCATCAGCTGGGCTAATCGACCAGGTGTAAAGCAAAGTCTGTTCTCACAGAAGACCAACTGCACTGTAACTCCTAACACAAGGAATCCCCAACCTACCTCAAGACATTAAGACAAGAGTGTCAAAGGCTTCAGTCCTAATGATGCGAGTTTGGAATGCTTGCTGCTTGGTCAAACTTTAGTGTATCCATGGTCTTAAATATTTTGACTTATCCTGCCAAAGTCATGACAGAATAATGCCAGAATCAATTTGCATTTGCAGTATTGAATCTGTAGTAAGAAGTAAATATTAATCCCTCAGTGGTGAGTTATTCTACTGTGTAATTGAACCAATCAGATGAAGATGCTCTCAGATACACTCTGGCAAATTAAGCTGGCTTAATTGGTTTTAGTCTGAGCAATCATGATACACTCTTCCATGGTTCCTCGTTCCAGAATAACAAATCAAATGTGATCTCTACTGAGCGACCTTTCTTGTAAGTGAATGTTTGCTGAAGAGGATGAGATTAGGAAAGGTTGAATGTCCAACTAATTCACATGAATAATAGACAAGTGGATAAAATAGCAAAGAACGTGGATAAGGACATGGAATCAGCAGTTGGTAAACCAGTCAAAGTATCAGGGAGGGCAAAAAAGTTAGGAAAGAAATAACCTCATATACCATGTGTGAAAGAAATATGAAGATTAGATAGGACAATCTGTCACGGGATCCATTACTTCTTTATGAAAAGACTCGATTCCTCTGTGGAATTTTACCTGATTATATTATATTGTATAAGATTAAGCTTAACAGCAATGATGCTATTAACTCGTTAAATGTCATGGGATCTGTCTACTTCTTTATGAAAAGACTCGATTCCTCTGTGGAATTTTACCTGATTATATTATATTGTATAAGATTAAGCTTAACAGCAATGATGCTATTAACTCGTTAAGTGTCATGGGATCTGTCTACTTCTTCATGAAAAGACTCAATTCTTCTGTGGAATTTTACCTGATTATATTAGATTGTAGCAACAATGATACTATTAACTCTTTATTGTATTTTAGCCTAGCAACAATTAAGTATAACTATGACTATGTGGCAACTGCTCTCTACCAGCTACTTATCAGCTACTTATTGTTTTCTCAGCTAATTAAGTGTTTAACGCGACCTTTAAACAATGCTGACCGAGGCACAGTTTGAGATTCCAGTTCTTTAAACAAATGATGTAATTGCTTAACTTAGACTGTAAGGGATATAAAAGCAGAGCTAAAACAGACAGAACTCACTCTTGTCTTGAAACACAGACAATGAGTCACCCAACCATCCTCTGAACCACCAGGCTTGCAGAAAAGACACATTTGTGCAAAATACGGACCGATCGGATGAAACATACGGACGGCTAAGAGCTTGCTGAAATACGCCTGCCTAAAAGATTCTCGGTTGAGGCACTGCATTCTAGCCTGAAGAAGATACAATCTGAACCAACTAGCTGATACACGCTAGTCTATGAAGATCCCATTTGGGACACTCAGGTATTAAGCTCTGCTTTTATCCTAGGTATCTTTTAAGAACATTCAAAAAGGCTGTAACGATTGTGATTAACTGAAAACATCTGATTGTGAGTATTCAACTTATTATATTGATAAATTTCTATTATATTTTACACCACACACTTCGTATTCGCCGAACCTTTATTTGATAAGATATGTTTACCATTGTGTTGGTATGTTAAGTCTAGAACTTAGCTGAGAAGGCATTAGGATTGACTTAAAGTGAATCCCTCTCACTCCTAGGTGAAAGGATAAACTGAAGGGACCTAGAGACCTGCGATAAACCCAGCCGAGTTTGTAGCTATCAGGACCATACAGTCAATAGGGACCACTGGTAAACTTGACAGGTAACGGCCTCAGGTATATGCCCGAGGTACTGTAGTTTAATCCGGTAGTAACCCATACCTATTGAGGATATCCACCTGAATAACATAACAAATCATTAAGATACATTCTTGAATGGGAATATAAAAATTTTATATAAGTATAAAATAAGTCTATTAAAAAATATATTCAGCCCCTATCTACAAACACACTTGAATATTTCCAAATAATTTTTAAAAAAACAACTTAAACTTCATGGTAAAGCTAATCATATTTAAATATAGATCAGGCTAAAGAATAGTTTTAAAGGAATGCATGCAGAATGCTTACTATATTCAGTGTAATCTGATATTCTTGTCTTATTTTGCACAGTGTGGATGTGAGACTTAAAATAAATTCAATCTTTACAGAGTGAGTGAAGGTGGGACCGCAGGCAAAATGTGAGAGTAAAAAAGGCCATGGAGGTTTGAGTGAATTGAAATTTGTTGTGAGTGAAGAAAATGTGACTGTTAAGAAGAGCATTAAATTATATTAAGGTGTAAAACATAATCTAAGGTTGCAATCCAATAACTGCAATGATCTTAAAATGGAACGTGTACAATATAAATTAGCCACAAGATGGCAATATTTCTACTAGAATTGAAAAAGTTAACCAGCTTTTCCCTTTGCTTTCTTTTGCAATTAAAAATATTAATAGTCATCTACTAATATTGTATGTACTTTCCTTTGCAAAAATAATTCAATATGTTATTGCTTGATTAGTGTTTTTGTGGATAACAGAAACAGTGTCTGCCTTTTCTTTTACTTACTTTGTGTCTCTAATGGAGTTGTGTGAAAATACAGCCTAATAAATTAACAACAACTCTCAGCTACTTTATTGACCATTTAGTAAATTTCTGTGGAACTGACCAATAAATTTGGTGTTGGCCTAAGTCTCCTGAAAGAAATTCTATGTCATGTTGTGGTTATACAGGACATAGGGAGTCCACTGCTAGAATACTACATAAAATTCTGGTCGATATTCTATAAGAAAGGTGTTGCTAAAATGAAAGGTGCAGAAAAAGTTTATAAGGCTGTTGCCAGGATTGGAGGATTTGAGCTATAGGCAAAATAGTCTGGAGCTTTTTTTCCCCTGGAACATTAGAGGTGAAGGGGTGACCTTATAGAGGTTTATAACATCATAAGGGACACAGATAAAGTAAATATTCAAGGTCTTTCTTCTAGTTTTGTGGAGTCTAAAACTAGAGGGCATAGGTTTAAGATGAGAGGGGAAAGATTTGAAAGGGACCTAAGGGATACCTTTTTCACGCAGAGAGTGGTGCATGTATAGAATGAGCAGCCAGAGGAAGTGGTGGAGACTGGTAGAATTGTAACATATAAAAGGCATCAGGATTGATATATGAATAGGAAGGGTTTAGAGGGATATGCTTACAAATGAGTTGAGATCAGTTTAGGATAGCTGGTCGGCGTGAATGAGTTTCCATGCTATATGAGTCTATGACTCTATGCCTCCATAACTACTGGACCCCACTCTCCATAACCAACATTTAAATGAATGCTGAAGGGAATTTAAAGCTTCAAATCTTGTGAGAAAAATAAGGATGTTAATGCTATGTTGGCAAATGCTGAAAATGATCTATGCTTTTAGAAAGTATAAATATCTCTGTTCCAGATTGAAATAAAACAAATATAACATCACAAGGCTGTGAACTACATCATGTATATTGCAATGCCAACAGCTGTTCCCTCTGATTTCCTTAAGTATGGCCATTTTTAGTGGTACTAATTAATACAGAATCTGGGTGATGGATCTTTCCAGCCCCATGAAGACAGGGTTGTTGGCAGGCATCCAGGAAATTGTGGGGCTGCTGAGTTAAGATGGCTACATGTACCATAGTATTGATTATTAAAATGCCAGTGGATGCAGGTATCCCAGTGGTGCCCATGGAGTGCCCCTTCAATGCCCCCTCCAAGAATGCACAGAAAATGCAGAAGCCATCAGCTCAACTGAAGCTCCTCCCTTACCTCTTCAGAGTTGGAGGCTTCATCCAGCTACAGGTTTGAAGGCCACAGCTGTGGTCAAACCCAATCCAATGGCCTAGATCCTGTTTATTCATGGACTGCTGTGTAGGCTAATAAGGGTGCTTCACACTAGGGTGTCCTCACTGTTTCCAACTTGCCTCATCATCACCAACTCCCCCAGCAGAACTGCTGAGGCAGTCAGAACTGCTAGTAGTCCAGTGGAGCTCACAGTATCAAAGGCCTGTCCACCTTCCTTGAACAGGTGAGGAAACCACACCCACAAAATGGCTACAATGAGCACACTGCTGGTTCTGGATTCCCATTTGGTCCACTGGGGTCATGAGCCCACAGCAAAGTCATAGAATTCCTACAGTGTAGAAGCTGGCCATTTGGCCTATTGAGTTCACACTGACCTTCTGAAGAGCATCCCACCCCCTTCCAATGTCTAACCCACCTACCATACACATCCCTGGACACTATGGATAATTTAGCATGGCCAATCCACTGAATGTGCGCATGTGGGAGGAAACTGGAGCACCCGCAGGAAACCCACACAAATGCATGGGGAATGTGTAAATTCCATGAAAATAGTCACCCTAGGATGGGATTGAACCCAGGTCCCTGGCACTGTGAGGCAGCAGTGCTCACCACTGTGCCATGCCACCACATGAGTGTATCAAAGCTAAATTATTGGTAAAATTTCATGAAGTCAAACCTCAGAAATGCTACTTGTCTGTGGACCCTGCATTAAACAAGATTTATATTTAATTTACATGGTTAAACTTCAGTGATTGATGATGTGAGTGCAAATGTAACATTTTCAAAGTACTTATAATTCCTGATCTTCTGACAGTGATATCCTATAAACTGCACAGATGCATGTCAGAATGTTAGATGATATATCTCTCAACATTACACCAATCAAATACCAATTGTTCTCTTATACTTGATAAATTCCAGATATATATTATTCATCAGTATTAATGCTCTGACACAATGTGTTCATTCCAATTCAGCTCAACCCTGTGCTATTTTATATTTACATAGCTTGAGTTGTATAGTATTTATGTTATAATTGATGTAACCTATTTGTTGAGCTGTTTGGGGCTTTTACAAAAGAAAAGCTATTTTTTGGAATAGTATTTGTCATTATACTTCCTTATATTCCTTAATAATTCAGCTATCACCAGGTCTACAAATATTCACATTTTAACTTCTCAGTACAACAACACCTTGTAATTCTGTTGTAATGTAATAAACTGCCCAAAGCCATTTTGCAAAACATTATAAAGTAAGATGTGACACCTAGCCACAGAAGGCAAGATTAGGCAGTCAACAAGGACAAAGTTGATGAGTGAATGAGACTTGGCCAATGTTCCCTTTAAATTATTCTGTGTTCCACATATGCCAATTGGCATGCCAATGCCCAGCTTCTGCTTCCAAAGGCTGCTGCTGTGCAGGAACCTCAAAGATTCATGCAGCAGCAGGAAAAATGAGAAGGATATTGGATTTGGTACCTTTAAGTACGTGCACAGCAAGAGTATTGAATGACATTGTTTTGTAGATGGGAGAATGTGAAGGTTGGCCAGGCCTTCATTGGAGTAATCAAGCCTAGGGCTCTTGTGGCACAGTGGTAGTATCCCTACCTTTGAGCCAGGAGGACTGGGTTCAAGTCTGACCTGTGCCAGTGGTGTGAAATAACGCTCCTGAGCAGGTTGATTATCAAATGGATAGAGGCCACAAAACATAAATAATGTTTTCAGAAGCAGGTGACCTGAGACAAGATTGTAATTCATTTCAGCAACAGTGTGCACAACAAAAAAATCTTTCTCTGGTCTTCATTCCTGGAATCAGTTTATCTTAGTTGGCTGGATTGTTGGTTTGCAGAGTAATGAGATACCAACAGCATAAGTTCAATTCCCATCACTGGTTTGAGGTTACGATGCAGGACTCTCCTTCTCAACCTCTTCCCTAGCCTGAGGTCTGGTGGCCTTCAGGTTAAATCGCCACCAGTTGCTTCTCTCTAACGAGAGTAGCCCCTATGGTCTGGTAAGACTATGGTGACACAGCAACAGTCTTCATGCCAATTCATTCTCACCTTCCTTTTTTATAACCAAGTAGTAATTTATTCAATTGATCATTGATCACCTTTACTACTGGACAATGAGCCAGATCCTGTTCTCAGTTGTTTCACAAATGAGCATCTTTAGCATGACTAAGAGAATGATCAGCATAACAATCAGAAATGAGGAGAGAGGGCCTTTTTCTTGTCCATAGTCTGAGAAAACAGAGACATGCTCCAGTGCGTAATGCTATCCTGATTGACAGTTACTAGTTCAGTGTGTACCGTTAATCAAATCTAAGGCTTTCCTAGTGTCCACTGCTTAAATTCACAGCACAAAGGGGTATTTATCATGAACACCCATCAAGAGCTGCAGATTAGGAACCACTCTGTATTTTGCACGTAAAATCAAAATGTCGCAAACGGCATTTCTGAATGAATTGATATCTCATAAGATATCAATCATCTTATTAAGTGAATGTTATTTGATGACACACATGAAAATATTAGTTGAATTATTCATTAAAATTTTTAAAAAGCATGATTCTGAGCATGGATGAGATTTACTATCCTGCTTGGTTTTCCGAAATGAACTGACTCTGTCCTCAGACTTAGTGTTACCTCATAAACAGACATGGCTGATTTCAATAGTGACTCATGCAATTGAGTTGAATTTTCAATTCCATTATTCCATGTAGATACTTTTAAAAAACTTTGAATTCTTTGTTTCCTACTGTGTGGAAATAAAATGTGTGTTTCTGGACAGAGTTCTGCACAGTAGGTTGCAATGGGCAGATTTCATTTCCTTACAGTAATGGATTGAAAATTCAAGCACCATTCAACATTTTATGTTTATAGCATAATAGAGGTTCAAATAATAATTTTAGCTCAGTGACTCATCCATAAATGCAGTTATGCATGCAAAACATTGGCCCCATCATAGCTGGCAGAATGTTGCAGGATGGGATTTTCTCATAAGAAGTAGGAGACCAATAAAATGGTTTCACTCATTGTGTAATGATGATCATTTTCTAGGAAAATATGCATCATGTATAATATAATAATTTCAATATGTAGCCAGTTTTCATTGAAAGCTTTTATGACAACCTTGTCTATAAGGGCAAGTGCATTATTGTATGTGTAGTCAAAGATATTATGCTGAAATAGAATCTTCAACGCTCAGAATGTCTCAGGCAAGAATGCCTTGCCTATAATGGATTCGCATTAGTGTCAGACATAGTATATGATGTTTGTAATAGATCATAATATGTAATAGCAGATGTAGGCCATTCAGCCCATTGAGTCTGATCCATAATGACGCAAGGCAGACATTTTTCTCAAATGTTCACTTCACAATGTCTGTTTAAATATTTCAGATGCTTTGAATCTTCTCCCAATAACTATTTTTGAGAAATATATTCACTAAATTGGACTTTCTGACCAGCTCCAACTTGATTTTTATCTTGATTTTTCCCAAACCAACGATTTCTTTACAGGCAATTGATTTCAAACTTTGTATTAATAAGTTTGTTATGTATTCATTTGGTTTATATGTTAATATGTTCCTTCTGTTGTGATTTGAGGTTTATGATCCAGAAAGGGAGTGAAGACCAGAGGCAGGTTTATTCAAAGGGAAGAGGTTGCTAAGAGTAGAGATAGTATTATATGCAGTTTTCAAGCAGTTACAGCTGTGGATAAGGCCTGAGTTGTTTAAAAGTCAATAGGAATAAAGTTTTAGAAGTAGATAGCGGTGAAGACTTCAGACAGGAATACACCCTATCATGCTGTTGAAGACATGAGTTCCGAGCTGAGTTAACAGATTGTTTTAAAAACCTCATGGATAGACATTAATTGAAGAAAGTAGTATTGAGTGATTGTATGGAAAATTGTGAAATAGAAACAGATTACAGCCATGCTAGCTGAGCAAAAAGATATAGCATGGAGATTAAGGTGACACTTCACTGAAATTTGAATGTCTGCAAGGCTATTGCTATGGAAAAACGGATGAATTTTTCCTTCTAAATGCTTGTAAAGAGATTGTTCCAATACTGTATATATTTGTAATGAACTATTGTAATATAATTGATGCTTTTCTTTTCCTTTTGCATAATAAACCTTGATTTTCTTTTGTTCAAAGTGAATTTGCAATGTGCTGTGAATATGTTCAATGAGTGACCTTCTTGAAAAACAAAAAGCAAAAGAAGATTTATGATCTATCAAGCCACTCTGGATCTGACTGATCTAGTATCATCATAGGTGGAATCATTATGCTACCCGGATGAAGATCAGTATCATACTCGGTCAGCTCCCAATGTTCATAAAATTTGCCATAATTTTCTGCATCATGAAGTATATTTTTACAGTCTATCAGGACCACTCTTTGACCTAAGAGAAGATGCTCGGAATATTTGATCTCAAGGACATTTGTTTCATACTGACTCTAATGGTGCTTGGACTGCTTTGGTTGGCTTTTGGAGGGTTGCTTCCATATCCCTCTTCTAATCTGTAGTAATTTGTGTTTCATAACTTCCCAACCTAATGTTTTACACATGTAATTTCCAAACGTTAGAAACAGAATTACTGGCATCCTCAACTTGATAAAGCAAATATCGCACCAGAGAAGGAGAAAGGGCAGTGGGTTTAATCATTTGATATTAGTTGAACCCTATTTGATTACAAACCTGAAACTTACTCACAGACGTATAATAGTTTATTATGTGTAAGACAATTCAAGATGAATTGGCACAGCAGTGTTATTCCCCAGTAATAAATGTAAAATAGGTATAATTAGGAGCTGTAGTTTTCCCATTTTTTGACAAAGTGTGGGTTGGATGTGTTGGGTGATTACTGACTCCTGCCCTCACTAACACACTCACTAAGAGCTGATAGGTAATGTACATTCTTATCACATCCAGTGCTCCATATTGGTGTGTCAAGTTGCCAGAAACTATTGGTCGATCACAGGTTAGTGGCTCTGTGTTTAAGGGCTGCTGGTTGAGACCTTCTCTAGGGGTCCACCCAACGGTGAGAGGTGAAGGCAGTTTTTTCTTCTTCTCATGGGGTAGGGCTTGTGGGAACGAGGACTTGGGGAGGGGGGGGGATGTTGGAGGTAATGGCAAGGGGGAGGTTTTTTGCCTGTCACCCTTTTGCTTGTCATCCATACATCCAATTGATCAGTGGAATTGTGGATTCAATTGGAGCCACTCCCCAAACTCAGAAGACAAGTCACCCTGGATTCCCAGTCAGGAAACTCACCATCTGTCTTACCTATCATCTACCTTGCTCGACCACTAGGAGGTATTCGGAAGACAGAGAGTTGAGGCTATTAAGTGATGAATAAATGGCCACTTATAGGGACTTAATTGTTTGTTAAGAAAATAACCTATGGACCTTCTCATTAAGTGTTCAATTGCAAAAGTGATGAGAGGACTAAGTTTGCTCACCACATCCATTGAGGGAACAATCTACCAATAGAGTTCAACAGCATAGAAGGAGATAATTTGACCCATCATACATGTGACAGCTGTCCAACTAATTCCACTCTTAGCCCATAGTCCTGGAGATGTTTCTTTTCAGTACATATCTAAATACCTTTTGAAAGGTACCCTTGAATTTTTTTTCACCAGCTTTTCTTGCAATATCTTCCCGGTTATAATGATTCACCATGTGAAAAGAAAATTGTATAAAAACCTATTGATTGTTTTTTTCAATTACTGAAATATGAATAATCGTGTAAACAGTTTCTCCTTATCTATTCTATAAGAATGCCTCATATTTTAGAATATCTCCATTAAATCTTCCCTTAATCTTTTCTGCTCTCAGAAAAATGGGTGAATTTGTGCGTGGAATTTGCACATTCTCCCTGTGTCTGCATGGATGTCCTCTGGGTGCTCCGGTTTCCTCCCACAATCCAAAAACATTCAGGTCAGGTGAATTGGCCATGCTAAATTGCCCATAGTGTTAGGTGCATTAGTTAAAGGGAAATGGATCTAGGTGGCTTACTCTTTGGAGACTCAGTGTGGACTTGTTGGGCCAAATGGTTTTAGGGAATCTAAAAAAAACAATTCCAGTTCCCCTAGACTCTCTACATAACTGGTCTTTCATCCTTGATATAATTAGTTGTTAGTAAAGTCAGTTGTGACTTAATCCAAGACTTTCTTATCTTATGCTTATAATTTTGTGATGATTATATTCGAAATTGAATATGACCAAATTCCTGCGAAGATGGCATTGTGGGGAAAGGACATTTATTCACCATTATAAAAAGAAAAACATAACAGGCCTTTCACAGGGTATTAGCCTAAAATTATTGCATATCATTATGAATAACTATATATGATGATCAGTTGGGGATACAGCAGCATTTAAAACAAAAAATCTAATATTAAAATTTAAGTGTAAATATCTTTCAGTGCATGAGACACAAAAAAGAGATGAAAGAAAATATGCATTTAAAGAGGGCCATTCAATTCATCATGCTTATTCCTTTCATAAATGGACACTGTAGACTGTTAGCTACGATGTGTCATTCTAAAGGATGAAAGACTTAAGCTCTAAAGTCTGTGTCTTATGGTCCTGCTCCACAACCACC